>NW_024412433.1:9646789-9649487 GCF_014898765.1 Herpailurus yagouaroundi
CCGCGGCGGCTGCCTGGCCAGCCCGGTTCCCTCCGCGCCCCTGCCCGCGCTGGGGCCGTGCGCCGCGCAGCCCTGCCGGAACGGGGGCGTGTGCACCCCGGGCCCCGCGGGCGAGCCCGGCTACAGCTGCACCTGCCCCGCCGGGGTCTCCGGGGCCAACTGCCAGGTGAGTGGAGTCGGCGGGCGTGGGGCGGGGCGCCGGCCGGGGACCAGCGGCTTCTCCCCGCCGGCCGCTGCGCGCTGCCCCGAGCGGGGCTCCAGCGTGCTCGACACCAGCTTCTCCTGCTTCCCGGAGGGGATGGATCCGGCCTCTCGGCCCGCGTGGGCGCGGACCCCTGGCCGACCTTGCAAGCGCCTCTTCCCTGCGCACCCCAGTGCTCCGGCCGTGCCGCCTGGGGCTCTCAGGGCGTGCCGCTCCAGGGCCTGGCAGCCACCCCAGCCTCGGTACTCCTGGCACGACCATTGGCCACCAAGTGGCGCGCCCCTCCTGGGCCAAGCCGAGCCACGCTCCGCTCGAGCGGGGTCTCGGTGCTTGCCTGGCAGCTCCGAGCGCCCCCCCCCCCCCCCCCGCAAGGTGTTCAGTGTCCGGGTGGCCCCTGCCGCCAGTCCCGCTGGACCCTGCGCGTGTCGAGGGTGCGCGGTATGGGAGTCGGGTGATGGCGGGCTCCGTGCCAGGTGGTCGGACACTTTTCTTTCCTTTCCTCCAGCCTTGAGGGCTCTGACAAGGCAGCTGGAGGCCGAGAGGGCAGCTGCCTTCCCGCGGCCTGCCCCTTCTGGGCTTAGGGGGGAATGTTGCAACTGTCGGACGGGTTGGAGGGGACATTGTGCGTGCGGCCCGGGGTGTCGCCCTCCGGGCCGGACGCTTGGGGCGGCCAGCCAGGGCATGAGCAGGGCACTGGGAAGCTTCGAGGAAGCGCGGGGCGGCGCGAGGGATGGGAGGTGGCCAGCGGCCGCGCATGGATTTGGGATTCACGAGAGAATTTGGTAGAAAATAATAAATGAGGCTGGGTATATGCTAAAGCTCGGTGACATCTATTGACCTAAACATCAACATTTCCGAATAGGCGTTTCGGTAATGTCATGTCAAGTAGAAAGAAAATGCCCAAGTCTCCACTCCAGGGCGGGGGCAAATAACAAACTTCTCTGGAATTCTTCAGTTAAATCAGGTGAATGTGGAACATATTTGGGAGCAAATGCTTTCTTTCATACATTTGGAGTGCAGGAGTTTGTTTTCATGAAAATTTTATAAAATGCTCCAAGAGTTACTTTGAGAATGCCCAAATGGACTCTTCTGTCTGTGGGGAAGAAAGACCACAGATGAGATGAGATGAGATGAGCTTTGATTTTTTTTTTTTTTTTAAATAGAGGTAAACGGGATTGAGATGCTTGACCTTGACAGCCAGAATTTTTGCTATTCCCTAGATTTTTTTTTTCTTTGGTAGCAAATTATCGGTGAATCTGTCTCTTCAGTGTTGTGTCCTTTGTTAACTGGTTCCAGGAAGCTTTAATTCCCTCGCAGAGATGCTGCTGCTGAGTGTGTGTGGTATGGCCATCCGGAGTGGATCGGGGACATGACGACTCTTTGGGGAATTTGCTGTTGGAGCCTTTCTAACCATCAGGACAAAATCTTGCCGGCTAATTTCCCCTGTTGTTTGATGATTCATGTGACTTTTGTGAAGAAATGAGTTGCCTGAATGCTTCTATCAAACTGCTGATATATTTACATGTCTGAATTGTATCCTTGAAGGAAATAGTTGATTTGGACTCAGAGTATAGCCAGGATGGACAGGAGAAGGTAGGTTAGTGTGTACTCGAGTTTGAGTAAAGGGGAAGAAAAGCTGGGCATCAGGAATTTAACCCAACTCTGAGATTTGTGTGTGTGTGTGTGTGTGTGTGTGTGTGCGCGTGTGACTCAAAAATTATAAGAAATCTTCAAGAAAGGCTAAGACCCCTGCAGTGTTTCCTAGATGACTAACAGAGAAGCACAAATATATATATATTTTTTGTCTTACGTAGTGGTGTGATATATAATGTAATTCATTCAGAAAAGAGTCACAGATACATAAATACTGCAGAACCAACTGGTTCAAGACGGATTTGGGTTTCTTGTAGAGCTCCCATTCCAGGCAGTGTCAGCTACAGAGCGCTGCCCACCTGAGGAGAAGCAGCGCTGGGTGTTCTGAGTTCCCCGTTGGAGAGAGAGCCAAAATAAGTGTAATTCTAACAGGAGAGATAGCAAATTTGGAACCCGATCTGGCTTGGTTATCCGGAAGAACTTAACTGAGATGATTCAGAGCCTTATAACCCTTACAAAATTGATTCCTGACCATTTTAGCTTAATCTTTCATGATCTTGCAATAGTACTCAAGACTCATTTTCAAAGGCAATCTCAACAGAGAAGATAAACAGAGGGGGGAAAAAAAAACCCAAACCCTTACACATACTCAATTACAGATAAGGGAAGTGGATGTTGGCCACTGCAGCCTGGTGGTTGCTGAAATAGAAGCTGGTACTCACTGGATACATTGGAAGTGGAATTTTACCTGTATGTGAAGAGAAACCTTTAAACAGAGAGTGTCACCCCCACCCCCAATCGCAAAGACAGTGTTAGCAATGGAAACAATAGAACCTAACTCTGAAGTTTTGTTTCTTTTCTTTCTTTCTTTCTTTCTTTCTTTCTTTCTTTCTTTCTTTCTTT
>NW_024412433.1:9649497-9651339 GCF_014898765.1 Herpailurus yagouaroundi
TTTCTTTCTTTCTTTCTTTCTTTCTTTCTTTCTTTCTTTCTTTCTTTCTCTCTTCTTTTCCTTCTTTCTTTGTCCTTTTTTTTTTTTCAAGGAAATTAAGAAAGTCCTAAACCACTAGTCAGGATTAAAATGGATTAAGGCTGTTTTCAGCGTCCCTGTGGTCTGCTGAGTGACTGTGCAAGCCCATGGATCCAGACAGTGCTTCTGGCGTCAGCCGGTGACAGGAACTCATGGGATCTGGGAACTGTGTGATGTGAAGGCAGGATGTGCGGGCCACAGATAAACCTGCCGTGACAGGTGATCTAAACTGGCTGAGCCTCAGTTTCCTCATCTTTGGGAATGAGACCTACCTCACAGGGTTTGTGATAAAGAGTCTGATTCGGCTTTTGACGTGTGACTGCCGACAGCTTTTCAGTATCACCCCACTTTCTTTCCTTCTGCACCACATCAGGGCAAGCTGAGAAAGCCTGGGTGCTTGGGGGGGGGGGTTCACACCCTGCAAGACCTGCCCAGGCCCTACTGGCCCTCCCCTGTCTGCAGTTACCGCCCCCCCCACCTCGTTTCCTTTCCCTTTTTTATAAATTAAAATTTTTATTTATTTTTTAAAAAAAAATTTTTTTTTTCAATGTTTATTTTTATTTTTGGGACAGAGAGAGACAGAGCATGAACGGGCAAGGGGCAGAGAGAGAGGGAGACACAGAATCGGAAACAGGCTCCAGGCTCTGAGCCATCAGCCCAGAGCCCGACGCGGGGCTCGAACCCACGGACCGCGAGATCGTGACCTGGCTGAAGTCGGACGCTCAACCGACTGCGCCACCCAGGCGCCCCAATTAAAATTTTTAAATGTCTATTTATTTTTGAGACAGAGACAGAGCGTGAGTGGGGGAGGGGCAGAGAGAGAGGGAGACACAGAATCCCAAGCAGGCTCCAGGCTCTGAGCTGTCAACACAGAGCCCGACGCGGGGCTCGAACTCACCAACCGTAAGATCATGACCGGAGCCGAAGTCCATTGCTTAACCTACTGAGCCACCCTCCTTTCCCTTTTTTCTTAAGCAACCGGTGATCGATTTGGGAGCTGCCTGATCTCCCCAGAAAGCCCCGTTATGTGAGCAAGACTCTGTTCATACCCTGCTGGTGTGTGTGTGGCATTTTCAGTCTTGACATTCAAATCAAATTTTGAGTGGATGACCATCCTGTCTGTGGGATATCCACAACAGCGTTTTGGGGAAGATTAAATTCATTATATGTTGTAAATCACCAAGTACCCATAGTTCCTCCATAAATTCCACCTCTTTCCCATCTTTTTGAACTTTTGCACACATTTTATATACTTATTACCTAACTGTATGAGGTAGATAGAATAGGTGTTGTCATCTCTTGTCAGATGTAGAAATTGAAGCTCATTTTGACTGAATGACCAATCTAAGATCTAGCATTTTGATTGCCCTGAAAATCATACAACATGTATGTATGTATTTTAAGAATACTTATTTTCTAAGTCCTGTATCATACTTAAACATAGTAAATCATGAGGATTCAATAGATTCTAAAAATATATATGGAAATCTCCCCTACATGATGACGATGATGATCGATGATGACGATGGTGATGATGATATTGATGATGGTGATGATGATAGTGGTGGTGATGATGGTGATGATGGTGGTGGTGATGGTGGTGATGGTGATGGTAGTTGTGGTGGTGGTGATGATGGTGTGATGGTGAATATGGTGGTGATGATAGTGAGGGTGTTGGTGTTGGTGGTGATGATGATGGTGGTGATGGTGATGGTGATGATAGTGAGGGTGATGGTAGTTGTGGTGATGATGATGGTGCGATGG
>NW_024412433.1:9651349-9686384 GCF_014898765.1 Herpailurus yagouaroundi
TGACGACAATGGTGGTGATGGTGGTGGTGATGATAGTGAGGGTGATGATGGTGGTGGTGGTGATGATGATGATGGTGGTGGTGATGATGGTTGCTAAGTCTTTTCGCAAGCACTTTCCATGCACCGGCATTGTTTTGGGGACTTTACAGATGTAACTCACCAGTCTTCACAGTGTCCTATGAGCTGGGTGCAGCCACTGTCCTTGTTATGTAGGTAAAGTGCAAACAAGTTACATGACCGGCCCAAGGTCACACAGCTGGCAAAGGGTAGAGCTGGCTTTTGAACCAGGTGGCTGGCTTGATGCAGAGCTGTGGAGTTTAAAGTCCAGCCTTGGTCCCGCCATTAAGCTGTGGGACCTGAAGCAAGGGCTATGACCTCTTGGAGTGTTGTCAGTAAAAAGAAGATAACATGATTTGAGTCCGGTTTTGCTCTAAAACACTGACCTTGAGTGGCTCTGTCCAGCTGGGGTAAAAGGCCACAGGAATGACCATGACAGCAAATTCTTATGCCACATACAAAGTAGGACTTTCACCTCAGAGTTAGAATTCTGGGTCCTAGCTGAAGTTATTTTCCCATGATGACAAGCAAATGGGCACTAACTAAAAGAAATACAAATATTTCTGGTGGGTTTGAAAACATCTCCAACTTCTAAAGGATTGAGACTGCTCTTCTCACCTTTCGGGTTCATTTGGCGAAGCAGGTAGGTATCAGAGGCACAGTGGCGGGGCCAGTGTTTCTTTTCTTCCGTTCTGTTGGGCCAAAGTAGGGATTATTTGAATTATTTTAATTTGTGTTCTTTTGTTTGTAAAACTTTTTTTTATTATCATGAAATAATTCTTTGCCAAGTATTCAAGCTGTCAGACACCTGTTTGTTTCCTCCTTGCATGTTCCCTAGGAATCTTATCCTTTGGGATTATAAGGAAATGTGTCAATGTCTGCACTTGGAGAGAAAAGGGGCTTGCATAGCTGCTTTTTATGCAAGTTAATTTTACTTGCAAAGCTGATTCTAGGATCCTCTCTTCTGATTAAACATGCTGACTTGAAACAGTGGTTCTGTTTGTGATAAATCCATTTTCGATCGGAGGTTGCTAACGAACAAAAGAGAATTCTGGCTCTTTGCACAGCTTTAGTTTTCTCTGGTGGACTTTTTGCACACACGTGCACACATAAGCTCACGTGCACACAAACACATGCACACAAACTCACACATGCATGCTCACAAACTCACGTGGCATTGTGTGCAACATGTCCAATATTAGCGGAGGGGTCCAGAGACATCGCTTCTTTCTCTGGCTTTTCTGTCAACCTTGAACCTCAGTGTTCATACCTCTACGATGGACTAATGTGTTTGCCTTCTTTTCTTTATAGAAAAGATGAAATTCACAAATGGGAATATGGGGAAGTTTTATCAAGAAGTGGAAAGAACTATGGGAGAATGAATTTTAACACGTTTTTTTAGAAAAGTAAAATGTTGCACAAATACAACTTATCCCAAGAAAAGGATTATAAAATTTCCATATAGAATAGGATTATATAGGATCACCGGCAGTTTATTCCGTGCCTGTGATCATCTTCAGTGAACGGGCTCAGCTTTTTCTCCCTACTTGGATGCATTATGCTAAAATCTAAATACAAAAAAGGAACAATTTGTTATATTAAAATTTTGATAAATGTGTGCTTCTTTTTATTCTGAAATAAATGAATAATTTCTCAGAAAATTCTCAGTCACCTCATTTTCCTTTGAAACGAATGAGTTAAAATCCTATAACAATTTCGGTAAAAGAAAAACAGTTGCTTTTCTTGGTGCTATTAAAATGAAGTTATTTTCCTATTGTGTTTATCGAGTGCATTCTTAGGAAACATCACTTTTGTCCGCTTGGCCACCTGACAAAAACACATTTTGTCTTTAGCTTCTTTGCTTAAGCTTCTCATGTGACATGGTACCATCCAAAATGGCCTTGTTTATGGCTATGTTTCACAAGCATCGAACAGGAAAGAAAACCTATCTGCAGCTGAAGGGCATTCGAGTCAGAAAGCAGAATGCCCGAGCTGTATTTTTAGATCTCCTTATGGATTCAGTAGGCAGCTGTGGTCAGAGCTGTTTAACCCAGTGGCAGGGACTACAGACTCTTGTCCCCCAAACAGAAAATCCAATAACACAGCAAAGTTTTGTGGACAGAATTTCTTTATATTTACCCCTTCCTCCTTCCCTGATGCTCCCCTCACCCACACAGCTGGCCCCCAACCCTGGCTGCCTCTAAGATTCCCCTGCGAGCTTTAACAAAGATGAGTGCCTATGTCCAACTGTCCCCTGTTCCCCCAGATTCTGACTGAACTGGTCTCAGGTGGAGCCCGGGCACTGGTGATTTTTAAATGCTGTACAGGTGATTCTGTATGACCAGGAGTGAGACGTGCCTGCTAGACCCTCATCATCTCCCCGCAACCTCCCCCGACCCCCTGCCTAGCATGTAGCACACGCAGAGAAAGCAAATGCAGTCACACCTGCTCTTGCTCATTCTCACCAGAAGAGCATCCAGTTGCGAAGGGCCTGGCATTCCTCGCCCACATTCTCCTCAAATGGCAGGGGTTTGCATCTCAAAGTAGACTGGAAGTCTCCACGAAGGAGCCTGATGGATGATGTGTTCTGGAGTGGAAAGAGTCCAGTGTGCATTGGAATCCAGCTCTGAGTGCATTGGATAAGTAACTCATTGTCCTGTGGTTTGGTTTCCTCGTGGAATCCTGATGCCGACCTTACAGGCTGTCGTAGCTTGGAAACGTATCTGGCCCAGTAATAGCCCAGGAGGCACCCAATAAAAAGCTATTGTGCACACCTACAATAGGAATCTTATTTGTTTCATGCCTTTCTTTACAAAAGTGGGGAGCTTAGAAAGCCCTTTCCCTTGGACCAAAAAGAAAAAAAAATTCTTTCCTACCTGACTTCCAAAGAGACCGAAATTCCATCAGTAGAGATTCATTTCTTTGGTTCTGATGTATCAGATGCTAGAAGACTTGGAGTCTGGTGCTGACTCCACACAGCATTCACTTCTGTTCGTCGGTTCCTCCTCTGTACTCCACTGACCAAGTGGGTGCCAAGAACAGAGAACAATGTGAACTGAGCATGTGCTCTGGCCTAGACTTTTATGGAATTGTTCATTGCTTTATTTGAACACTAACCTGTCTTCAGTCAACATTCATGATGTGAGTCTTAGGGAGTGTCTTCAAGAGAAGAGGCTTCCTTCATCACTCCTCCCTGCTCCCCAGGGCGAGTGAGGGCAGAACAGGACCCAAGACAGGGACGGGCAACTAGACGGCTGACAGGCATCCAGTGCAGGGGCTGCACATAGTAGGTGCCCCACGAATACTGCTGAATACCCAAGTGGCTTCAGTGGGGTGCAACTGTGGGCACCCTCAGGGCACTGGGCACCATGGGGCAGATCTAGGCACAGGGGGAGGGACTCTGGTTAGGATTAGGAAAGCACATGAAGACAGATTTGGCCTGTTTAATAACTTTCCCTAGTTCCAGGTCTGTTCTGGGCAGTGCATGATAGTTTTCAGTAAATCCTTTGCAGTAGCCTTGGCTTCTAATCCTCGAATAAAGCTTTCTTTTCAAAATACTTTTCTTACGAATTAAATCAGGGGTGGACAAAGGACAGTCCACATCGTGTCTCTCCTTCCCCTCCACGCTAAGAGCTAACAATGGATTTTAACGTTTTTACATGGTTGGAAAAAAATAAAAATGAGAGTAATATTTTGTGGTGCGTGAAAATATGGGAAATTAAAATTTCAATGTCCATCAATAAGGTTTTATCAAACACAGCCACACCCGTGCTTTTAAGTATTGTCTGTGACTGCTTAGGAGCTCCAGCGACGAAGTTGAGTGGTTGTGACGATATGATGGCCCACAAAGCTGAAGATATTTATCTGGTCCTTGACAAGGGAAGATGTTTGCCGAATATTTCTGTAAATGTTGGAAAGAATTTACCTTTGCATTTTCATTTACAGTACAACCTTGGTTTGTGAGCATAATTCGTTCTGGAAACATGTAGGGGTGCGTGGGTGGCTAGGTCGGTTGAGTGACTGACTTCGGCTCAGAGCATGATCTCGCAGCCGTGAGTTCGAGCCCTGCATCGGGCTCTGTGCTGACAGCTCAGAGCCTGGAGCCTGCTGCAGGTTCTGTGTGTCTCTCTTTTTTTGCCCCTCCCCCAGTCACACTCTGTCTCTCTCTCTCTCTCTCTCTCTCTCAAAAATAAACATTAAAAAAATTTTTTTAAAAATAGAGCATTCTGGAAACATGCTTGTAACCCAAAGCACTTGTATATCAAAGTGAATTTCAAGAACCATGGGTTCAGTTGTGATCATGTGACTTTGGGGCATCACGTACTACTCGTATTACAGGATGTCGCTCGTTCGTCAAATTAAAATTTATTAGAAATGTTTGCTCATCTTGCGGAACACGCACAGAACAAGTTACTCACGCTGCAAGGTTTTACTGTATTTGACTTCGCTAAAGGCTGGTCCTCCTTGCTCCCCCTTTTTGCTTCCTCCCCCGGTCCCTTCTCTTTGAAGGGTGTCTACGGCCAGGTTCCAGGGCAGAGAGACACATGGACAGATAAACAAAACCCTTGTTGTCTTCAGATTGCTTTAATCCCAGGAATCATCCTCGACAGACTTCAGCTTTTCATTGCCCATCAGGCCTTGGTTTAACGTGTTTGGACGTTACGGTTATGGCCGGTTTGCAGGGAGGCAGGAGGCAAAGGAAATGGTAGCTGTCAGGAGCCGGGGTGTGAATTTAGAGATTAGAATCTATGCCCACTGATAAGCTTATTAGGTTTCTTTACCCTGGTTCCTCACTCATAAATAGGAAGGTTGGAAAGATTAAGGGGAGTAGCTCGTGAAGCCCTCCCACAAGCTCTGACCATACAAACTATTTTTATACAAGTGGATGGCTAAGGAAACTTACCTGGGGGTCACACCGCTCGGTGACAGTGGGCGATCTGGGCCCTGGCGCTGTGGCTTCGAGTAGAGTGTTTTATTACTGCTGTACTGCACTTCCCTCAAACTGTGCCATGTTTATGACCTAGAACGTCAGTGCCCCAGGGGACCAGGAGAGGAAGCAGGGGTAATGCCCCCCATTTTGGCAGTTTTAGTTTCCATAAGGATGCTCTGCGTTTGTACAATGGTACGGTTTTTCTTTCTTCAAGAGAGAGAAAAAGCATAAGGCTCTTAAAGAAGAGCGAGGATTTGAGACACGAAATCAGTGTATTTAAAAGAAACCGCCTCTTGAGAAGAGAAACATGTCTGCTATCTTTGCTAGCAGTTCCTGAAAGCTAGCACATCCTTTAGAATTTCAATGCTGGCCTTTATCTGCTGCTTGTAGTTAATTTAAAGAAACATTTGTCATCCCCTTTGGGCTTCAGAGGCAAATTGAAACTCCTTCGCGGAAGGCATCCTGTGGCGGAAGTAATCACGAGCGATGAAAACGAGCTAGTACTTTTTTTCACGGGAAATCAGAACCAGAGTCTGTAGTAAATGGGCTGATTTCTGCCCAGATGGAAGCGCACCCAGTGAGGGGGATGGCCAGCCTCCCGCGACATTCAGGTTAGATCGTTGACATGTGTTCTTCATTAAAGAAAAACTGCGTGCTTAATTTTTAAAAGAATTTCTTTATTTAAATTCAAGTTAGTTAACATACAGTGTCGTATGGGTTTCAGGAGTAGAACCCAGGGATTCATCACTTACACGTGACACCCAGTGCTCATCCCAACAAGTGCCCCTCCTTGGTGCCCGTCACTGATTTAACCCATCCTCCACCTTCCAGCGACCCTCAGTTTGTTCTCTGTATTGAAGAGTCTCTTATGGTTTGCCTTCCTCTCTCTTTTTATCTTATTTTCCTTCCCTCTCCCTATGTTCATCTGTTGTGTTTCTTAAATTCCACATATGAGTGAAATCATGATATTTGACTTTCTCTGACTTATTTCCCTTAGCATAATACACTCTAGTTCCACCCACGTTGTTGCAAATGGCAAGATTTCATTCTTTTTGATCTCACGTTGTGTATATATACCACATCTTCTTTATCATCAGTTGATGACATTTGGGCTCTTTCTATATATAATTTGGCTGTCATGCTTAATTTTCAAGCAACGTGGAACGTATTAGAGCAGGCAAAGTGTTAAATATCTCCTCAGTATATTACCTTAGAAAGGGAAGACTTTGCGCAGGAACCGCGAAAAGAAAAACAAAACCTCTAACTTCAAACTGACCTCCGTGTTGTTCCTTGCACAAAGGGTTTCCAGACTTTTTTCTTTCTTTTTTTTCCCATTAAGTTATAACGCACACACAGTGAGATTCACCCTTTTAATCATTCAGTTCTATAACTACCACCGTAATCAAGGTATGGAACAGCTCATCACCCCCATACATTTCCTTATGCCCCTTTGTAGTGAACTCTGTCTCTAGCCTCATGCCTCTGGCCACCGTCGGTCTGATTTCTGCCCTTATGGTTTTACTTTTCCATAATATCATATAAATGAGATCATACAATATGTGTGCTTTTGAGATTGAGCCATGCGGTGGTATGTATCCAGCATTTGTTTCTTTTTATTACTGCATAGTATTCCATTGCGTGGATATACTATTGTTTGTTCTTTCACCAACTGATGACATGTGGATTGTTTCTGGTTTTTGGTGATTGTGCAGAAAGCTGCCATAGACGTTCACGTGGAGGTCGTTAAGCAGGCACACCATTTTCGTTTCAAGTAAATACCCAGGAGCGGGATTACTGGGTCGTGTGGTAAGTGCAAGTTCAATTTTATAGGAAGCTGCCAGACTGTTTTCCAGGATGGCTAGAGCATTGTGCATTTTTATCTGCAGCAAGTGAGAGTTTCAGTTGCTTACGTCCTTACCAGTTCTTGGTATTGTGGGTGATTTAGATTTTAGCGGTTCTAACAGATGTGTAGTATTCTTACGTTGTGATGTTAATTTGTATTTTCCTAATGGTTAATTATTGAACATTAAAAAAATATGCATTTGCCATCTATGCTTCTCCTTTGATGGGTACAAAGTTCTTTCTATATTTTGAGTACAAATCCTTGATTTGGTATGTGGCTTGCAAATATTTTCTCCTAATCTGTGGCTTGTCTTTTCATTTTCTTAACAGTGTCTTTCAAAGGGCTGTTTTTAAGTATTGATGAAGTCTAATTTATTAATTGTTTCCTTTTGTGGTTTGTGCTTTTCTGTGTTCTAAGAAATCCTTGACCTAAGGTCATGAAAATTTCCTTCTGTTTTCTCCTAGAATCGTATCGTTTGAAGTTTAGACTTGAGTCTCTGACCCAGTTTGAGATGATATTTGTATATGGTGCAGTGTATTGGTAATTTTTATTCACTTTTGGCACATGCTATCCAGTTGTTCTAGAGACATTTGTTGACAAGACTATCTTCACTGAATTATCTCGGAAATTTTATTGGAATCATTTGACCATAGTATGTGGGTCTATTTCTAGACTCTATTATATTCCATTGGCTTTATTTGTTTTAAGTTTATTTATTTATTTTGAGACAGAGAGTGTGTGGAAGGGACAGAGAGAGAGAGGGAATACCAAGCAGGCTCCATACTGTCCGTGTGGAGCCCGATGTGGGGCTCAAACCTGCAAACCGTGAGATCATGACCTGAGCTGAAATCAAGAGTTGGGCTCTTAACTGACTAAGCCACCCTGGCGCCCCTCCATTGACTTTATGTATTTATCTTTTTGCCAATTCCATACTGTCTTGGTTACTATAGTTTCAGAATAAGACTTGAAATCAGGTTGTGTGAGTCTTCTAAGTTTATTCTGCCTGCCTCCCAAATATTACACTTTGTTTCTCTGATATTCAAATTTAAGTGGGAGTCTATATTTTGAATTTACTAAATCTGGCAACCTTACCTCAAAGGCTTGACTAATCCCTACTCCAATTCCCAGAGATTTTTCTGAAGAGTACATCAATGGCACTTTAAATTCTTGCAGAACAATTATATAGGCAAATTTTATTGACTTGAATTAAAAACATTAATTTTGCTCATAGTTTTACATCTTCATGGGCCCTTTTAAGAACAACCGTCAAACTATGTCAGGGCATTAAAATCTGTGAAAATATAGTGAAAAAAGCCCATTGGTAAACTTACCTGATCTTCCTTCCAACCCTTCTACTAATCTCTTGCTTCTGCACCAATCACTGTCTGCATTTTGGTGTGTAGTTTTACATAGAAGCATACATGAAGCGGATGCAAATACTCATCTATACACACAACTATAATGTATAGAAATAAAAGCATCCTGTAAATACTGTTCTGTGACTTTTTCTTTGTCTATTTTGAACATCTTACTTTGAATATGTCTTAAAACAGAAAGTGAACTCATTCTTTTTGATGGCTGAATAGTATTCCCTTGTGTGGTTGTGTGACTATGTTTTAGTCTTTACTGAAGTACATTGTTTCCATTTTTTCACTTATAAATAATGTTTAAGTGACTATACACACACACGGTGACATATATGTGTATAGATGTCAAAAGCCACATCATTGAATATTCTAATATTGCTAAATTACTATGCAAAAATGTTGGACAGGTTTGCAATTTACTAACAGCATATGAGAATGCCTATTTACCCACATTTTTGTCTTTATGGGTTTTCCTATTTTTCTTTCTTCTTGTGTGTGTTGACTGATAGACAGACTTGGCATCTCATTGGTTCTCTTTGCATTTTATTTTATTATTTAAAAAAAAAATTTTTTTTTCAACATTTATTTATTTTTGGGACAGAGAGAGACAGAGCATGAACGGGGGAGGGGCAGAGAGAGAGGGAGACACAGAATCGGAAACAGGCTCCAGGCTCCGAGCCACCAGCCCAGAGCCTGACGCGGGGCTCGAACTCACGGACCGCGAGATCGTGACCTGGCTGAAGTCGGACGCTTAACCGACTGCGCCACCCAGGCGCCCCTTCTCTTTGCATTTTAAATATTATAAGTGAGGGAGAACACTTCTTAAGAATTGCCTGTTCTTATTTTTGCCTAATTTTCCTTTGGGTTACCTTTTTTTCCTCCCATTGATTTGCAATAGCTCTTTGTTATTGACGGAAATTAAGCCTTGTCCTTTCTGTTTAAATCTCTTTTCCCTGATTTATCATTTTTCTTTTGGCTCTGTTAATGCTCGTTGTTTTTCTCTTTAGAGGCTTATAGTTTTTGGTTCTTATTTAGCCAAACTTGTCAACTGTGTGGTTCATTAATTTTAATTACAACTCTAATGTTTGATACCAATACTACACTATATAATATTTTGAAAGTCATCTGATTTGAGCCAGGAGTTTGCTTTTGAAGAATTCCATTTTGGCCTAGGTTTATATTGATAGGCTCATCCTATTGTCTTTTAGAATGTACAATTAAATATAGCCCCACTTTATGACTATTTTAAGAAGGGTTGTCATGGACTTCCTAAATCATATTTAAATACTTGTAATTTATCTTGACTTTTTCTTGAGCCTGAAACACTGCAACCATTTTATTGAGATCTTTCTTCTTCTTCTTCTTCTTTTAAAAGACATACTCAGTGCATTGTTCCTTTAATAATTGGCATGGGTTCCTTAGTATTTTGTTAAAATCACCAAATTAATTTTAATGGCATTATGGGATAATAGAGTATTTCTTAAAAGTTCTTGATTGTGTAATGGTCTGATTACAAAAAGTGTTGTTCATCCCGGCTTAGGCAGAAAAAGGTTCATCTTAATATTCAGCAAAATGCAAATTTCCCTTCTGCTTTAATCTCCATATAATATTTTTTAACATCCCCCCCCCCCCCCCGCCTGAGAACAACCTCCTTTCTCCTGACCAGGAATTTTTGTGCTCCTCTAGCTTCATTTTCACTCTTTAAAATTGGCCATTGTTTTTTTTTGGTTGTGCAAAAGGGAATTCTTTTACTTCTATAGAAAAGCCTCATAATGAGAAAATAATAGAGACAGAGAAATGAGAACTAATATTAGCATTTCTATGAGGCCTAAAATAAACTCTCAGTTGGAGAGAACTAAACTTAATGTTATTATTTTTGTCTTTTACAAAGGGAGGGTAGCACAGGGGGTGGGGTGGGGATTTGGGAGCTGTACTGACCCAAAGGGAAGCACTCTTTTGTTGTTGTTGTTTCCTAAGAAAAACAATTGTTATTATTCTGTTTGACCTTCATAGTGTTAAAAAATGCTACTAAAAATGATGCTGACCCTTTTTAAACATCACAGTTGTAATTTATGTGAAGTTTCTCTTGCTTCCCTCACCTGCAAGGGTCTTTAGAGATGTTTTGTATGTTTAGAAGAGGTGTTTTTCAAGCAGAGCCTGTGGGGATTTGGGGAAAGTTGAGAGCCTACTTTCCTACTCTTGTATGTTTGGGATTCCCTTAAAAACAGCCTCCTCGGTAAAGCTGGGTGTTCTGTCCCAGAATGGAGAGTCTTTACTCTTGCCAGGGCTCGCTCACCAAGAGACCTGCTTCCCTCGGGGCTCCTCCAGATGACAGGTGGTTTGCCTCTTGACATAAACTCTTAACCTGAAACCTGGAAAAAAGCACATCTTACTGGAGAATTCTAGTGTTCTATTCTAAAGGCTCCGACCGGGGCGCCTGGGTGGCTCAGTCGGTTAAGTGTCCAACTTCGGCTCAGGTCATGATCTCATGGTTTGTGGGTTCGAGCCCCGCATCGGGCTCTGTGCTGACAGCTCGGAGCCTGGAGCCTGTTTCTGATTCTGTGTCTCCCTCTCTCTCTGCCCCTCCCCCAGTCACACTCTGTCTCTATCTCAAAAATAAACATTAAAAAAACAAGGCTCTGACCATGGTGCATTGGGAAGAAGCTTAATGCATAGAAAGGAACACCGATGGATGTTGTGTGTATTACAGTAGAGAGACAATAAGGTCTTGAGATATCCCATGGTTTCCCATAATCCCAAGTGGCCTGAATTATATATCATCCCAGGTATATTCATGGGATCTGTATTATCTAAAAAAATTTTTTGATTGAGGTACATTCACGTAATATAAAAGTAACCATTTTAAGGTGAACAATTCTGTGGCTTTTAGCACATTCACGATGTTGTGCAATCAACATCTCTGTCTAGTTCCAAAATGTTTTTATCACCCCGAAAGGAAATGCTATACTTATTAAATAGTTGCTCCCCTTCTTCCCTTCCCCCCGGTGGCTGGCAACCACCAATCTACATTCTGTCTCTATGAATTTACCCGTTCTTGATATTGCATGCAAATGGAATAATATAATTTGTGACCTTTTGTGTGTGGCTTCTTTCACTTAGCATAATTTGAGATTCATCCACATTATAGCATGTATCAGTAGCTCCTTCCTTTTTATGGTTGAATGATATTCCACTGTGTATACATATGACATTTTATTTATCCATTCATCCGTTCATTTGGGTTATTTCTACCTTTTGGCCATTGTGACTAATGCTGCTATGAACATGATTATATAAGTAATTGTTTGAGTACCTGTTTTCAACTCTTGGGGGTATATAACTAGGAACAGAATTGCTGGGTCATATGGCAATTCTATGTTTAACTTTTTGAGGAACCCCCATATGGATTTCCATTTGTGTTATCTTCTTATACAGCCTGAGCCCCAAGATCTTCCCTTGGATGGCTACTTGCAGCTTCTACTCACTGGCCGGACTTACGTCTTCTTGTTACTGTCCCTGTCTGGACACACAGCAGCCCAGATGTTCACTCCTGGCCTGGTTTGTGGCCCTAATTTCCTTTGACACTCTGCTTGCCCAACTCTGTGGTCATTGCATGGAAGAGCCCAGCTTCCTGTGGCTCTGGCTCTGGAGGGCCTGTCAACGGAGAGTTCTGTTCTCTGGCTCAGCCTGAGCACTGCCCCTCCAGTCCAGTGATTCATGCCTCAATCTAGTTCCTATTGTCTGCTGAGCTCCTTTGGGAGAAATAGAGAGATTTCCAGGGCCATGAATAAGTGGCCTTAGATGTCATAAGTGGCTGGATAGAGCTTGAGAAAGGGCTTTAACATCTGGTTGGGTGTACTTCAAGATACCCTGTGTAGTCCCCTCTCCTAGGCGCAGGCACCCATCAGACACATTCGGTATGTTACAAGGAGAAACAGAGCCTCTCCAATGGTCATTGTGGGTTACAATATCATCTGAGCTCACTTGTTTGTTAAGGAACTAGCTAATGAGGGTTTATGTAGAGCACTTCTATTGTTAGTTTTAATGAGTTCAGTGTAAATGAGTTCAAGTGGGCTGTGGGGAAGGATCTCCTGCATCCAACGATGAGCCAAAGCATGGTGGGCCGGCCGGAGATCCCTTGTTGCCTAGCAGTCATCCCCAGGCAACTTGATTCCTACAACCTGAACCTGGTGAATGTCTGCAGGAAGGGGGTGGGCAGTGCACTTGGGAAAGGAGTGGGAATGGGATGTTTTGCAGGCTTGATATGGCTCCTAAGGCACAGCACCCCCTTCTCCCCAATACTAAACAAATACAAACCAACCAACTTCAGGGAGATGGCAGTTCTGGAAATTCTGGAGAGTTTGTGGCCCACAGAAGCTCATAAAACAATTGAATCCTCAGGTCAAGAGTTCAGTGTGAACCTCTGCTTACCACCAATCCCTCTGTTCCCATGACAGTGGGGTCATCCAGGCCTGCCCTACTCACAGCCTGACAGCGAAGTGCTCTTTTTTGCAGAAAACTGGGAGCGGAGAGGAGATGGCATTCTTTGCTTTTCATTGCAAGGCTAACAATCTAGGGAACTCACCATTCCGATGGCCATTGATTAAAATGGTCAATGGGCGATGATTAAAATGGTATTGGAGGAGATAATCAAGAGGACGTGACTGGGGTGACTCATAAGCTGAACCCAGGCAATCAAAGGCTCCCCAGTCCCTCCCCACCCTTGGAATATACATCATGCCCCCTGTTCCTGCAGTCAGAGCCATTTTCTAGGATGCAGCCTTGAGGGAGTAAAGAATTGTTCAGACCATTTGGACAGTGACTGAACCTAGTTAAAGCCTCTGTGTAAACTTGTAAGATTTCTCAGGTAGATACAGTGATCTACCACCCAAGACAAGCCTGGTATGTAAGTTCCCTTGCTTATTTACCTTCCCCCTGCATCTGGAGTGGCTTGCCTCATTCTTTGGTCTCTCCTTGCCCTTTGTGTATGGAGGGCAGTTTTACTTTTCCTTTGGGAAGTTTCCAAGTTTTTGTTTTTTTTTGTTTTTGTTTTTTAATTTTTTTTTCAACGTTTATTTATTTTTGGGACAGAGAGAGACAGAGCATGAACGGGGGAGGGGCAGAGAGAGAGGAAGACACAGAATCGGAAACAGGCTCCAGGCTCTGAGCCATCAGCCCAGAGCCTGACGCGGGGCTTGAACTCACGGACCGCGAGATCGTGACCTGGCTGAAGTCGGACGCTTAACCGACTGCGCCACCCAGGCGCCCCATAGTTTCCAAGTTTTTGAACCAACAAATGGCACCATATTTCATAGACTTTCAGCACTTGGAGGGATTCTAGAATTCATCTTGGCCAGTTCTCCAATTTTGCAGAAGTAAGTGAAAGCCGATGAGATGAATGTCAGAGTCAGGAGTGGCATATCCAGGGCTGTCTTCACCGAAGCCTTTAAGCTCAGAATCTCAAAACACCAGGAACAGTCTTCTGGGGATGGGCGTGGGTGGGGATTTATAATAAAAATGTTCTCATGGGCATTCAGATTCAAATGAAATATCCAGTTACTTACATGTCTAACCATGTGTGAGGTTTCTTCCCTCATGTTTTGTAATTATCACATTGTTTGGAGGAGGCATTTCCTCTACTTGATAGATGAGAAAACTGAAGTGGACAGAGATTCTTGGTGATGTGCCCAAGGTCACACCACAGGTGTTGAGAATGGAGTCATCTGTCCTCAAATGCAGTGCTTTCTTCACATTATCACAGCTGTTTTCTCCTCCATATAATATATAATAAAAACTCTTTATACCAGGTGCTGAGCACAGCTCTCAAGTACATACTACTTAGTTGAACACTATGTGGAATGAATCGGAATGGTGCAGTATTAACTGTAATCATCACATCATTTTATTTTTGACAATCAAGAGCCATGCTAGATGGGCAGGCCATTGTTTTGAGATGAACTTGCAATGTAAAACCATTTTCATCTGGATTGGAGGCAGTTTTTCTGCATGGCTTAATACCTTTGCCCAACGCCATCAGAAATAACTATTGAAAGTATGATTTTATATTTTAACTTATAGAAAAAACCTCTAAAGATAAAATTAGTTTTATTAAAATCATTATTACCTTACATAGTCACTTATAAAGTTCAGTAATGTGATTAATGACAGCTAAAAGCCAATGGAAGTTCTGATTTTAAGGTGGTTGTGATCTCTGTGTATTTGCGGAAGTATGAACAGACCAGAAATACAACGAAGTGTTTGGGATTTTAAGTAGAAATATAGTTACTTAAATGTATATACATTCCTATAAGGACTTGAGTGATTAAGTGGTATCTAATTATGTCATCTTATGGATGGGGAAAAATGAAGACCAGAGAGGTTTGAAGACCAGGAGAGATCAAAGGTTTTCCATGCTGTCTGTATTAACTAAAACTCTTTGGGTTGCAAGCAACAGAAAACTCAATTCAGATAGCTTAAGCAAGAAGGAAGTCATACGTTCATGTGACTGAAAAGCAGAGGCATGGCAGTATCAGGGGGCTCAACTAATATCACATGGGCCCTGAGTCCCTCCACTTCTCAGCCCCACTTTCCTGTCTTGGCTTTATTCTCACATTCCAGATAGTGACCCCTGGCAGCTCTGGGGCAGCATTAAAGGAACAGAAAGCATCTATTCTTTAGTTGCTCTAAAACGTCCTGAGATTAGGTCTGGTTGGACTGACTTGGGTCATGTGTGCACATCTAATCCAATCATTGCGACTAGGGGGTTGGATTCTGCTGATTGGCCAAAGCCGGGGTCATGTGCCCCAGCTAAACCGCATGGATCAAGATTGGAAAGAGGTCTTTTCTTAAGGAAATTGGGGTACTATTCTTAGAATGAGGGAAAATAGATATTGGGAATGAAGTCAACAGATTCCCAGTATACCCTACTGCCTTTCTCTTTGTGTCTATTCATATTTGAATGGAATTTCACCAAAAATGAATTCCTCTGTCTGCTTCTTTGCAGCCACGATCTATCTCACTGAGACTTCTTGTTGGGGCACTTTTTGTGGTGGCTGAGTATAAATTTAATTACCCATATTAATCTCTATTGTCTCATTTCTAGTGATGATATCTTATATTAGAGAGCATATCAAGATAAGTTAGTTTCAAAATATCGCAATATATATTTTAGGAGGACTCTAAATAATCTCTGTCTTTCTCTCTGTCTTACACACACACACACACACACACACACACACACACAGAGAGTTAAAAATATATTTTTTTTAACGTTTATTCATTTTTGAGAGACACAGAGAGATGGAGCATGAGCAGGGAAGGAGCAGAGAGAGGGAGAAACAGAGTCTGAAACAGGCTCCCTGCTCTGAGCCATCAGCACAGAACTCGATGTAGGGCTTGAACTCATGAACTGTGAGATCATGACCTGAACTGAAGTCGGACACTCGACCGACTGAGCCACCCAGGCACTCCCCCCACCCCCAACAGAGTTTTAGAAAATGTGTATGTGTTTTAATATCTGGCATTCAGTAGTTGTTCACAATTGCTTATCTAATACACATTTCATCTTGATTTCACAGACATATAAATTAATAAATGGCTTACAGGTGATAATCAGCTGAAGTTCCCTCATCAGTTAACATTCTCTGATGTGAAAGTGATTATTGCAGGGATTTAGTGGTTGATGTAGTAGGAGGCATGAGACTAGGAATCAGATGACCTAGGTTCTGGCTTGGCCACTTCTTAGGATGGAGAAAGAATTTGTTTTGTAGGAGAGAAAGTCACAACTGACTAGAAATGAAGACTTCAAATCAATCAATCAATTGGGGGAAATCAAATGGGGGAAAACAGACAATTGTCCTGTGTAGGAGAATCCAAAGTAATATTTAGATATAACGTTCCTTCAAGGAGGGGAGCCTAACTCCCACTCCTTAACTGTGGAGTGTGCATGGTGACATCTTTCTAAAGAATACAGTGTACAAAGGGAAGATAAAGGGCACTCTTACAGTGGAGACACCAGACAACTACCACCTCATTCAGGGGATCAAGGTCAACATCAACAGGGATAAATCATCTTAATAGTATGTACCCTTGACATGATTTGATGAAAATTGCACTTTGCTCCTGTGGTTTTCTTCCCCCAAACTCATATCCCACCTAATTATGAGAAAAACAGCAGACAAATTCTAATTGAGGGAGATTCTACAAAATACCTGACCGTTATGCCTCAAGACTGTTAGAGTCATTAAAAACAAGCAAGCCCCAAGAAAAAAAGTCTCATAGCCAAGAAGAACCTGAGAAGCCGTGATGGCTACATGTAGTATGGGATCCAATAACAGAAAAAGGGACATTAGGGAAAAACTAAGGAAATCTGAATAAAGAATAGACTTTAGTCAATAGTAATGTGTCAAATTGGTTCATTAATTGTGACAAATGTATCACACTAATGTAAGATGTTAATAACAAAGGAAACAAGGTTTAGAGTATATGGGAGCCCTCTGTACTATTTTTACAACTTTTCTTTAAATTTGAAACTATTTAAAATAAAAAAAGTTTATTAAAAGAAAATGAGGGATTTGACCCATGCTTTGATAGTCTTGAGTTACTATGGATAATCCACAGTTGGCTTTTTAAAGAAAGAGAAATCAATTTAGTTTGCTAGATATCTATAGTATTCTTAAAATTATTATAGTAATAATAGCTAATATTTACTGTGTACTGGGTTGTCTTCTAAGCACTTTACATATACTAATTTATGTCATCTTTTTAACCACACAACAAAGTATATGCTGTTATTATTGTCATCATCTCCATACCTCACTCTAATTTTACACAAGATGAAAATGAAGAACAGAAAGGTTGAGTAGCTTGCTCAGATTCACACAGTAAGTGGAGGAACTGGGCTGTAAACTGTGTTCTTCACCAGCATGCTGTACTTTTTCTGTTTTGCTTTGGTGCTAGACATACTCTGTCTTAACTAACTTAGATTTGTGACCCTTTTGTGTTCGAATATTAATAGTATATGTATATATAGGGGTGTGTGTGTGTGTGTGTGTGTGTGTGTGTGTGTGCGCAACAGGAGACTTGTAGGATTACCACTACCCAGCTTTCAGTCATTTTGTGAGATTCAACGTAGCAGTAAGCCCTTCAGACTGACTAGGCATGCTTGTGTTCTTTATAGATCCAGTACCCCGGAGTTCCCACTATGTCACTGATGTTTAATATATTCCATGTTTTGAGCCTAGGACAAATTGGCACTAGGAATTAGTTCAAAAGTACATTGGTTAAACAATTGGTGTTGGAAAAACTAAATATCCACATGTAAAAAAAATGAAGTTGGACCCTTACCTTACACCATACAGAAAAATGAACTCAAACTGAATCAAAGACATGAATGTAAGTGCTAGTAAGTTTTAAAACTATAAAATTCTTAGAAGAAAACATAGAAGAAAAATTTCATGACATTGGATTTGGCATTAGTTTCTTAAATATGACACCAAAAGCACAGACAACAAAAGAAAACATAAGTAAATTTGACTTCATCATAATTAAAAACTTTTGTGCATCAAAGGGTACTATTAACAAAGTGAAAAAGCAGCCATGGAATAGGAGACATATTTACAAATCATATATCTACTAAGAGACTGATATTCAGAATATATAAAGAACTCCTAAAATTCAATGACAAAAAAAGAAAACAACCAAATTAAAAAATGAGCAAAGGATTTGAATCAACATTTCTCCAAAGAAGATATACAAGTGGCTAATAATCACATGAAAATGTGCTCAACATTACAAGTCATTAGGAAAATGCAAATCAAAACCACAGTGAGATACCACTTCACATTTTAGTTATAAGAAATCCAAAATAGCAGGTATTGGGGAAATTGGAGCCCTTGTGCATTGCTGGTGGAAATGTAAAATGGTATATCTGCTGTGGGAAATGATATGGAAATTCTCCCCCCCCCAAAATTAAACATGAAATTACTATATAATCCAGCACTTCTACTTCTGAGTGTATACTCAAAAGAGGTGAGAGCAAGAAACTGGAACAGATGCTAGCACACTCATGTTCACAGCAGCGTTATTCATAATAGCCAAAGCTAGAAACAACTGAATTGCCTGTTGATTCCTGTATCAATTAAGATCAAGCCTACATAAATATTAAATTGATGGATTTTTCTAGTAATTTGTCCAAATAATCTAAAATATCCAATTTATTGGCATAAATTATTCATAATCTCCTCCTGTGATTTTTAAAGGACCTGTAGGATCTGTAGTGATGGCTCCAGTTTTGTTGTTGATATTTGCTATTTGTGCTTTCTCTCTCTTTTCTCATAGTCTTGCCAGGAGTTTATTGATTTTATTAGTCTTGTCAAAAATTCCATCTCTTTTTTTACCTATTTTATTAATCTCTTGTTATCTTTATATTTTATGTTTTCAACTTTCATTGGGTGTAATTGATGTATTTTGTTTTTTTAATTTCTGGAGATGAATGCTTAACTTCTTGATTTTTAAGTCCTTCTTCTTTTATAATATATATATTTGTGGCTATACCTTTCCCCCTAATCTTGGCTATAGCTATGTCACACAAGTTTTGGCATATATTATTTTCATTATCATGATTTGAATTTGTTTCTAATTTACTTTGTAATTTTTCTTCTGCCATAGATTATTTAGATTTGATCATTTGGTTAATTTTCAAGAATTTTGAGATTTTTCTAGTATAATTGATTTCTAATATAATTCCACCATTAATATTTTGATTGTGAATTTGTATAGTTACTTTTTTCTGTAAAATTTTTGCTATGTATTTTATGCATATAAATTCATAATTATTGCATTTTCCTAGCGAATTGAATATTTCATTCAATTTTATCATTTGAAATGTTTCTTTTTAGCTCTAGTATGTTTTTTCTTTTTTTAAGAAAATATATTTATTAATGTTTTATTTATTTTGGGGAGAGAGAGAGAGAACAATCAGGGGAGTGGCAGAGAGAGAGAGAGGGACAGAGGACCCAAAGTGGGCCCTGCACTGACAGGAGAGAGACCGATGTGGGGCTTGTAAAGTTTACCATGTCTATATTGACACAGACCTATCAGCTTTCTTTTGGTTAGTGTTTGCATAATGTATCTTTTTAAAAAGAGTTTTATTTTCTGTCTTTTTGTATTTGTACATTTAATGTGAGGCTCTTATAAGTAGCATATGTTTGGGTTTTGATTTTTACGTAGTTTGATGATATTTGTCTTTTAATGGGAAAATTTGGTTCCTCTATATTTAGTTACTGATATAATTGGGTTTATTTATATCACATTATAGCTTTGGTTCACTTTTATGGGTAGAGTGTTACCCCTGGAGGTCTTAACCCCAAGTGAGGGGGATTTGTCAGATTAAGCATTAAAATATATATATATATTTTTTAATGTTTATTTAGTTTTGAGAGAGAGAAAGAGAGAGACAGAATGTGAGCAGGGGAGGGACAAAGAGAGGGAGACACAGACTCTGAAGCAGGCTCCAGGTTCTGAGCTGTCAGTACAGAGCCTGATGTGGGGCTTGAACCCACGAGCTGTGAGATCATGACCTGAGCCGAAGTTGGATGCTTAACCGACTGAGCCACCCAGGCACCCACAGACTAACCATTTTTAGCAGCCCCGAACTCCATTTTTTTTGTCCCCCTAATTCAGTGAAGTTGTCATCACTCTCAGTTTTTCAGCATTTTAACAACCTCTTCTGGAAAATTCAGATGCTTCTGGAGGAAAAAGTCTTCCCAAGTGCTGAGTTCCTTTCTTGTTTTAGATCTTTCCCTGTAATTTTTCACAGCCTTGCTAGTCATTCCTTACCCCTTGTCAACTTCTACTCCTTTATTGGGAGTTTACTCCCTTTATTGGGATTACTACTCCTTTATTGGGTTCATTGCTTTTTTTTTTTTATGTAAAAATTTTTATTTTTTTATTTTTGAAAGACAGAAAGAGACAGAGCAGAAATGGGGGAGGGGCACACAGAATCTGAAGCAGGCTGCAGGCTCTGAGCTGTCAGCACAGAGCCCGATGCAGGGCTTGAACCCACAAATCGTGAGATCATGACCTGAGCCAAAGTCAGATGCTTAACCAACTGAGCCACCCAGGCGCCCCTTGGGTTCATTGTTTATAGTCTATCTCTCTCCTGCTGGAACTGAATCTCCATGAGGACAGGAGTCTTAATTTTTTCACAGATGTAATCCAAGCCCTTGGAACAGTGCCTGCATGTGGGTAATAAATAACTTACTATTAACATTTGTTGAGTGAATGAATGAGTAGTCCTGGAAAGACAGAGCTGGAAGGGAGATTGGATTCACTCAGTTCACTCACTTTGACAATAAACATTTTATCAAATGCTGGTCCCATCCAGGCCCTGGCACTGGGCAAACCAGGGTAAATTAGGTGTATTCCCTCTGCACTGTTGTTAGTAGGTAGGTGAAAAAGCAGACTCAGGGAGGTTAAATGACTTGTCCAGTGCTACTCAGATTGAGACTCCAAGGTATAAATCTGCAAGACATATTTTGCTTTTTTTTTTTTTTAATTTTTTTTCAACGTTTTTATTTATTTTTGGGACAGAGAGAGACAGAGCATGAACGGGGGAGGGGCAGAGAGAGAGGGAGACACAGAATCGGAAACAGGCTCCAGGCTCCGAGCCATCAGCCCAGAGCCTGACGCGGGGCTCGAACTCACGGACCGCGAGATCGTGACCTGGCTGAAGTCGGACGCTTAACCGACTGCGCCACCCAGGCGCCCAAGACATATTTTGCTTTATACAAAAAAGAGGGGGAAAATATCCCTCCTGCCCGTTGGTGGTTCTCAACCCTGACTACATACTAGGCAAGATCCAGGAGTAGTTGCCTGGGCCCTATGCTAGACTGATCACATCTGATTCTCTGGGGGTGGTGTTTGAGCAGCATATTGACAAAGAACCCCCCCCCGCAGCAGATGATTCTAATGGGTAGCTCTGGCCCTCTGGCCTGGTTTATTCATCCAGATCACATAATATAGTTTTGTTATTTGGAATACCACCTTTCTTATGCTTTCTTGGTTGAAAGCTTGGCTTGGTTTCTTTCACTACTATTGGTCAGCTCCAAGAAAAAGTAAGCCTTACCTGAAGAGTGTGGAATGGTTATGGTGGGCAACTATCAAATTTAAATTGGTGGTTCTGTGTTATTTTCCTGTCCCTTACACTCATCCAGCCTATGGGATTCTATGTTAGCCATCCAGTCCCCTCCCTCTTTGCACTCAGGGATTTGGATCTTGGTTCTGTGGCCTTAAAGAAGTTACTTAACATCTCTGGGCCTCATGGCTCTCCCCTCTAATAAAGTATATCTCTTCTGGTTGCTGGGCAGGCAACAGCAACGCAAGGAATGCTTTGACCAGTTGTTTGCTGTCTCCTTTATGTCCACCAGGACTTTCTGTCTCTGCAGGGAAGAATTTCCCAAAGCTTTGGTTATTGTTATTTTTTATTATAAATCTCCCTGTGCCTTTTGTGCTAAAGCCTGTATGAAGTGGACTGAAGTATTTGCAGAATCAGCTGATACACTTTCCACAAGGCATCTAAAGATGGACTTTTCTGGTTCTTTAGTCTGGGCCCCCTTAAGAGCAACAAAAGAAAAGAACTTCATTTTTACTCCTTTTGCTTTGTGGGGGTCACTGGAATACATTAGTGAAGATGACTCATGTTTGTGTCTGTTACCCTCGTATTGATTACAAACGAGAATCATTATAGTGGGAAGTCAGTTGTCCTCAAATCCTGAATGTGTGCTTTGTGGTTCACTATTCCTGTTGATGAGACCAGTTCTGGCATCTAACTGGTGAATTAACATATGTCATAAGGACCCATATTATAGTATAAACGAAGTATTTTATGAGGGCCGACATGACTTGTAATGATCTCCCTCAAGTTCATGGTCGGATCCTTTGCTTCATTGTATCCCAGATTTCAATTTTTGTTGCTCGAGAGAAAGCAGGATATTTTTTATGTTTTCTGAATCAGATCAGTTGGGTTTTTTCCTGGTAATTCCATTTTTGCATTATTTTCTATAGAATTTGACAAATGATTAATAAACATGACACATTCTTGTCTTTCGTATGTTTCTTTGGGGAAATTACTGGGGTTAGTTGGCTGTACCTCTGACTACTTAGTTGATAATCTGAGCATGGAAAGGAAACTTTACCATGGGCTTGATCATTAGGAAGATTTATCCGTAAACACCCTGAGACCACAGTGAGGGAAATAATTGCAGGCTTCAAACATAATTACTCAAATTACACTTGCTAAGAGTTGTTTGATTTAGGAATCCTGCATTTGAATGGAAGAACAGACTGTTAAGTCTTGGGCAGTATGCTAGAAAGAGTTTTAGATGGGGAATTAGGAGGCCAGCTTCCATCATTAGCAGAACCGTGGGCAAATCGCCTAACCTTTCTGGGATTTAGTTACATCATCTCAATGATGGAAGATTGGCTTTCAGGTTCCGTGAGGTCCCTTTGAAGGCTGCGATCATTTCAATGGTAGGAGCTCTTAAATTTGTTCCATGGAGTGAGAGAGGGCTGTTGGTAGCGTCTAGCCCCTTCCCACTCCCCCAGCACTCTGGATTCGAGGGAGTATGCATGTGTGTGCATATGTTTTTAGAATGCAGGAAGCACCAAGGGATTTTCACACTGGTAGGTGGTGGCATTTCCTCTTTATCCAATTTGAGTTCAATGGGTCCAACATATTTTTTTTCTGGCTTGCTATCCTGCCAGGCTCCGTCTCCAGTATTTTCTAGTATGCTGATGTGAATGCTGTCATCTTGCTTCTTTTCCTTCAGTACACTTTAAGGCTAAGATGAATTGTGTGAAGAAACACATTTTTAAATGGTTTTAAACTCTGCATATGTTTAAATCGGTTTCTAAAGGAGAAACACATCTAAACTTTTGCATCATTAGAAGTCATGTCTCTGCCAACGATGCCTGCTCGGTGGCTTTGGTAGGAGCAAGGTAGGGATCGGCTAACTCTTTAGGTGGTGGAAAAAAACACCTTTCACCAGGGCCAAGGAGGGAGGGGCAAGGCAGGGAAGAAGGGTGACACAGGTTAAAAGTGTATATTAAACTTAGATTCTAGAATCTATCTTAAATATGTGTTCAGATGACACGTGCTTTCTGATGTGTCCCAGGAACCAGTCTTATAGATTAAATACTCTCTCATGCTATTAAAGATCATGGTCTCAGAAATATGACAGTTCATCAAGCTGCCTAGAGGGGCCAGGTCCTAAAGAGAATCAAGTCTACCATCTAGTGGCGTCTCTCACAAACTACAGACATAGAATCCCAGGAACCCAAAGATGGTTCCTAGAGGATATGTCTGGCTGATACAACAACCCACATTTTGTTGCACCTCAGTCTTCAATGCTGGGAAACTTCTCTTCCTATTCATAAATTTCCATAATTAAATGGGAGGAGAGTGGCTTGTTCAGTGTTGCTGAGGCTACAAAAATTCAAAGTTGAACGAATGCCATCAACCCATCTGATGATTGCTTCAGAGAAGTCCAGGGTAAGTTAGATTAAGGGCCAGTAGACATCTATAATTATTTGAGAAGGTTGGGTTTCGTGGTGGCATGACCATGCCTGTGGACAGGATCCAACTTTTCTAGGAAGGTCCATTGGGTATTCGAGAGGAGCTTGCAATCCCCAGATGGTACTATTCTGGTGAACTGTGTTAGGGGCAACTTATTTAAGAAAGTTTGATGAGAGAGGAAAGGTTTTCAGCCGATGTGTTTGCAGATGTGAATTTACCATAGCAGAAGAGTGGCACAGATTCTGCATCACAACTGAAACTTGCCAAGCTCTTGATGGCCAATTTTCATTACCAGTCAGACTAAGAGGACAGAAACGTTGACGGTTAAGATAAAGTTGACCAAGAATCCATCTGGAGACAGTGGTGGCCCAAAGCAGGGCCAGATATACAAATAGTATGTGTAGTTATTCTGTTAGCCTTATGACTAAACTTGGCAGCTACTGATACTCAAATACCATGACAGATGAAAATAACTTCAAATTGCATTAAAAATATATTCCTGCAAGTGAAATGGGTGCTCGTATCAACGTTGGATGTGAAAATTGGTTTACTTTTAGGGAAAGCAATTGGACTCTATGGTTCAAGAACTTTAAAATCTTTTGACTCTGTAATGCCCCTTTTAGGAGTTTGTCCTTAAAGAGTTGTTGGCAATCTGGACAAACTTTTATCAACAGACCTAGTCATCATAACGTTATTTACAATAGTCCCACATTGGAGACCACCTGAATATCAAGTTAATAGGAAATGTTTAAATAATGGCATAGATCTATGATAGAATTTTATACAGCCATTATAAAAGATATATTTAATCTTTCTTTTTAAATGGTTATTTATTTATTTTGAGACAGACAGAACCGGAGAGGGGCAGACAGAAGGAAAGAGAGAATCCCAAGCAGGCTCTGCACTGTGAGTGCAGAGCCCAACTTGGGGCTCAATCCCAGGATCATGAGATCATGACCTGAGCCAAAATCAGGAGTCAGACGCTCAACCAGCTGCACCACCCAGGCACCCCTAAAGGATATCTTTATTTTTTAAAATTTTTTTGATGTTTATTTTTTGAGAGAGAGAGAGAGACCAAGTGGGAACAGGGGAGGGACAGAGAGAGGGAGAGACACAGAATCTGAAGGAGGCTCTAGGTCTTAGCTGTCAGCACAGAGACCAATGCAGGGCTCAGACTCACTGACCTTGAGATAATGACCTGAGCCAAAGTCAGACACTTAACTCACTGAGCCACCCAGGCGCCTCCTTCAAAGATATCTTTAAATGAGCACTGGGTGTTGTATGTAAGCCAATTTGACAATCAGTTACATTAAAAAAAAAAAAAAGAAATACCTACTATCCTGAAATATATATATTAAAAAAAACCAAAGATATATTTAAAGACAACTTTGTACTTATGATGTTAAAGGAAAAGTAAAGGACACAGATCCATTACCCTCTCCAAAAGGATGACTTGAACCAGTGCTACAATCACAATTAGGTTAAGGTGCAGAAAATAAAATCAGAAGGAAATAGACTCTGTCTTTTGACAAGAGTGGCATTAAAAACAACTGGACCCGGGGCGCCTGGGTGGCGCAGTCGGTTAAGCGTCCGACTTCAGCCAGGTCACGATCTCGCGGTCCAGGAGTTCGAGCCCCACGTCAGGCTCTGGGCTGACGGCTCAGAGCCTGGAGGCTGTTTCCGATTCTGTGTCTCCCTCTCTCTCTGCCCCTCCCCCCTTCATGCTCTGTCTCTCTCTGTCCCAAAAATAAATAAACGTTGAAAAAAAAATTAAAAAAAAAAAAAAACAAAAACAACTGGACCCTATGCCTTTTAATTATTTAAAAATTTTGACCTTATTTGCAGTGCGTCTCTTCCTTTTATTGTGTTTCAAAGGGAGTCGATAAAATCCATGAAAGATGTCCCTCCCTAGCATGTTGGTATGGTTAAAGTCACTTGTTTGGATTAAGGTAGTAAGGACACCCAGAGGGTCCTTATCCAGACTGTCAGGGTGAGGCTATGGCCATCAGCAGTCCGCTTTCCCTTACTGGGTTTTTGTCATTTAGCGGAGTGTGTGCTGGGAAGCATGCTGAGCGGGCATCTCTGCAGCTTGGGGGAAGGCAGGAGAGGGCAGGCCAGAACCTCTGTTTCTTGGTAGGTAGATTAGAGGGCGGGGTCTGGTGGTTCCTGACCAAACAGCGGGGGCCAAGCGAGGGTCAGGAGGAAGTGCCAGTGCAGAGTGTTGCTGGGCTTTGCCTCTGTTGGTTTATTGACATTTCTGGCGTTTCTGTCTACTCCTGGCTCCCAGGCCAGGTTAAGCTGACCCAGACTTAAGTCTTCCATGGACCATTCCAGAGGATGCTGTGCTGCAGCTTGCCAGGACCCCACCTGTCTGTGCCCAGGTGGGGGTGTGGTAACGGTTGTGGAAGCTGGCTCAGAGCCTGGGTGGGGGGTCCCAGGTCGACTGGGTGGTGGTGAGACGGGGTGGGGTGGGCTGGTGTGTCAGGCGGTAGCCAGGTGAGTACTCAGCAGTAGTATCCCTACCAATAGGCCCTCCATTTTGTGGAGAGAGAAACTATGGGTGCATTTTCCTGATAAAATAAGGCTTTTGGAGGTCCCCGAACTTTTGGAATAGTTAGTAATTCTACAAGGACACAGATCGAGTGCCCTGTCTCCCATCTCCCTCTTACCCCTGACTACCATGTGTGGTCCCATTCCAGGAGGGGCTCACAACACAAACAGAAAGGCTCTTTCCTGCATCAGGCTCTTTGTATGTGAAGTTTCCTCCAGAAAGTTCCTCTTCCCTTGGCTCTGCCCATGGCTCACTCCCTTGCATCCTTCAGATACCCTTCATTATCATGTCTGGAAAGAGTCCTCCTCTGACCCCGTCATACTGATCTTAGCCTCCTGCTCGCTTCCTTCCCAGTTCTTGTCGTGGCTTATAATGACGTGTTTGTTTACTTGTTTCCCGTCTCTCCACGTCCTGGAGAGCCCACGAGGATGGTCGCCATGTCTGCTAGGCTCCCAGTCGGTCGCTCTGTGCCTGGGAGAGCGTGTGGCATCCGGAGTTGCTCAGTGAGCATTTGTGGAATGAGTAAATCCTAAATGGATGGAAGAAGAGCATACAACCTGACTTTTACATTTACGATCGCTGAAATGAACAGAAAGGTGTTTATGGTGGGGTGGATGTTATTTGCTACATTCTCTGCACAAGCCAGTCCATCCTTTCCTCCTCCATGAGGGCGATAGTGATGGTGACCATGACAGCTAATGCTGGACAAGCGCCACAGGGTGGGCATTGTCCTTTGTAATTCACATGCATTGTTTTCAAGGGCCCTCATACGGAAGGAACCACCTTTGAAGCATCTGTGGTAAATACTGTTCTCATTAGTGTTTTGTTCGAATTGACAAATTCATAATTAGTCCATTCAGTGATTGAATCCAACATCAAGTTCAGGGTATGCTAGAAATAAAGATGATGGCTGACACTATGAAATACTCATTTGCATACTTGCACTTACACAGAATAATTTTAATAGTTCTAAAACTTTTAAATAACTGTCGAATTGCAAACAGCATTATTTCGCCAGTGGACCCTTTATCCTTCATTCTCTTCAAAGCCGCGTGTTGCTAAGCAACTGAAGACCACGGTCCTTTAAACTTATTGTGTTATTATACAACCGCAGTCCTGGTAGATAGGAACAAGTCAACAAAGATAAAAACATGCCCCAGAATGATTATAATAATTCAGTGATTACCCTGATTGCATTCTAGAGAATCGCGTTTATTCCAAAGCATATGTTCAGTTCTTACTAGGTCATGAGAACAACTTTCATCTAAATTATCTTTAACTGCGGATTCTCATTATAATTCTTCAGAAAGTAAATTATTTTAAATTAGTTTCAGTTGGAAAATAGCCCGTGCTGCTTTGATTTGTGGTGAAGTAAGTAGGTCATAATTGTGAAGGCCATATCTGGTAGGGGTTGTGTGTGTGTGTGTGTGTGTGTGTGTGTGTGTGTGTGTGTGGTGTGTGTGTTTAACCACAGATTGTGGGCCAGGAAAACTGGGTCAGGGGCAGTTTTCCTGGGGTCAGGCAGGTCGCAGGGCAGCTTGGTCACTCCCTGGGCAACTTTGGGCAGGTTTTTTACTGCCGTCAGCCTCAGTTTTCTCATCCATAAAATAGAGCAGCAGCAGCATCTTCCTTGTAGGGGAAGTTTCTGAAATTGATACTATGAGAAAGATAGGATGTGGCCAGATGGCATAAGCTTTCTATGTTGTGATCAGTTTTTAAAAATTTCTAAGGACACTGGGGAGCTTTGGGAGCGTTTACAGAGACCCCCTTTCTTTTCCTAAGTCTGTCTCCACCCCCACCAATGAATGCAGGCTCACTTGGGTCCTGAGGCTCATTGACTATTGTGGTTATCTATGGGTGAGAAACAAACCACCCCAAATGTAGCTGAAGGAACAATCATTTTATTTATTTGCCCAAGAATCCGTAACACAGGCAGGGCTCAAAGAGGCACCCCTGGCGTCCGCTGGGATGGCGTGACTGAGCAGAGTGGCTGGCATGGAAGGCAAGTTGGCTTTGGAAGGTGCTGGCTTTCCGCAGGGAGCTCAGCCGGGGCTATGGGCCAGGACCTCTGTTTTCCTCCGCGTGACTTCTCCATGTGGCTGGACGGGGCTTCTCACAGCCTGGCCGAGTCAGGTTAGTGGGGTTTTTTGCATGGCAGCTGGCTTCTCCAAGGGCAAAAAGGCAGAAGCCCCCAGAGATTCTCTCTCTCTCTCTCTTTTAAATGTAAGCATTAATTCATTGATTCACTAATTGAAGTAACTAATTGCTACAATTTATTTTATGTGTTCATTTTTTTCAAATAAGTTTTTTTTAATGTTTATTTTAATTTTTGAGAGAGAGAGAGAGAGAGAGAGAGAGAGAGCGCACGAGTAGGGGAGGGGCCGAGAGAGAGGGAGACAGAGGATCCAAAGCGGGCTCTGCGCTGACAGCAGCAAGCCTGATGCGGTGCTCGAACTCACCAACCACAACATCATGAGCTGAGCTGAAGTCAGCCACTTAACCAGCTGAGCCACCCAGGTGCCCCACCTCCAGAGCTTCTTAAAGCGTAAACCCAGAACAGGCACAGCGTCACTTCTGCGACATGCTGTAGGTCAAGGCAGGCCAGAGCTCCTGTGTGGATTCAAGAAAGGGCTTGAACATGGAGGTTCAGTTCCCGAAGGAACAATTCCTGAACCAAACCATCCTGTGCATTATTAGAGTTCAGCTTCCCAGTCTCTGGGCATTAAATATCCCCATCCTTCTCCCAACACACACACACACTGTGACAACTAAAAATCATACTTACACGTTACAGAATGCCTCTGGTTGAGAATCACTGGTCACGTATAGATGGGAAGGACTGAGAATAGGTGGGGTGGTTGTGTTGGGGGCTTAGCAGAGGTCCTGGCACAGGTGGGTGCCCATGCGTGCTTGGACGACCATCAGCATCACCATCATCATCAGGAAATTGGCTTTTGTGGACGGATCCTATAACTCAATTATTTTCCTTTCCTTTCCTGTCCTTTTCTTTTTTCTTCAGGAAAATGTGCTCTGATTTCTAAACAACCAATTTAACAACATTTTAAACACGGCCAATGTGCAAATTGAGGAAAAGGTAGACTTCTTTACCTCGGACCCTCTTTGGCATTGATAATTTATGGATTTTATAATTTCTTGGTGAATACTGGATAGCTCTTAATGCTAAGGTCTCTAGAGAGGAGGCAGCAAAGCATCAAGGTTAAGAATACTCACTTTGGGGGCGCCTGGGTGGCGCAGTCAGTTAAGCGTCCGACTTCAGCCAGGTCACGATCTCGTGGTCCGTGAGTTCGAGCCCCACGTCGGGCTCTGGGCTGATGGCTCGGAGCCTGGAGCCTGTTTCCGATTCTGTGTCTCCCTCTCTCTGCCCCTCCCCCGTTCATGCTCTGTCTCTCTCTGTCCCAAAAATAAATAAACGTTGAAAAAAAAAAATTAAAAAAAAAAAAAAGAATACTCACTTTGGAATTCAGGCTTCAGAGTTGCTTAGTTGCATGATTGTAGACAGATGACTGCTGAGCCTCAGTTTCCTCATCCATAAAGTGGGGGTAACTATGTATCTGGCAGGGTGGTATGAGGAGTCAGTAAATTATGTACAAAAGCCAACAACGGGACCACCTAGCACATAGTAGGTATTTGGTTGATGGAGGTCTTGTCATTGGTCTGGGTCTTTTGTTTTGTTTTGTTATCTGTTTACCCATGGTAAGAGTCAAGTTTCATGCTATTACGTCTTATGCTTTAGATGTTAAATAATTAGCCACCTCACAAAACAGATTTATTTCTCAAGTCTGCCTGGAAATTATTGCCCATCTTTTCAGCTTTGTGATTCAATCTTCTGGAAAGCAATAACATTCATAGCCACTCTCCCATCCTTGCTGAGAACCACAGTCTTGACCTTGCCTTGTGGTTGACTTTTGTTATCGTCACCGTCTCCTTCCTTCCTGAGCTTGTCTATCCTGCTTCATGGTTTTGAGATGAAGCGACAGGTGTAACTTAAGATGCCATTTGCTTAGCTGATCATATCTGTAAGAAGTATTAAGAAATAGGATTAGTAGAATCTCTGTGAATATTTTAATAACCTCAGGGAAATATTTGACTAGGTAAGCAAACTTACCAGGCAAATGAAAGTCGCCCTTGGTTGTAGTAATTAAGAAATATTGAGTTTTATGCTGAAGTTCTCGAGAGCTCAATAAAAAGAAACCAAGTTTTAATAAAGAAATTCCACATGTAAGATTTCTTAGGAAATTTCATTCTGAAATCTGCTGAATTTATACTGGGATTGGGGGAAAGAATGTGGGATAAATTTATAAACTAGACTTGAAATATGTTCTCACCTGTTCAAATGTCATTTTGATTCTAAATGCAGTGGAGCCTTCAGCCGTGGCCTTTAGATTTGCAATTCTTGGAATGTTCTCCTTCCTTCTTTCGTGCTATCTCCCACCCTTCTTCTTGCTTACATTTTGAATGATTTCTGTTCCCCTTTAATATGGTTTTCTCCGGAATATGTACATAGCATCTGGCAATCTGTCGTGCCTGTTTCTAATTTCTTGAGATGACATTTGCTAAAGTTAAAAAATATATAATTATTTTTTTATAATCATAAATGTATTATGTGATGTACGATTTTTTGATGTACGATGTGATGATGTACGATATAAGGTGCACTATTCCTTAACCTGCTTCATGAACTCCACTGAACTTGAATGAGGATTTGGAGTAAGGATTCATAAAGTTTGTAAGAATAGTGCTTCCTAGTACTGATGCATAGGGGCACTTGTACCCCAATGTTCATAGCAGCACTCTCAACAATAGCCAAATTGTGGAAAAAGCCTAAATGTTCATCAACTGATGAATGGATAAAGAAATTGTGGTTTATATACACAATGGAGTACTACGTGGCAATGAGAAAGAATGAAATATGGCCCTTTGTAGCAACGTGGATGAAACTGGAGAGTGTGATGCTAAGTGAAATAAGCCATACAGAGAAAGACAGATACCATATGTGTTCACACTTACGTGGATCATGAGAAATTTAACAGAAACCCATGGGGGAGGGGAAGGGGAAAAAAATGAGGTTAGAGTCGGAGAGAGCCAAAGCATAAGAGACTCTTAAAAACTGAGAACAAACTGAGGGTTGATGGGGGGTGGGAGGGCGGGGAGGGTAGGTGATGGGCATTGAGGAGGGCACCTTTTGGGATGAGCACTGGGTGTTGTATGGAAACCAATTTGACAATAAATTCCATATATTAAAAAATAAAAAATTAGAAAAAGGAAAAGGTAATAATAAAGTAATAAAAAAATAACAGAGAAAAAAAAAAAGAATAGTGCTTCCTAGAGAAACCTGGTTAAATCTCTTTTGTTCCCCTTGGATGCTGTTGTGTGGCTGCTCCAGGACTCAAACAACAGAATGTAGGATTTACTTTAAAAATGACAAAACATGTTGCACCAAAAGCCATCATCAGCATGTTTTGTCATAGATTACTAAGAAGGAATTTACCATTGGAGGGAAACTATAAATCATGTGTTCTATAGAATACTTGATTTTGTGAGTGTGGATTCTTTCCTCTAGGAGGGACCACACTCCTTTTTCTAGAACCTGACTTAAGGGAGTAACGCCATGGTTGATAAAAGTGGCCTTGGCCTATCATTTTACCCCTTACACTAACTAGCTGTGTACATGGGATTCAATAATTCTGGTTTATTGCTAATTACCAGGTGCATCCAGTCTACCATTTTGTTATTATGGCGTCAAGGATGGGATGTTTGGAATATATGACTCACTGTTGGAACCTGGGTGTGGGCTGTTGTTTCTCAAGCGTTCTGAATCCTTGTCTAGGTCAGTTTCCTCTTACAGTATTATCAGTGGTTTTCTGGGGCTAGCCAGTCTGTGAGGGTTGATTGTTAAATTTACAGGAATTCCACAAGCCACTTGTCTTGTTGGTGACTCGAAATCAGCTAATGTGGGAACTAGCAGCACAGAAATTAGCAGAGGCTTCAAATCAGAGATCCTTCCTCTCAGAGCACTCGTGTCAAACTTTTATCAGCACACTACTACATATACGTCTCCTTTGGAGACCCTATCACATTGTGCCTTAATATATTTTTTTAATTGCTTGATAACTACCTGTCTTCTCCACTCCTGCCCCCCTGCCAAAGCTAGCCTCTTCATGAAATTGGTCTTCATCAGTATATCCTTAGCTACCAACACATTGCCCTAGCGCGTAATAGGCGTTAAATCGATGTTCATTGGCGCAACATATATGTGTCTTTTGGAACTGTTCTCTGTTCTCTACACTCTCTCCAAGTTGGACATTTGTTGGAGAGAGAACGTATGTGACCATTACTTTCAAGAGAAATGATATTGCTGAGATCAGCTGTGTGAAAAGTTTAAATTGTGTCAAACAGTGTAAAAAATAAATGAGTCCTCTGACTCTTTAATTTTGCAGCTACTGCTAATACATGCTATTGCCTCAAAGGGCACGTGGAGCTTGCTTGTGTGTTTTCGGTGAGGAGGTTGTAGGTGCCAGGCCGACATTGGCATTCCACTGTTGGGACCAACCTACCAGCTCATCAGGTTCTGAACTTGCGTGATAGCTGCACTTACAAGGAAGGACGGAATTGGCAATCCCATGGGGATCTGGGTGTCATTGGTTCTTCTCTGGTTATTACTGATTGCCAGGTGCATTTAGTCTGCTGTGCAGGAGCACAGGAATCACCAATAAGGGTGAGATCGTTGGTCCATTTGGCACAGGAATCGGCCAGTGAGGGCCCCAAGGGATGCACGATGGGAGCGAAGCTTTCTTCCCTGATGCAGTTTTATGGGTTAGGTCTTTCTGAGAAGCTGTCCATGACTCAGTGGCATAGTAATGTGTCCAGGCTCTTTCTGCACCCCATTCCCTTCCATACCTGGGACCTTATCTTGAGAAGAATGAATTTCATACTATCACTCACTCTCTGTGAACATTTTGCTTCCTTTTATTTGTCTTATACTTGGGGTTGTAGAGGGTGCCCCCTTATTTTACTGTTTCAGGATTTGGTGAATGAATCAGTCATCACTTCATGATCGTGTAAGTTTGAATCAGACACCTTCTGATTCTTTGCATTTGGGGGAGACCTAACTTTTGCAGCCTTTCCTCAAATGAGTCACATCACTTTCACTGCATATAGTTATAGGCAATTGCACACTGTGACCCTCTGGAGTAGAAGTGAATCACTCCCCCCTTATTTTAAAAGCTTATTTATTTATTTTGAGACAGAGAGAGAGAGAGAGGGAGAGAGAGAATGCCAAGCAGGCTCCCCGCTGTCAGGTGCAGAGCCAGACACAGGGCTTGATCTCATGAACCGTGAGGTCATGACCTGAGCTGAGATCAGGAGACAGACACTCAACTGACTGAGCCACCCAGGCGTGAATCACCCCGTTTTTTATGTGAGAGGGCCAGCTGTGCTCCGGAAGAATGATGTAACTGGCTTCAAGTGAAAGATGTTGAGACCGGGGGCCCACGCCCTTATTTGCCATGTTAATGAAGCTCAATTGAGAGTGACAGGTGGGCAAGCCAGTGTGGAAGAATCAAAAGTGAATGTGGAGACAGAATTGCAAACTGTTACCAGACCCCAAATGGACCACCAGACGTGTGGAATAAAGCATTAGTGGTTTTCGCGGATCTTGCCATTTCTGCAGAGAGGAGCAATTGGATGGTAAGGTCCTGTTGATGAAGGGTCTCTTATGTCTGTTGGGACTACTGTGTTTAACTGTCAGACTATGCTAGGAGTGATGGCAAATGATTGTAATTCTGTTTCCAGAATTACTGAAAAAGGGGTGGCCCAGGGTAGTAGAGAGAGAGGTTCCAAAGATAGAGTTTGCACAAGTGAAGATGGAAATCTGTGCAGTTCTTGTATAATAATATTTTAATAGTGAATATGTGTTTTTTAAAAAAATGTTCATTTATTTATTTTGAGAGAGAGAGTGAGCGAGCGAGCGTGCACGCCGGCTGGGCGAGGGGGCACAGAGAGGGAGAGAGAGAACCTTCAGCACAGAGCCTGATGCGGGGCTCTATCTCATGAACCTTGAGATCACAACCTGAGCCAAGATTAAGTCAGATGCTTAACTGACTGAGAGTCCCAGGCACCCCGAATGTGTATTTTAAAATGTCGTTCTGTACATTTTATAACCACTCTTCCCAAAGCCTCCTCTCACATGCCTTGCTATTCAGACAAAAGGTGCAGGTTGATTCTTGGGCTATCTTGGAGAGAAACTATGGTCAAAAGTTATCTGGATCCTTAAATATTTTAGTAATTTTTTCCTCTCCTTTCTTCTCTGATATTCTTGCTCAGGAATAAACTTTAAGCAGGTGTTCACGCGGTGGGCAGACCGTGACATAAGCGGTGTTTATAGGACTGCTGTGGATAATGTGGGCAGGCGAGTATAAAGAGAGGGAGGTTCTCACATATGACACAATATTTCTAATGCTTGTGTGTGGTATCAGACTGAAATCCTGAGAGGCTCTGTAGGGAGCCCCTGGAACCTATAAAGCCATCACCTCCACTTGGGAATAAGCAGTGTGGTCTCCTGCTCTATGGATCCATCTTGAGAGAGATGTAGATGCATTTTCATATCATTTCCCATCAAGCACTTTATTTTATTTTATTTTATTTTATTTTATTTTATTTTATTTTATTTTATTTTATTTTATTTTATTTTATT
>NW_024412433.1:9686394-9719518 GCF_014898765.1 Herpailurus yagouaroundi
TTTTATTTTATTTTATTTTATTTTATTTTATTTTATTTTATTTTATTAATTTAATTTAATTTGGTTTAAATCCAAGTTATTTAACATATTGTGTAATAATGATTTCAGGAATAGAATTTAGTGATTCATCACTCACATAGAACACCCAGTGCTCATCCCAGCAAGTGCCCTCCTTAATGCCCATCCCCCACCCATCCGTTCAGCCCATCCCCCCACCCAACACCCTGCCAACAACACTCAGTTTGTTCTCTGTATTTAGAGCCTCTTACGATTTGTCGCCCTCCCTGTTTTTAATTATTTTTGCTTCCCTTCCCTTTTGTTCATCTGTTTTGTTTCTTAAATTCCACATATGAGTAAAATCATGTGATATTTGTCTTTCTCTGACTTATTTCGCTTAGCATAATAACATGCTAGTTCTATCCATGTTGTTGCAAATGGCAAAGTTTCATTCTCTTTGATTGCTGAGTAATATTCCATCCTACATACATACCACGTCTTCTTCTTTTTTAAATTTTTAAAAAAATCTTTATCTACAGAGAGAGACAGAGTGCAAGGGGGAGGAACAGAGAGAGAGAGGGAGACACAGAAGCCAAAGCAGGCTCCAGGCTCTGAGCTGTCCGCACAGAGCCCAACGCAGGGCTCAAACCTACAACCGTGAGATCATGACCTGAGATGAGGTCGGACACCCAACCCACTGAGCCACCCAGGCACCCCGATATACCACATGTTCTTTATCCATTCGTAAGTCGATGGACATTTGGGCTCTTTCCGTACTTTGGCTATTGTTGATAGTGCTGCTATAAACATGGGGGTGCATGTGCCCCTTTGAATCAGCAGACCTGTATCCTTTGGATAAATACCTAGTAGTGCAATTGCTGGGTCGTAGGGTAGTTCTATTTTTAATTTTTTGAAGAACTTCCATACTGTTTTCCAGAGTGGCTACACCAGTTTGCATTCCCACCAACAGTGCAAAAGTGTTCCTCTTTCTCTGCATCCTCGCCAACATGTGTTGTTGCCTGAGTTGTTAATTTCAGCCATTCTGACAGGTGTGAGGTGGTATCTTACTGGGGTTTTGATTTGTATTTTCCTGATCATGAATGATGTTGAGCATTTTTTCATATGTCTGTTAGTCATCTAGATGCCTTCTTTGGAAAAGTGTCTATTCATATTTTTGCCCATTTCTTCACCAGATTATTTGTTTCTTGGGTGTCGAGCTTGATAAGTTCTTTATAGATTTTGGATACTAACCCTTTATCTGATATGTCATCTGCAGATATCTTCTCCCATTCCGTCGGTTGCCTTTTAGTTTTGCTGATTGTTTCCTTTGCCATGCAGAAGCTTTTTAGCTTGATGAGGTTCCCATCAAGCACTTTTAATGTCCTTCTAGCTGTGTCTGTTGGTATCTTTCTGTCAATCACTTCCCCATTTTCTTAAGACTTTCCCACCCAATGTCAATCCAGAGCACTTATGGGATATACTACTTGTAAGTGTTGACACACTTTTCTTCTGGGGCTCAGAATTCCAGAGGAAATGAGGTCTGGTTTAGTGGCACGGAGGTGTCAACTCTGCATGTGATTGTCTAGGGGGTGTTGGGCGAATCTGACATCTCCTGACTGAAGAATGCTGGTCTGGCTTTTGCAACACACACATCGCTCATGAGTGTTTCCTGGCTTCCTCAGTCTCTGCTGCCATATCTTCTCGATTGTGTCTACCTGACTTCTCCAAATTTCCTTTAGTCACAGGACACTTTTTAAATGCACTCCCTCTATATGCAGCGAATGTCTATATTAAACAATATCTTTTATAAGGAAAGTTATCATATGCAGTGACTTAGGGGTGTCCAGATTCAACGTGTCTTTCCTGAAGAATTCGTGGTGTGTGGGTTTTCTTCTGCAATCTGGCACATTAGAATCATGTCAGAATCCCATGGAGACTTTAGAATCTCAGACCAGTTAAATCTGAATCTTGGGGTAGGTCTGGACATTCTAACGTGCATCCATGACCCTGCTCTGGTGCTCAAGGATAGACCGACTGCCAGGTTGTCAACGATATTTTGCTTCTTAAATATTGGAACCAAATAAAAACCGAAATGAGAAACCTTCTGCATCGGCTTCCTAAGGCTGCTGTAGCAAAGTACTGCCAACCAGGCGGCTTAAAATATAGAAACAGTTCTGGAGTCCAGAAGTCAGAAATCTAAGTGTTGGCGGGCTTAGTTCCTTTATGAGGACAGTCCGGGTGAATTCCAGGCATTTCCTCTAGCTTCTGGTGGTTTGCAGGGCAACCTTTCACATTCCATGGCTTGTAGATACATTACTACAATCTTCTGCCTTCACGTGGCATTCTTCCTGTGACTTTTCACATGGCTTTCCCTCTGTGCATGTTTGTTTCTGTGTCCTGTGTCTTTCCTCCTTTTATAAGGACACCTGTCATATTGGATTGAGGCCTACTCTAGTTAATATGAAGTATTAACTCCATTCCCTCCGTACTGACCCTATTTCCAAATAAGGTCACATTCTTAGGAACTGGGGGTTAGCACTTAACATATATTTTGGGGAGAGAGAATTCATTCCCTAACATCCTCCCAGTTGTAGTAACAACAAGGCTAAAGGAACTATTGAAACATTTCCATTATGTGGTAGATGGAATCCAGGAGTCACTGGGAAGGCTGTGGGAAGGATGGAGTGACCACTTGACATGGGTTTTAAGGAAATAATTGGAGAGGAGTGAATGACTGTCACTGTGTTGGCTGACACATGCCTCAAACCTGGTCATTGTCACGTGTGGCTTTGGATGAGGACTCCCGGCATGCGTGAGCTTTGACATATGCTATTTTGTGCACAAAGCTCATTATGAGGCGGTTTGAAACTCAGTTCTCAGACTGACCTGAGAACAAGAGTAAATGTGGGTGCAGCTGATGCCTGTCAGGGTCCATAAGCTCCTTTCTTACGTGCCACGAGCTGGGAAGGGGGACGGTAGCCATCAGTTAAATTAACCTTCTGAATTAAAATGAGGGTAAACGTTATGCCAAGCCTGCAAAATAGTAAAGTCACAGTTACAACAATTTTTTGTTTTTCATCTGTCAGGGAACAGTCATGAGGAGACCACGGTACCTAGTTATCACTTTAATCCTTCTGAACATTTTAGGATATTGATAGCATGAATGTGACGATGGTGTTGCTTCTGAAAGCAAGCAAGTACATCTTTGTCTTTCACCTGTGTATTGAAAATAATAAACACTTTGAAACATCAGACTCTCTAGGCTTTTCGTTTAAATATTATAGCCAATGTAGATTTTAAAGATCCTTGTAATCACGTATCTACTGTATTTAGGAAGAGAGCGGCTATACTCTTCAAAGTATAGCTTCCCCAAGCTGTGAGATACTCTACATGGCTTCTTTTCTCTCCTGTGTTCAGTTCTGATTTTCTGTGTTGTGTATCAAATGAGAGTCGAGGGAGATGTTTGGAATTAAAAAAAAAAGCCCTTGAAATCCGTTATACTGGCAGAACTTGAACGGACACCCCCTAACTCAGAATCTCTTATACCAGAAGGGTTTCGTTCCCAATATTCCAGGAAGAGAGGAGTGAAATGTGCTGTGGCGGGTGGAGAGGCAAGTCCTGGTGTACCGGCCGCGGAAGCTGTTCCTGGCCTGGTGAGCCGGACACAAAGGCCTCAGATGCGAAAGACACCCGGGAAGGGAACCAGTGCCAATAAAAGAAGTGCTCCCAGAGGGTAGAAGATCAACCTAATCAGGGGCTGACATTTCAAAGACAAGATGAGGCGGGTAAGGCGGTGAATCCGGAGAGGAGATGGTCACGAGGGCCTTCAAGAGGAAGAGAAGAAGAAACCCCCCGTGCCGCGAAGCTCCCAGGAAGTAGAGTAGGGAGGAGCAAGGATTCTGTAGGTCGCACCACATCCTAGGTGGGCCAGCACTGAGGTTTCAGTGAAAATCATGCTCCGGGAAGAGGGAAGCGTGCCTCACACCCCTGAATCAAAGAGCAGGTACACCCAAAGGCTATAAACTATTGTAAATAAGGCAACCGATGCTAGGCTGGGGGTCAGGGCAATGTGTAACCCTCCTTTCCCTTCTGTGCAGCTCCAAGACCATTCACGAGATGGAGGGGGCAGCACCTTCACAGGAGAGTTGCAAGTTCATTCTGGCAGTGACTTCTGCAAAAAAAAAAAAAAAAAAAAAAAAAGACCCAGTCCTGCCTCCGGCCCCAGCCCCGGGTGGTCTCGGCTGTTGACGTCCCCTAGTTCCTCATTAATCACACACACAGATGACTCAGGAATCCTTTTGGGACCATCTCAGACGTTCTCCCTGGGAGATAAATGTCTGCGGGTGCTCCGCAAAAACATGGCTCATCCGATTTCACTGTTTGGGGAAGAAGGCTCTGTCGAGGTGGCTGGAAGTGGGGAAGGGATGGTGTCCGAAAAGAACAATCCTTTGTCGGGGCAAACGCAGCCATGTGAGTGTAGGATCTAAAGTATTAGCATCACCCCACTGGGCACATGTACCGATGTGACTGTTTTTTCACGTGCATTTAGCCTTATTAGATTGTCGTTCACCGAACAAACGTCAGACATGTTTTCAGAGGCACTTCATCCACGCCACAGCTGTTCGGAGTGGGTCAGGATACCCGTGGAAAGGACTGTGGCCCTGAACGGTGAGCGCCTTGCCCGGGACCTCACGGAAGGTGCGTTTCAGTGGCGAGGCTGGGGCCCGGACCCCCGGAGCGCGGCTCCCCAGCTCTCCCGGCTCGCAGCTCAGCCCAGCTTCCAGCAGCCACGCCACCGGTTGTGAGGCCATCTGTGGGAAGGTACCAGTGAGCCTGGGAAGTGGGCAGTTCACAACAGCAGCAGCAGCCGTGCTGCTGAGAGGACCCGTAGCATCCTTCACTTTGTAAGTGTCCTGAGAGGCCCCTGAGACCCCAGCAGGGCAGCCCTGGGTGTCATGCTCCTTGGAGTTCTCAGCTCACCAACACGCCTCCCCTCCCCCTGGGCGCAGGCCTGGAGGAGCTGCCTCTGGTCCCCGAGCTCAGCCATGCTCCCCGCACCCCACTGATGCTGTCGGAGGGTAAAGGGGAGAAGGCCCGTGGAGCCGTGGCCACAAGGGGGCCCGTTGGTCCCCTCCTCTCTGAAGCCTGGACTGAGGTGGCCTGGGGGGGCTTGAGTGCCATTCCTTCAGCGAGACAAGAAGATCGCTTGCCCGTGAGTAGCCTAGGGGGCCATGCTGAGCAACGAGAAGTCAGGAGAGCCCAGGTCCGCAGGGCTCCACCTCTGCCCGTCCTTTGTGCTCAGGTCCATCTGTAAGTCTCTTCTGGACGGTAACGAGGTGTAAACACGACAGCTCAGAAGAGCCTCCGGGCCACACATTGTTTGAACCCAAGAAAAATGCAGGTCCGGGATGAGAGCTGGCTGTCCTTGGAGGTTCATGGTCATCGAGGGTGGCAGAGAGTGGGCGCTGATGACAAGGAGGCAGGAAAGGGGTCCCCTTCAGCTCGTGCTGACCTCAGCTACAGCAGCCCAGAACGTCCCCCTCTGATTGGCCCTGTGAAGCCAAGCGGCTCCTTCAATGGGCTTTTTGACTTGTCCTCACGGGAAGAAGGTGGCTCACGCTGTGTGGTATGGCCTGTGTCTTTCTCTACAGTGTACTTTCAGAGTTAGGACCATTAGCGGCTATCCCTGGCTCCTCCTCCCCCATCACCATGAACATAAACACATGTGCCAGCCTCTGTGCCAGCAACTCCAAGATGTGCTGACTGGGTTTTGAATTATGTAACCGGATTGACACCTTCCAGAACAATGTGGCTTTTATATAAAAGATGACGTTTATAGGCAGGTGACTAATGCTGATGGCTTGCGAATGTCCTTCACTTCTTAGATAGCTTTCCTTCGGGAGCACCGTTAGCCTCGAGGTGGTGAGTGAAGACGGGACTCGCCATCCGCGATCTGCTTTACCTTTGGTCTCAGTGTTTTGGAAATAGACACTCCTGGTTTTTTGACAAATGTCAGCCAAATACAACTCAATAGAGCAGGTGGCCTGTAAGCTTTGTAAAAGCAAGGACCCTGGGCGATTATCGTCACCACCCCCAAATCCAGCCAGCTCCATCACTTTTAAAGCTCATGGTTATTTGTGGATAAATTAATGAACGGTGACCTGATCAAGACATAACTTGCGTGAACAGTCCTTCAGGAGAGCAAAGCACGAAAGAGGTAGATGGATTTGAGCCTCTTATTAGTTCATAAGAGCAAGGGTTCTGGACCCATCCAGGTTGCATCCAGAAACAGATGACATTATCCAGTGTGTGTAATTTGAGAAAAGTTAATAAAGGAACTATTTCAGTTGGCTCCCATGGAAGTGAGCAGGCACAGAAAAAACCAGCAAGGGACGCTACGCGGCCCCAGAACAGCTCCTTTATTGGCACAGGTCTGAAGAGTGAGGGGACGGAGGAGCCGGAGCTGTTCTTGGAAGCCAGAGGCCAAGGAAAACGTGTTAGGGGACAGGAGCGGAACCCTTCGGCGGAGGGGTTCGGCCGGACTGGGGTGACCTGCCGTGGGGCTCAGGGATGACAGATGCTTTTCCTTGCTCTGCTCCCTCCCTGTGGTCTCTGACCAGTGCACCCTGTTGGCCAGACCCACCTAGTGGACAGAGGCGAGGGAGCTGGTGGGTGAGCCCTCCTGCCTGCCTGCAGCTGAGAGCGGGTGGGGGAGGTTGGAGACGGTGCCCGCACAGCCTGCCAGTGCTGTCAGTGTGTGCCCCGCTCTTCCGTCCGTGACAGATTTGAGCGGCTGCCGCGTGGTGCCTCAGTCTCCTCTGGCGTTGTGAGGCTAAGCACTGCCCGGAGTGGTCAGTTCTGAGCCAAGGAGTGGTCAGTGACACATGTCGCCAGAAGGCCCCCCTGCTCCCCAGGGCAGCATGGCACAGCTCCCAAAGCATGTGGCCATCGGGTGCAGGAAGAATTAGCAAATTGTTGGTAGTTCTGTGAAAAGGTCTGTCCTCCGTCCCTCCTTCCCTCCCTCCCTCCCTCCTTCCCTCTCTCCCTTCCCATCCCTCCCTTCCTTCCTCTCTCCCTCTCTCCCTTTTTCCTCCTTCTCTCTCTCTTTCCTTCCTCCCTCCCTCTTCCTTCCTTCCTTCCTTCCTTCCTCCCTCCCCCCCTTTCTCTTTCTTTCTTTCTTTCTTTCTTTCTTTCTTTCTTTCAACAATTCCTTCTGTTGTTTTTTTTTTTTTAATTTTTATTAGTTGACATACAGTGTAATGTTAGTTTCAACACTTCCATATAACATCTGGTGCTCATCACAAGTGCCCTCGTTAATCCCCGTCGCCTATTTCACCCATCCCCCACCACCAAAATATATAAAGAACTTTTAAAACTCAACACCCCAAGACAAATAATCCAATTAAAAATTGGGCAGAAGACACGAACAAACATTTCTCCGAAGAAGACATCCAGATGGCTAAAAGACAGACACATGAAAAGATGCTCAACACCACAGATCAGAACTATAATGAGAAAAGGTCTTTTCCAAGAGTGACTGCGACAGTGTTTCCTGTCCTGTAGACTCTTCTAGAAAGTCACCACTGGTTCAGTCTGTGTTCCCTCCTCTTAAAGTTGCACAAACCTTGTGGCTGCTTCCTGTGAAGAGAACACTGTGGACATGTCGTGGCGTGACTTCTGAGGCTAGGTTAGAAGAGGTTGTACAACTTCCCTCTGTCAATCTCCCCCCTCCCTCTGTTTCTCTCTCTGTGTCTCTCTCATAATGCCCCTTTAGGGTCTTCACCTGCCATCCCGACTCCTCCAAGCCTGCCGTACCAGAGAGACCACATACAGATAGAGAGAGATGTCCCAGGGCCAGCTGTCCTGGCTCCCAGTTCCTGGAATCTGCCCCAGCAGCCACAGACAGGACACTCAATGAACCTGTGTATGATTTCAGCCCCAGTGGACCACCCCTTGGATGCCAAGTGGAGCAGAGGCTAGCTCTTCCTGCTGAGCCCTGCCCAAAGGGCAAAAGCAACCTTGTCATTAAGCCTCCACATTTGGCACGGTTGGTTATGCAGTGATAGCTAACAGAAGGGGTAGCCTAAGAAGCTGCTAGTTGAAGTTTTGATTCCCTTTCCTCTTCTCTCAGTGACACATATCTGCAAATTTGCCATGCTCTTCTTCCACAAACCAGAGAACTTCAAAGCCTAATAACCACTGATACTTTTTTTAGCAGTTCTGTGGGCCAGGCACCGCACACTGGGCTTTACCTCCATTATTTCGTATGAACTCTCACAGCAACATGAGGTCTCCTATTATGCCTTGCATCAAATAGCAAACAAGGGAGCTGATAGAGAGAAGAGGGGAGTCATTTATGTATTATTATTTTTTACATTTTATTTAAATCCAAGTGAGTTAACATATAGTGTCATAATGATTTCAGGAGTAGAATTTCGTGATTCATCCCTTACATTGAACACCCAGTGCTCATCCCAACGAGTGCCGTCCCTCATGCCCACCCCCCATTGAGCCCATCCCCCACCCACGTCCCCTCCAGAAACCCTCAGTTTGTTCTCGGTATTTAAGAGTCTCTTATGGTTTGCCTCCTTTTCTCTATTTATCTCATTCTCCCTTCCTTTCTCCTATGTGCATCTGTTTTGTTTCTTAAATTCCACATTTGAGTGAAATCACGTGATATTTATCTTTCTCTGCCTGACTTATTTCACTTAGCGTCATACATCCATGTTATTGCAAATGGCAAGATTTCATTCTTTTTGATTGCCAAATAATATTTCATTGTATATATATACCTCATCTTTATCCATTTGTCAGTAGATGGACATTTAGGCTCTTTCCATAATCTAGCTATTGGTTTTTTTTTTTTAATTTTTTTTAACGTTTATTTATTTTTGGGACAGAGAGACAGCGCATGAACGGGGGAGGGGCAGAGAGAGAGGGAGACAGAATCGGAAGCAGGCTCCAGGCTCTGAGCCATCAGCCCAGAGCCCGACGCAGGGCTCGAACTCACGAACCGTGAGATTGTGACCTGAGCTGAAGTCGGCCACTTAACTGACTGAGCCACCCAGGCGCCCCTAATCTGGCTATTGTTGATAGCACTGCTATAAATATTGGGGTGCATGTGCCTGAGAAGAGGGTAGTTATTGTCCACCCAGAGTGAACCTGGCAGCTTGACCCCAGAGCCCATCTATTTCTCACTTGGGGAACCTTAAAAAGCAGAGTTCTCTGTGAAGCTTGGAGACAGTAGCCATTGATTCAGTGGGCATTTACAGAACATCAGAGAACTTCAGACACTGTAATCACCGGTGGTGGGCATAGGGCAGTGTGAACAAAACAGACAAGATCCCTGCTGTCTCTGAGCTTGGGTTGTGGCGCAGGGAAGACACATGATAAGTGAATAAACAAGAAAGTAGCAGATAGTGAGAAGTGCCGTGTGAATAATTAAATGAAGTGACGACATGGAAGGTGCCTGGTTGGCCACACTGGACAGAAGTGAATTCTGAGGAGCCAGAGAGAGGAGCTTTGGAAAGATGGCTCAGAGAGGGAGGGAATGGCTTGGGGGGGTGGCGTATGTGAGAACAAGCATGGCGTATTCACGTACTCAAAGGAAAGCCAGTATGGCTGGAGCAGATTTGCACCTGCAGCCAATTGATGACTGATGGGTGTTTGGACAGCAGTGGAGGCCTCATCATTTGTTGGTTATCAGTCAGCCCAAGCAAGACCCAGCTTCACAGGAGCCTTCTCAGCAAGAATGGTGGGCACTGGATACAGGAGCTGTGGAAACTGTCCTGTGTCTCGCCCTTCTGTTAACACTTTTAGCAGATGTTTATTTATTTTTCTGACTATAAAAGTAACACATGCTTAGTCTTAAAAACATTTGGAAATAGAGAAAAAGTATAAAACAGAAGAAAAAAGTCACCCACAGGCAACCACACATTTTGCCCATCTTTTTACTGTACTTTGTTTTCATAGTTGAGATCAGATGTGTGCTGTCTTATACGGGAGCCAGCAGCCACATATGATGATTGAAGTTAATATTAAACTCGTTGTAAAAAAGTAACATAAAACATTCAGTCCCTTAGTCACGGGAGCCACATTTTGAGTGCTCAGTTACCACACTGGTTGGTGGCCACCACACGGATAGGGCAGAACAGAATATTTCCGTCATCACAGAAAGTCCTCTTGGACAGTGAGGTGCTAGGCAGAATCCACTTCTTCTGTGTGTGTGTTTTAATGTTTATTTATTTTTGAGAGATAGAGACAGAGCATGAGCAGGGGAGGGGCAGAGAGAGAGGGAGACACAGAATCCGAAGCAGGCTCCAGGCTCTGAACTGTCAGCACAGAGCCTGACGCGGGGCTCGAACTCAGAGACTGTGAGATCATGCCTTGAACATAAGTCGGATGCTCAACCGACCGAGCCACCCAGGTGCCCCTCACTTCTCTGGTTTTAAGTGTGTGTGTGTGTGTGTGTGTGTGTGTGTGTGTGTGTGTGTGTGTTCTTTAGCGCATTTGTGTCCTACAAAGTCTTAACACAGAATTGATGTTGCCTGCTGTATATTTAGATATCAGTGGCTTGTACAATAACATCAGCTGCCCTTTATTAGGTTCCAGTTCCTTGGAGAACCCCATGGAAAATCTGTTTTGCTCCTTATAGTCAAGCTCACTGGATGTTTGGAATGCCCCAGACATATTTTTTCCCGGGGGTGCAAGCCAGCTCCTTCCCCAGACTCTTTGTCACTAGGTCTAAGTGACGATGAATAGACTTAACTGGGATTCCTCTCATGGCATTGCCACGTGCAGCCTCTGATAGCGTGAATCCCCAGTACACAGATGAACCCACGGATGCACAGAGGTCTCACCAACTTTGGCTTTGTAGGACACTTAGTGAGGGGCCCTCCCTGATAGTCCCAAGCTGGAGTCCGCTTGCACTCTGCACAAGTGGCCATTCACAGTGGCAGCTAAACCCTGCACCATGCCCATGCATCTGACCTGGATTCTTTGAGTGACCTTGGTCTTGGCTGTCCATACATAACCATGACTTCCTGATGCCTGGTGAGGATTACTGCGACACCAATTTTGAAACGTTAATAGTTTCTGTGTGAAGTGGGGTCTCCAGGGGCTCTTCCTTCACCTGAATCTGGCTTAGAAGCTTTGATTTGAAGGCATACTGTTGAGGCAGCCCTCTGCAGCCTGATCAAGGATTGGTGTGCTTGTGAGTATAACCGTTCTGGAATGGGCGTTGTCTGTGTCTCATGCTCATTTACTAAGAACTCTCCACCTGTGTGTGTTTTATGGACATTTATTTCAGAAAAAATTTAGCGATCCTTTCTCCTCTTTCTTCCTTTCATGTCTCAATTACTTTTCAGGTGGGTTTTTGTTTTGTGTTGAGAAAGTGTACCCTTTCCAGATGGAGGTATCAGAAGCTGCTCCTTGACTTCCAGAGACACAAAGTGATGCGCACTGTCGCCCTGGCACTGATCTTTCCTTGGGCAAGATTAAAGGCTGATGAGCTGAGGGTCATGTGAGAGGGTCATGAGCATCCAGCATCGCACAGAGTAGCCTCCAGAAAGGCCTCTATTTCGGAGGCTAGACCAGCAGCACCTCTGATGGGTTGTTGTGTCTGAATGGTGGTGGACATAGTCACGAGAGTGTGGCTTCAAACTCTGCTCAGTTCTGTAGAATGGGCCACATCTGGATGAAGCAAGAGAGATGCTGTTTGCATGTGTTTGAGCCTTAAAAACTTTCAATGCCACAACATACCTATCTTGTTAACTATCATTTGGCGTAAGTTCTCTGAGTGCATGAACCCCAGGAAGCATGGCTCCTGACTTGTAATCCCCAATGGGCTCCTTCAGATGAACAAGCGGGGCTGTTCGCCTTCCCAAGTGGAGGCTGGAGTTGTTGTTACCATGACTGTTGGAGAGAAAATGATCACTTTCTGCTGTTGTCCACACCTACCTCCCATCCTCCTTCCTTCTTTTTTTCTTCTTTCTCTCCTTCCTTTCTTACATTTTTAATTTTTATTTATTTATTTTTTGAGAGAGAGAGAGAGACAGCAAGCTAGAGAGGGGCAGAGAGAGAAGGAGAGAGAATCCCAAGCAGGCTCCATACTCTCAGTGCAGAGCCCAATGCGGGGCTTGAACTCATGAACTGTCAGATCACGACCTGAGCCAAAACCAACAGTTAGACGCTTAACTGACAGAGCCACCCCGGCCCCCCTCTCCTTCCTTCCCTATTACATTGAATTTTTATTTTCTATTTTTCTTATAAATTTAACATAGTTCGCAGGGCGCCTGGGTGGCTCGGTCGGTTGAGCGTCCGACTTCAGCTCAGGTCACGATCTCGCGGTCCGCGAGTTCGAGCCCCGCGTCGGGCTCTGGGCTGATGGCTCAGAGCCTGGAGTTTGCTTCGGATTCTGTGTCTCCCTCTCTCTCTGCCCCTCCCCCGTTCATGCTGTGTCTCTCTCTGTCTCAAAAATAAATAAATGTTAAAAAAAAAATTAAAAAAAAAATAAATTTAACATAGTCCTGTTAAGTCACAGAGAACTATCTCAGCTTTCACTTTAACAGACGACACCCTTGTCAGAAAGTGTATCAGGCGCAGCGACAGGCGTAAGGGACACAGCTCGTAAATGGCTGTCAGTTACCGGGGCACGTGCTCTGGTAAAACTGTGCCTCCAATTCTTTTTTTTTGTTTTGTTTTGTTTTGTTTTTTTTCAACGTTTATTTATTTTTTGGGGGGACAGAGAGAGACAGAGCATGAACGCGGGAGGGGCAGAGAGAGAGGGAGACACAGAATCGGAAACAGGCTCCAGGCTCTGGGCCATCAGCCCACTCACGGACCGCGAGATCGTGACCCGGCTGAAGTCGGACGCTTAACTGACTGTGCCACCCAGGCGCCCCTCCAATTCTTAATATAAAGAAAACCAAAGAAACTTAATAAGAATACTCGTGGTGAACATCAGCGCCCCAGGTACCCGTGACCCTAGGCAAGTTATATAATAGTCATTAAAGGTGCCAGTTTGCTCCCAATGACTTTTTGATTAAAATACTATGTTCAGCATTCCCAAAGGCAGTGGTTTGTCAGAAACTCTCTGCAGTCTCATACATTGTGCGCCCCCCTGCCCCCCGCTTTTCTGTGAATCACTTTGCAGAGTGGTCAGACCAAAATGCTATTTTGGGCAGATGCCTTTCTGCATCTAGATGGATAGCCCTGGATCGTCCTTTCAACTCATTAGTTACCCCAGTGGGCATTTCATCACCGGTGAATACCGGTGGGCAGAAGCCATTATCTAGGCCATTTGTGACAGAGCGCTTGTTCCAGTGATCCTGCCTGCTGAAATTTTCCGTGTCTTTGATGTAAAAGAGAAGTCACGGGCAGCAGGGTACTTGTTTGAGCCTTTGACGGGACACAGAGCTATTTTGGAAACGGTCTTCATTTAACCTTCAGGCTTTTCTTAAGGTGCATCTCTCCGAGGATAGCCGGTGGCCGTCCGTCAGGGCAACTCTTCTATTTTCCTGCCCAAACAAGACCTTTTGTTGGCCTCCTCCTCAGAGGAATAGCATTAGATTAGTTCCTTCCAGGTGCCTGCTGGTGGCCTCCATTTTGACTCATCGGACACATAGCTCCAGGCAGAACAACTGATGTTAGAGGGAGCTATTCCTGTACCAAGTCATAGAAACACCAACTCCCGGACTGTATTTTTCTAGTTCCCAACAGAACCGTATTAATAGAGTCAGGTGAATATTATGCCCTCAGTTTTTATAGACGGTCATGGTAAGAAATGGCTTTGTACTTTGTACATAACATTTGTTGAAGATATATTATCCATCGTGTTAAATGTCTAATCTAATGATATGCATGGCAGTTCCCTTTCTGTTCTGATGAATTTGTATGATTAAAGTCAGGTAAAAACTACTTAACATATCGTGTTTCACCTTGTGCCTTGGTGGCTGTGAAGCTCAGAGATAATTTTTGTGTTCAACTGAAGAACCTTTAAGTTCTGTTTTTAAAAAATGTGGTTCCCACCCTTCTTTACCTTTTATTCTTTGTGTCTTGGTTTTGAGTTACTGGTGAGATATTTTGGGGGGTTTGTTTTACTGCAGCCATACCTCTTTTTGGAAATGGGGATGGGAGAGATACCAGTGATTTGTTCTAGAGTTTCCCCAGTTGCTCATGATTTGTGATCACCATTAGTTATGGAGGGAAAAGGGGGTAAAGGAGGAAGAGTATTGAGCGGGGAAAGGAAGAGGACACAACATTATTTTTTTTTAAATATGAAATTTATTGTCAAATTGGTTTCCATACAACATCCAGTGCTCATCCCAAAAGGAGGCCACAACATCATTAAAGGAAATTATGAACCACCTACTTTAGGCGGTCATGAGGTGAGCAGTTGGGCCATCATGGAGAGTAATGGGGAAATGAGCTAGGAATCCTGTGCTATGATGAGATAGGGTGGGGTCTGGGAGTCTGGGTTTGAAGACCAAGTGCATGTAGGACTAGGTCAGGGGGATCTGAGAAATTTAGGTTTTTGAATAGAGGTTGGATAAGGGGAAAGTATGATGTAGAATATTTCTCTGACATGCATAATGGTTGGAGTTGAGGTAAGAATGGACAGCTTGGCTAATAGGAGGTTGTTGAAATTTAGGACGCTTCATAAAGACCTAGGTTTGCAGAGCTGGAGAAGGAAAGAGCTCTGAGCTATGGTGTTAAAAAAGAAAGACCCAGAGCGTTTTTGACTCTCATTCAACCATATGTCAGAGATGATCCCAGAGCTAGTAGTGCCTGAAATTTCTATTAGACCTTATTTTAGTCTGACTTCGAATCTTTGGTAGAATATTTACATCTAACACTGAGTAGGGAGAAAATAGTAAACACCGACATTTTGGCATTCTTTGCTATTGCTACGCATAATTATATATGTAAATATTTAAAACAGTTACACTGCTGATTATATATCCCCTCAACATTATATTTTCTAATAGATGCCTTTCGAGAATCTTCTAAAAAATGTTGGTGTTAACGGCCATCTTAAGTCTCTGGTCTTGGTTGCTTGCCCATTTCCTCAGTGATTGTGCGGCTCTGGGGCTGGCCAGCTCAGTCTGTTACCTGGCTCGAGTATGAGTGGAATTGGTGACCAACCCTTGGAACATCGACTGGCTTTCTTGGAATCACCTGGCACAACACTTTTCTTTCTTTTGGATCCTTCCTTAATTAGTGTCTTAAATCTGGCAAGATTTGCTGTGTGGAATTCATTTTCTTACCTTGATGACTTTTCTGAGGATCTCCACTTTGGTCATCTGGTGATGGCTTCTTTCTTAGTTCTCACAGGCTTTCAGAGTCGGATCCTGCTTGGCCTTGGCCTTAGCCATTAGTATTTCCTGCAAGTGAACTACATGGCATTCATATTGCTCAATAACATGTGACCCAATAAACTGGTTCTTAGGAGCTATTCCACAAGTTAAAGGGCCTGACCTGAAAATGCTTGAGTGATCTGATTAAAGGGAGGTTGTTGTACTGTGTCTCCTGATAAAAAATTCTAAGGTTTGCTCAGTGGAGTAGATAGATACACACAAGCATATGTGTGTGTGTATATGTGTATGTGTGTGTGTATATGTGTGTGTATATGTGTGTGTGTAGGTACATGGGTATTTTTTGCACAGGCTCCATTTTTTTTTTTTCATTTATTTAGAAATTTTAAATTCTATATTGCTAGATGTTAAAGGGAAATCAAAGCTGGTTCAACACATTATTCAACACATTATGGGAAAGAAATTCCTTAATGTCAAGAAGCTAGTAAGATGGAGTAAGAAACCAGGTGTTCTGACCCAGGATCGGTGCGTCTTCATAGCATTGATTGTACTGTGGCCTCCGGCCAGTGTGACCTGAAAGTGCCCTTTCTTCTGCCCAGGTTAAGGAGTATAGGAGTCTTTCCAGAGTGCCTTGCCTCACTTTGGATGCCAAGTTGTTTTGAAGGAAGGCAGTGTGAAAGAGGTTTATCGTGGACTTTGTGATCAAATCCTAGTTCCTTGATTTAGCAACTTGAAGTTGAATCATTTGACTCTGTGCTTTAGTTTGCTCATCTGGGCTTTGGGGTGTAACTAACTGGTCTCTTTGGTCAGTTTTTCCTGTTGCTTCTAGAGTTGGGGCCTCCCCCGGAGGACTCACCCACTGGCTTCAGTTCTTGGCCTTAACATTCTGGATGCCTTGGACCATGCTTGCATCCTACATGTATGCAGAATGGCCCTCAGTGCAAACTAAATTTGTTTTAGCCATTTTTCTTTGCTGACGTTCAGCATGCTGCTTGTTCAAAGTACACTTTAAGCGTAGACTGGGAGGAAATCCTTATTCAATTTGGAGTAAATCAGTACTGAATAGAAATCTTTTCAGTTGAAGAAAAAGACAAATGCCCAAGATTTTACAAATCCTCTCGAAATCAATGCAAGTGAGGAATGGAAATGAGAACAAGGGTAATGAAGCAATTACTTGTACAATGCCACTTAACTTCAAGGAGTTTTTGAATGTCAGGTTCATCTTGAACATAGAGGGCAAAAATAGAAAGACATCTTCATCTGATCCCAGAACTCTTGTAGAATCTCTTGCTAATTTGTTCTTTGAGGCTGCCTTATAGTTGAAGTTGTGTTTCAAACAGGCCCCAAATATCACCCCCCATGGCCACCTGTGCTGCCCATGAACTACAAGATGGATCCACTGTGGAGTTCAGGTAGCAGTAAATGGAAGCTGACCGTCACGTGTCGCTAGAGAAATGTTGCACACTTATCTTTCTACTTCCTGTAGCGTGTAGGAGAAATTGAAAACCCAAGTGTATTCCCTAGTGTGCTAACACTCTCCTTAAATCTTATCTCTACAGTGAATGACTTATGACCCATTTCCACTTAATCTGCCAGGTGCATTAATGCTAGATGACAATGTAAGATGTAAACAGGTGGCATTTCTGCTTTATGTAATACACGCAAGCTTTCATCTTATTGATATTGCTTCTTAAATTTTTATATAAAAATGAGACTGAACACTGAAATGTTTCTTTGAGAAACGGATGCTTGACTTTGTACTCACTTAGGTTGTCTGTGCAGGGTCCAACTATGTCAAATTATAATTCTCCCTAAGAATGCAACATGCAAACCATTTTGTTTATTAAATTTTTAAAAAATGTTTATTCACTTTTGAAAGACAGAGCGAGTCAGAGTGTGAGCAGGGGAGGGGCAGAGAGAGAGGGAGACACAGAGCAAACCATTTTGTTTAGGTAAATGATGACTTGGGTTTGGTCCTGCAGTCAGGAAGTGAATGCCATGACAGGTCATGGGATCGAATCAGGTAATGGAAAACAATTGACTTTTGAATGATTTGAGAGTGTTTGCTTTTAGCATTATGCACAAACTCTTTTTTGATTGACTTGGAGCAAAGAATGATGCTTTAATTGGGAGCGAGCTTGCTCTTACAAAATTCCAAATCTCTGTTACATTCTCTATGGCACTTTCTTTTCTAGTGGGTCAAATAAAGAGCTAAGAATTAAACTGTTGTGGGTTTTTCATTTTGCATTTTTCCTTGATCAAAGCTAAAGATTCTGACAGGAAAAGAGAACTTGAAGGTTGCTTTCCAGTTCAGTCGATCAAGCGTCTACTTGGGGCAAAGTACCAGGGAGACCCAGTGTAGTTTTTCTCAGAAGGGTGCCAGAGCACAAAGTTCTAGAATTGGAGGGGATCTCCTCAATTTTCTGGTCCAAGTCTCTCAAGCTATGAGCGAATAAACCAAGGTTGAGAACAGACAGATCTGACCTGTTCAAGACCCTGGGGGTGGGGGTCAGCCACAGAGACAACCCAGCTTTCTTAAGAGTAGTCCCGCTCAGCATTAGTCTTCTTTATTTTTCTCCCTCTCTGATGGATCTAGGTGATTTCATGGGTTTCTTCACTTTGAATCTTAGCAGGTTTTAGAGCTCGGTTGCTTGAAGACTAGCTTGGTTTAACTCTGTTGACGTGACGTGTCTGGTGTGTCTGTTCTGAGGCGAGAGAGATCTGTATTGACCTTGGCTCTTCAGGAGGCTGGGCTGGTTCTAGATAATGAGGTAACCTTAGTTTGGAGGTAACCTCAGTTCTCTTCATTCCTAAGAGTCCATGTGAGAGCTTGGCCTTTGGACCCAGACCCCCTGCTTCCATGTCTTGGCTCTGACAGTCACTAGCTGGGTGACCTTGAAGTTGTTCTGTTTCTTTATGCTTTGGTTTTCTCATCTGTAAAGTGGGAGTAACCCCATTAATAATGTATTATGTATAAAACCCTTGGAACAGTGCCTGACAGATAATGAGTAGTCCATTAGAGTTACTTATTATTCTCTTTGGGTCTGCCTTTGTCTGGCAAAAAGTGTGCCCTCTTCGATAGTGCTGCTCAGAGTTGCAGAGTCCGTGAACTAAGTATAGCCTGTGTCTCCACTGGGCCAGGTGGCCTTGGATGTGTTTTTGCTGTGCTGACTCCAGAAGTCCTGCCCTAGTTCCTCCAACAGCAGCGTGCTCATCTGTAACTGATGACACTATTGATTTTCTTTGTCACCCTAGCACTTTGGGGGAGAGCATACTTCTGCAAAATTGACACAAATCTGACTCAACTTAGTGCTATAGATGACTGTGAATCTTTGGCTGTAACCACATGATGCTGAACCAAATACTAATTGAATTAAAACATCAGTCAAACTATTTGAGTCATGGACAAGAACAGCTGGGGTTTTTCCATCTCTAGCTCTTGGTATGGACATCATGAGGACACAGCCATGGAGCTCCATTTCTGTCTTGATTGTGAATCATGAATCCTAACATCAATAAATCATGCAGTGGGATGGCATTGCCTCCATTTTTCTCAAAGGGGTCACTCTGGAATGACGGCATCTGAATGTTCCATGTAAACACTTAATTAAAAAGCGTGTTTGTACTTCTATCTTACGTCAGGTGCTCTGATTTTAAGGTTACTTTCGGTAGGTTTGACTTTCTGCTGCATTATAAATCAAATATTTGTTTCCTCAACATTTGCTTCCCTTTCACAATTGTCTTTCTTTCTTTCTTTTTTCTATTTGAGAGAGAGAGAGTGAGAGAGAGAGAGACAGAGAATCCCAAGCAGGCTCCATGCTGAGCCTGACACGGGGCCAGATCCCATGACCCTGGGATCATGATCTGAGCTGAAGTCAAGAGTCAGATGCTCAGCGCCCTGAGCCACCCAGGCTTTCTTATGAAGTCTTCTCTTTAGTCTCTCTGATGGTTTATGCTGGACTGAGGACCATGGTCCAGGCCATCTTTCTTGAGGAAGTCCATAAGTAAGTTACTCCTGCATAGCCACTTAAACCCAGGTCTCATGTTCTGCTTTGTTACCTTGTGCTCTTGTGACTTTAAGGTTCAGTACGTGATGGCTCTTGGGCTCCACAGAAAGCCTCAACACATACTGTCCTGCTGCAATGAACCCTGTACAGAACGATCAGGCTTTGTTTTTTCTCCCCCCAGGCTGATATATAGGAGACTTGGGGAGTCAGTTTTCCATTTTGTATCTGGCTATAAAATCTAGGTCACTATGGATATATAGATATTTATGAACCACCTCTACACCCTGTAACCACCTTTATAGCCACCATGATGTCTTCAGCATGAATAAAGGACTTTTTTCCACTCTTTCAAGAAGTAGACTGCAAGGCAATATTCTACATGCCTAGTATTGATCAACAAACACAACAGGTAAAAGTTCTTTCCCTGATGAAAGTTCCATTTGGGCAGGGGGTGGGGGGTTGGGGTGGTGAAGAGGTTGTGGGTTGGAGAAAAGCAATAAACAAGATAGCTAGAGTTGCCAGAAGCATCTGCAGGCTAGCACGTTACTCATTTTCTCTTAATTATTTCATTTTTTTAAAGTAGGCTTCACCCCCAGCATGGAGCCCAACATGGGGCTTGAACTCACAACCCTGAAATCAAGACCTGAGCTGAGGTCAAGAGTCAGACGCTTAACCGACTGAGCCGCCCAGGCGCCCCCTCGTTTTCTCTTAATTTAAATTACCTTTATTTGCCGTGGTCGTCTTTCTCCTGACAGGCCGCAATCTTCGACGAACGCTGCACGGGCAGTTTTAGGACGTATCTTCCTCTTTGGGACTGAGTTTCTGGAAATTGCTGAACCTAGGTATAGGGTTTTCTGAGGTCAAGGCTAATAAAATAATAAATATATTAGATCTGAAATAATAAAGGAAATCTATTAGATTTCCCACCCTCAACTCCCATTTCCGACCGAGTAGAGGATAGAACCAATCACCACATGTTGACTTTTTTGGTAATCATCTTGGGACACAGCTGCAGCTGGGTGTTGCAGACTACCCTGAGTGGCTGGTGGTGTTTTCACTAACTTCGTTTTCTGTGACGGGGCCACTGCTCCACCAGGCCTGGGGAACAGAAGCTTAGAAAAAACTGGGGTGAATGAGAGGGATCAAATTCATAGTCACTTAAGGAGGGCATTTATGGTCCATTAAAGTAAGTCCCTTAAAAATGTCAGTTGTACTAAAAGATGGGTCAGAGCGAAACCCTTTATTTGAGTTCTATCTGTGTCTGTGCCTAAGGTGCAAGCACAGGTATAAGAAGTACAGTAAGGAGCAAGCATAGTCTAGTCATTATATTATATTAAGGTAACATAACAGTATAGAACATGTTATATTGTATACATAATATGTAATATAGCAACAATGTATGTAATATGTAACATATAGCGTGGGCAGTAACGTATAATACAGGTTGCCCTACTGCACAAAAACAAAATTCCAGCTCTGGAAGGATTGTAGAGATTCTTTTTTTTGAGTTTATGTATTTATGTTAGAAAGAGAGAGACCAAGAGTGCACACGTGTGGGGCGAGGGGCAGACAATGGGGTAAAGAGCATCCCAAGCAGGGTCTGCACTGTCAGCACAGAGCCCAACATGGGGCTTGATTTCACCAACTAGGAGGTCATGATCTGAGCCAAAATCAAGAGTCGGACACAACCGACTGAACTACCCAGGTGCCCCAGGATTGTAGAAGTTCTTTACATCAGTCATTTTTAACCTAAGATCTGTGGCTGCTTTTGAACATCATCAAACTCATTATAAACTGCAGTGTTTATGAAGAGATGATCCATACCTTACATCGGATTCTCAAACTGGTTGTTTTTTAAAAAACTGCTCATCGGGGAGCGTGCGGGTGGCTTCGTCAGTTAAGTGTCCGACTTTGGCTCAGGTCATGATCTTGCAGTTTGTGAGTTCGACGCCCCCATCGGGTTCTGTGCTGACAGCTCAGAGCCCGGAGCCTGCTTCAGATTCTGTGTCTCCCTCTCTCTCTGCTCCTCCCCCACTTGTTCTCTCTCTCTCTTTCTCTCTCTCTCTCTCTCTCTCTCTCTCAAAAATAAATAAAAATAAAACTATAGAAAAAAAATAAAAAATAAAATAAAAAATGCTCTTTGGGACCAGATCTCCGTGGGAGAACACTTGAGACTCAGAGACATACTGACTTGCTCAAGGTCATGCGGGTTTTGCAGCCCAAGCCTGGGACCTACAGTTTAGATCTTGTGACCGAACTACAAATGAGAAATATTTATATCCCAGTGAGGTGAAATTAGGTCGGCTGTTTCTGTCCTATATAAATATCAAATGCTCGTGAATGTGATTTGTGATGGAAAGGGGAGCTCTCTTTTCTGCAAGTATAAACCATAAGCAGAGCTTTTCAGCATCTTTTTTTTTGAAATTTTTAGTAATTTTTAGGCGTGACTATAGTGAATGTCGAAAGGTATAAACTTACTTTAAAAAAAAATGTTAACAGCTTAAAAATCTAGTTCCTCTGCGTAGCCCCGTTTCTAACGTTTACTAAAATGTCGTTTCAGAGACCTTAAAAGAGCCACCCCATCCTTGTCTTAGGACAAAGAAACACACTCTTGTTTAGCTTTGAAACTGCAGGGCATCTCTGCAGCTGAAGCTTTTCTTCCTCAACGACTGCCAGTTCTGGGTTTTGCAGAGTTCCAATAATGAGAGTGTCATTCCTATGTAGGTCACCACATCCTTCAGGACAAAATTCAGATGTAGAGAAATGATAAGTTAAAAAAAAAAAAGTATCACATTTCTTTCAATAGAAAGATGGCTAATTTTGTAACCTCTATTTTTTTTTTAAGGTTGACTTTTTAAACCTTCCATTATAGTTTTTTATTTTTAATGAGGTGTTGTATAAGTTGAACTACAAAAGTCACGTCCATTTTTTTTTTTCCAACCTTGATGGCCTCAGAAGTTGGCCAGAATGTTTCTAATGGCTCTAGAAAGAAATGGTATCTAGAAAGATAAGGGGGTCAAGGCAAAATATTTTTCTGATTAGATTTTTGGTGTCTGGGAGCTGCTTTTTATTTGTTTTTAGAAGTTTATTTATTTTTGGGGCGCCTGGGTGGCGCAGTCGGTTAAGCGTCCGACTTCAGCCAGGCCACGAGCTCGCGGTCCGTGAGTTCGAGCCCCGCGTCGGGCTCTGGGCTGATGGCTCAGAGCCTGGAGCCTGTTTCCGATTCTGTGTCTCCCTCTCTCTCTGCCCCTCCCCCGTTCATGCTCTGTCTCTCTCTGTCCCAAAAATAAATAAACGTTGAGAAGTTTATTTATTTTTGAGAGAGCGGGAACGGGAGGGGCAGAGAGAGGGAGAGACAGAATCTCAAGCAGGCTCCATGCCATCATCACAGAGCCCAATGCAGAGTTCGAACCCAAGAGCTGTGAGATCACGACCTGAGCTGAAACCAAGAGTCGGAGGACGCTTAACCTACTGAGCCACCCAGGTGCCCCTGGGCACTGCTCCTTTGAATTGGTTGCCATTCAGATTAGGAGTAAAATACATTTATCCAAGGTCTTTCTGATGGGAATGAAATCGCCTCCTTAGGCCCCTCAAAAACAGGTACATTGTTACTACTTAATAAAGGTTTACTGAATGGATGAATTCATGTCGCATGAACAAGGGGTCTCCATTTGTAATTTGTACAGATCGCTGGAAGCACCATTCGAAGGTTCAGGCAGGATATTATTGTGGCGAGGTCCTGCTTGGGTCTCTCTGAGTTGTATAGGGATGCCGCTTCTGAAGGGCCTGAAGGGTCTTCAGAAGGAAGGGCATGTTCATTACCACCCAAATCCAAGGCACCGGGGCAAGTTGCATCCTCAACCAGAGGAAACGGGACCAACGGTGTCATTTGGGTATAATTTTGGCTTCCGGCAAAGTGAAAACTTCTTCAGAAGGGTCCTACGGTCAGGTGGGAGATGAGCGTAGAGAAATCTTTTGAAGAGAGTCAGATACCTTTGTATCTGTAGCTGGTGTGCTTGTGAAGGCCAGGTGTACCAGACCGTTAAGGTAACCTGAACACGCCTCCCCCAGCCATCAAGGTAGAGGTCGTTCTAGAACCTCAACAGATTGGCTGCTTGTTTGCTTCTCTTTAATTCCAGCTTCATTTACTGCTTCCCTTTTTTCTCTTCTTGTCCCCAAATCGTTGACTTAGGGAAATTTTAAATGCTTCTAAGTCCTGTAAGGAAGAGCCAGTTTTTATCAATTCCCATGAAGTTCTCTTGAAATGCAAGTATGATGATTCATTTAATGTGTCCTCTCGACCAGGCTAAGAGATACCCAGACAGCTGGTAACACATCATTTCTGGGGGGTGTCTGTGAGGGTGTTTCTGAGAGAGATTAGCATTTGAATCGGTGAACTTAGTAAAGAAGATGCCCCTCATCGGAGTGGGCACGCATTAGCTCATCTGTTGAGGGCCCTAATAGAACAAAAACATAGGAAAGGGGAATTGGCTCTTGTTGAGTTGGGACATCACATCTGTCCTGCCCTAGGACCTCTGTGCTCTAGGTGCTCGGGCCTTTGGATTTGGAGCAGATTTTCTACCATTGTACATAGCCACTTTCCTACTTCTGCCCCATTCTTGGGCCTTTGGACCCAGACTTACAGTCCTGGCTCTTTGGTTGTCTGGCCTTCAGACTCAGACTGAATGACACCATTGGCTTTCCTGGCTCTCTGGCTTGCCTGTGGCAGATCGTGGGCCCTCTCAGCCTTCATAAGTGCATAAGCCAATTCCCATCATAAATCGCTTCTTACATATCTATATATCTAGTCTATCGGTTCATTTTCTCTGGAGAACTCTAAGAGTGGGCATGCCTCAGAATTATAGAGTAGTAAGCCTGACCCCATCGCTGCACTCTTGAATTAATCTCTCCCCCTCTCCAAAGTTAGACAGGTGTTGGCTGGCCTGTGTATGACTTTTTCTACACCAGGCAGGTATTCCGGCTCTTGGGGATGAAGAAGCTTCTTTGAGGGTCTGGACACAGACCTAGGTTGAAAGAGGTCATGTTTTCCAAATATAATGAGTTCTCTAGGTCTTAGATACTGTTACCTTGTCACATAGTAGGCACTAAGCAAACATCTGGGGACACCTGGGTGGCTCAGTAGGTTAAGCGTCCGACTTTGTTTTAGGTCATGGTTTCATGGCTTGTGAGTTCAAGCCCCATGTTGAGCTCGGTGCTGACAGCCCAGAGCCTGGAGCCTGATTCAGATTCTGCGTCTCCCTCTGTCTCTACCCCTCTCCCGCTTGTGCTCTGTCTCTCAAGAATAAATAAACATTAAAAAAATTTTTTTTGAATGAATGCTGACTATTATTTAGCTATCAGAATAAATATCTTAGGATCATAATGACTTTTATTTTGTTACTTACCTCATGTAATGTTGAAATTGAAAAATTGTTGCCTTCATGTTTTTCAAAAAGTAAATGAATTGCACAGTATCATAGCTGCAGGACACCAAAATATCTGAGAAACACATTTGCTGAAATGATCCTCCTCCTGGGAGAATTAATGAGTAAGTGCTTAGGTGTGATAGGGAGGATGAAGTTGATAATTTTAAGTTTTATAAATAGAAGTGTGGCCCTCGAGACATTGGCGTTGTTTTAATTATTGACAAGGCGTTCGCCGACAAGAACAGGATCCAACATTTAGATGTCATTAGGAGTGAGATTTTCTCACTCATTCTCGAATCTCCACCCCTCACAGTGAGTTGGCACTGAGTTGGGGCTCAGGCCCTGCTTGGTTCTAAGGAACCAATCTCGCCCTTTGTCCCCCACACCATGTCCTTTCACGGGGATGATCTCATTTCTTCCCAACAGCAGTGAGGTAGGGACTGTTTTTACCATCTACCTTTTGGAGATGATGTTGAGGCCCAGAGAGGTTGAGAAACATGTCCAAGGTCACACAGCGAGTAACTGACAGACTATGGATGGGTTCAGTCTAGGTCTTTTTAATTCAGAAGCTTCTGCTTCCAGCCAGTAGGGTACCTGCTTCCCACCAGGCCCCAGGCCATACATAGTAATCCAGGTACAGGATGACCTTCCACGATTAGTTCTTTAAATGGCCAAGGTGCCTGTATTAGTTTCCTGGGGCTGCAGTAACAAATCACCTGAAACTTGGTGGCTTAAAACAATAGAAGTATTTTCTCTTGCAGTTCTAAATGCCAGAAGTCGGAAAGCAAGGTGTAGACAGGGTCATTCTTCCCCCAAACCCTCTGGATCACAGTCCTTTGCCTTTTCCAGTTTCTGGTGGTTCTCCGTGTTCCTTTCATGTGGGTCTTCATGTGGCCTTTCCTGTGTCTCTGTGTCTGTCTCCCCTCCCCTCCCCTCCCCTCCCCTCCCCTGTTCTCCCCTCTCTGCCCCTCCCCTCTTCTCTCCTCTCCTCCCCTCCCCTCTCCTCTTCGCCCCTCCCCTCCCCTCCCCTCCCTTTCCCAGGATTTGTCATTGGATTTAGGACCCATCTTAATCCAGATTATCTCTTCTCCAGATCCTTAATTAATTAATTAATTTTTAAAAATTTATTTATTTTTGAGAGAGAGAGCGCACACGTGAGTGGGGGAGGGACAGAGAGATAGGGAGAGAGAGCATTCCAAGTAGATTCTGCAATGTCAGCACAGGGTCTGACATGGGGCTCGAACCCACGAACCGTGATATCATGACCTGAGCGGAAATCAAGAGTCAGATGCTTAACCAACTGAGCCACCCAGGTAACACCTCCCCAGATTCTTAATTTAATTACATTTGCAAACATGCTTTTTTTTTTTTTTTTCCAAATAGGGTGACGGTTTTTTTTTTTTTTAATTTTTTTTTTTTCCAACGTTTATTTATTTTTGGGACAGAGAGAGACAGAGCATGAACGGGCGAGGGGCAGAGAGAGAGGGAGACACAGAATCGGAAACAGGCTCCAGGCTCTGAGCCATCAGCCCAGAGCCCGACGCGGGGCTCGAACTCCCGGATCGCGAGATCGTGACCTGGCTGAAGTCGGACGCTTAACCGACTGCGCCACCCAGGCACCAAATAAGGTGACAGTTTATAGATTCTGAGGGGCAGACATGGACCTCATTTGGGGGGGGCACCCTTCAATTCACTATAGTACACTTAGTCCTTTTTATATACCCCAAATTAAACCAAGTTTTTTTTTTTTTTTTTTTAAAGGAACAAAAATGCTCGCCAAATGTGCTATTTGCTGTGAATGATATATTATTCATTTAGACCTTCTGTCTCCTATTTGCCTCTGGACCTCTGGATGTGAGGCTTGCAAAGACCTTCTGAAGTTTTTCTTTCCCTGGATCTGATGGTGTTTAAATGGCTATGCCTGCCCTCCCCCCACGACACTCTTTTAAGATGCTTTTCTGGGTCTAGTTATTAACATTTTATATCCTATTTTTACTAGTCCCTTCTTTGATTTCATTTCTCTTGTTTCCTTTTAAATGTTTAACTTGAAATTTTCATTATTTATTTGTATATCTGATTCCATTCTTTTTGATTATTCTTGATTGTGTAGGGCTTTAATGTTTGAGTAAACATACTGTGCAACTGATGGTTTCGATGCTGATAATGGGTCATGTTACATTTCATGTGTGCCATAGCATGATGAGGAAGGTTCTTGGGATTTGAGCAATGTTTTAAAAACTAGGTCAGTAAATTTTTCATTCTCCTAGATTTATCTCAGTACCAGTATCTGAAAGATGTTAATTGCCAGATGCTATCTTAATGATGCTTCTGCTATTTTTTTATGTACATTTTTTTTTCCTTGCAGCATTTGAGACCATAAAGTCAAAACTTTTCTCTTGTGAAAAGTGACATGCTGGTATTTTGGTTAATGTGACCTCACGTTAAATTTCAAGTGGCTTCCCGGGATATTCTGCCGTGACCTCAAAGATGCTAAATATGTGAAGTTGTTGGTAGTTTCTATAGCTAAGAATTACTTGACCTTGTTGTAGGGATTGGAACCTTCTATTCCAATCCCAGGTCTGAGCCCTCTCTGACATGTAAGCTTAGCAGTAATGGAAAGCCAGATAGCTGTTGGAATTTAGGACTGTCTCAGGCAAAGGTTCAACTACCACAGCCATTGGTAATAAACCAGATAGAATATGCCCCAGGGAGGAGATTTCCAAAATTGCTGTTTTTCTCCTTAGGCATTATTACCTTTGTAATAGACACACATTGAAATAAGACCAAACCACTCCCACGCCCTTTGCCTAAACCTCCCTCCAAGTATGGATTTAAGACCACCAAAGCTTCCTTGTGACTTTTGTAACTGTCTTTGGCATTTTGCAGTATGGCTGATTGTGCACCAAGGTTTTCCACCGTTAGCCTGTCCTAACCCTCCCTATTTTTCCCGTGTTGTGTACATCCCCTTAGGATAACCAGACAGCGTGAAGCTTGTGAAGCTCGTGTGTGACTCTGAATGTTCAGACCGTGGCATGAAAAGGGGGAAAAAATCACAGTCTTAGATGGATTTGTGCGGGCTTAATAGCAGCTGGTCTTATCCCATTATCTCCTCTTGGCGATGGGGGTGGGGTTTACTAGCTAATTTAATGTGAAATGAGCTTCCCTGCTCAGATACAGCAGGAAAGGAGCAGAAATATGGGGGTTGGGCAGGGAGCTGTTGAAGTTAGGGGCAGTGATCACAATCGTCCAGAGTCTAGCTATGGCTCGGTTCATAGATTTGCAAAAAGAAAACACGGTGAGGAAGAAAAGATACTGGCCATCCACAGAGAAAAGTAACTGTAGAATGGAGAATGCATTTACTTTTTATTTTTATGGCAAGTGGCTTAGGAGAAGCAGTGAGCTTTCAGCTGGCCTGGGGCCAGTGGTTCTCAACTCCACTAAAACAAAAACCTGGATTTGCTTCCATGGCTGACTCTGGGAGCCCCAGAGGGCTAACGCCTTCACCACTGCTCTTCTAAGGAGATGCTTCAGCCCCGCCTTTGCATCTCTGGCAGGACTGGGCGCTGCCTCCCAAAGCCAAAATGGCAGATGATTTTCTCTGCAAACCTCTGACCTAGGATCTAAGTGCTTCTGGGTGCTGTGTTACACGTGAAAAGAAACCTTGTGTTTGCGGAGTGTAATGGGAAAGACCACAGAAGCTAATGGAAACTCAGCCTAATGGAAACGCTCCCTGCCATGCCCAATGAAACCAAGTCCAAATTAGCATGCTGGCAGCCGGGATAGATCAGCGTTCTAACAAATTCCAGGGAGAAGAAAGATCTTGTGTTACCATTTGAGCTAATCATCCCCCACCCCACTCATTAACATACTACCCTTGCTGCTGCCTCTTTGTGTTCCCTTTGCACCGCCTGAACAGCCTCCAGCAGCTTCTTTTCTATCTGCTGAAACAAACAATAGCCTTTGTAACCAATGGAAAAAACAGCAGCAGGTGAAGAACTATTTTTAGGCACTGAAAGCTCAACATTGATTACTGCGTCTGCACACCTACAGCACGCAAGATGCGAGGCTGGAAAAGAATGGGTTTTTCACTGGCTTCTGGGCTCGTGATATGTGCTGTCTTTCACACTCTGCCTCCTGCCTGATACTTTCTTCTGTCACTGGTGATGCTGGAGGGACAGGGGTCAGGTCACCTCTTTTACGCTCACCTACTCACATTTCGTAACAATTCCTGCCCTTCTTTCCTCCCACCTGTCTCTTTAACATAATATGGAAGAGGTTTGTTTAGCGGGCCGTGGTTCATTGCCACCCGTGATGTCCCCGATATGTGCATCTAGTGTGCTGGCTGTTTCATGTTGAGAATAATGTGTAAGTTGTTTTTACATGCTATCTCATTTAGCCTGCAGAATAAATCTGCAAGGTGGTGGTCTCATCCTTTTGTAGGTAAGGATTCGAGAAAGAGGTCTTGGAGAGGCAAAGAAGCCTGATCAGCCGACCTCAGCAGTCACGGCGGAACTTGAGTCAGAAGTCAGGTTTTTTTGACTCAAGACCTCATGCTCCACTCACTTTTCCTGCTGCCTTTTTCACGGATTTAATTTTAAACCATTCTTGACTGCAGGGGGCAAGACTCCATTTTTATTTTGATGTTTCTTCTAGCTCTTTGATTCTATAAGTCAATCTCCTTGACTACAGTTTTTTTTGTTTTTTGTTTTTTTTTTGAAATGCTACAGTAATGACCAGTAACAGCTAGGATGTCACATGTCCATCATTATCCTTTTCTAATTGAGGCAAATACATTATGTTCCCCACTGATTTCCTGTCTATCACCAGGGCACCTGATTTAATTGCCCCCACCACTGCTCTATGGCTGTGATGCTGAATCTTGAAAGCGTCGTGTTTGTTGGCACTTGGATGCTTGGATTGTTCTGCTGGATTGTGCTAACCTGCATGTTGCTCCTCGTCTAGCCTCCCTCTCATTGCCTGTCGCTGCCTCCTGATCCCTTTTGAAACTCGAGGACTTAACTCTGAGCTGTCAGCTACGGAAGGTCCTTGAGGTCCCCTTGGCTAATAGTGTGCTAAGGCATTGTTTGGGAATAAAAGAAACCTCTGTTTGTATCCTTTTTAAAATGTGCTGCCTTTTATCCTCATTTGCCCCATGCTGAGTTACCTAAACCAGACCCCACAGAGCAGCCAAGGGAGAGACTCAGCAGAAGAACCGACTAAGTCCTGGCCAGGTCCTTCTCCACCCCCAGGGTACCTGAAGACTACTTTTCCTCCTGCAAGTCTGCTTTCTCTGAGATCCAGATAATGTCCTGAGATCCTGGAGAGGGGGAAAAAAAAAGAGAGTGATTCCAGGGTTTGATCTGGGGAGAAGACACTCAGATGTTCCCTGAGAACTGGAGGAAAACACAGATCAAGACTCGACTCCCGTTTACCCTGTCTGTTTGCACATCATCCACAAATGTGTTTTTGCCAATATGAGTCTTTCAGTTGCAAGCAACCGATGGACTCTTGTTAAATTTAAGCAGAAAAGAAATTGATTGGGAGCTGCAGGGCGGCTCATCGAATTGAAGAGGAAGGTGAGCCACCCACCTTGAGCAGCAGAGGGGCCAGGGTGGGTCTGGGAGGCAGGAGAACTGTCCTTTCTGGAGCCACCCTCAGGGCAACTCAGCTTCTGTTCTCCAGTCGCTTGGGAGAGGCTGACCTTTGGGGCCAGGTTGACAGGTCCCCTAAGTCCTCCCAAGGGAACTCTTGGTGCTCATTCCAGATGAAGGGCAATGGAAGAGAGGAAAGCAAGACCAGCATGTGTCCCCTGCACTATATCCCAGGCTCCTGAGATCCTAGTGAAAGCATTACACAGCTCTGTGCAGCGAGGGGTCTAGAGCTCTTCAGAACTGGGGTACAGGGGCCCCCGCAGAGGAAGGGACTAGCAATGAGGCAAGCGCCAGCTTGGATGGTCAATGGTCCTTGGGTAACCCCGGGCAGGCAGATAGAGCACATTCTGGAAGGTGAGGAGTACCAGGCGATGCATATACCAAGAGTGAAAGCAAGTGACGTTTAGGGGCTGGTGGGGTGATTGGTTCGCAGAACGTTGGTAGCAGGAGGACAGGGATTTCAAGTGAAGATGCCGCACCTCAGGGAGGAGGACCCCGTATTGCAAGTCTGGTCTTTTCTCCAAGATGTTCTGTCCTGACAGAGTCTGCAGGGTGAAGGCTGCCTGTCACACCTAGCCCCGGGCAAGGTTGCCAAAGAGGGGAAATGCAATTTCACTTGAAAAACCCTTTCCCTTTCCTTGTTGGTGGTTATTCCTACTGAAGCATAGGGTAGAGGGTACTCCTTTGTCTTGTCTCCTCTGAGCTGCCTCAGAAACCTGGGCTCAGATTCTTCATTCACACTGTGGTATGAGTAAATGAGAAGAGCTTAGTGGGGGTGTGGTATATTCACTCTTCACTAGGAGTAGAAGAAGCCCGAGTGAAGAGTTGAATCTCCAGCTGACGGAATGTCCTTAGGATGCGTGAGAGACAGGACGACATCTGAATTTGTCCTGTGTGGAGTAGGGTTCACCTGGGAGTTCGGTTCCTGGTTTTGATGCTATTCCTTAAGAGAAGAGGTGAGAGGAGGCAGCAGAAGGGAAGGGTTAAACATAATTTTCTGTCACTCTATATGAAGTATAATGACCCCGAGTGCCGGGAATGTTCCGTCATCGTGGAGCAGGATATAAATATAACCTTCCTTGTGATGATCCCAATTGCTGTAGTTCTGGTATAATTCCATGATGCTCTTAGCTGAAATCAGTGGTAGGCTGGAGCTGGCTTGCACCGGCTTTCAGGAGTTGACCCGACGTACCTCCCCCCAACTCGGCATTCGGTGACATCACAGTGGTGGCTGAAGTTTGGACGTGATGGCAGTATTTATGTCACGAAAATTGGAAATGCTATAAAGCAGGATTTTGTTTTTTTCAGAGAGTTAGCTGTTCAGCATCTATCCGCTTATAACTGGATATAAGTCATTTTGAAGTAATGCTTTTACATACTTAATTCTCTCCCTCCTATGGAGAGAACATATTTTAATAAGTAATACTGATAAGCCTATAAATATGAAGTTAAACTTCCCAAAGCATCTTTGTAGTCAACCTTTGATATGAGCTTTTTTTTTTTTTTTTTTTTTACCTTGAAAAAAAGAAAGAAGATGCTATTTTCTGATTGCAGTAAGAACACGTCCTAGAACGGCTGTGGATTAGAAAAGTCGAGAGTGTTAGCCAAGATCCTTTTAACCTGCCTTTGCCTTCCAGCCTTTTGTCACCTCCTCCTCTCTCATGCTCTCTGTCACCGGAAAGAGTTACAAGTGTCAGCAACCTGTTAGATCTGGTGAGTTCAGGACACCATATGCTCCATTCATGGGTTTTGGCCTCCTGACATAGGTCAGCAGAAACACATTATCTCTGGGTGGGAGGAAGCCTACTGTAATTGCAAGCACATTTTCAGCAGAGGAAGATTTTGCAAATTAAAAAAAAAAAAAGTAGGATAGTGAGTATATAGGGGATGAATTATTCTGGGGCAAAGCGCACTCTTTAGAGAAATGTCTGTTTGCTTTTGTGTTTGAATCTGAGACAAACAATAGATCAGGTCATAGATAATTGGAGCATATATGTAGAGACGTTTACCGTTTAGGATCTGCCAAAAAACTTGCTTTTATCGTTGTGATGACTATTACGCATATGTTTAGAATTTCCAGTGCAAGACCAGAGACTGAAAAAAAATTCTCTGGAAAACTAAATATTCTAAAACACGTAGCTCATTCAGCATCATTGAGGTGTAGTAATGCAAAAATAGGGACAAAATAGCCGCAGTGACTTTGGACAGGTTCCATACAGCACTACAGGTAGCACAAGTAAAGCTTACAGTTACTTCAAGCACTTGAAGATTTTTGCAAAGACAAAGTCCTAAATCTCGAATCAGAATTCAGAACCGTGTGTTACTTTAAGAATGGTATACGCTTCGATTTAAATAAAAAGCAATAATCTCCATTAACACAGTGGGTAGAGATTCTAAATAGAAGGACTAATTGCTTTGACTGGTAATTTTACATGATTAAGTTGACATTTACTGAGCATCTACTATGCGCTGCCTACTGCACTAGACCCTCGGGATACACACGTGATTATGATACAGTCCTCTATCTGGGCTGATGGGAAAGCACCTGTGCTAATAAATGGGAGGGGTAAAATACAAACACAGGAGTGAAGTTGAAGAACTCAGTGCCTTCCCGCTACACTAAAATTATACCCTACATTTTCCTGAGAACATAATACATTTCTGACTGTAGACACCTCCTTGTTATATACAATGATATAAAGTTGAATACTTTTTTATTTATTTTTTTT
>NW_024412433.1:9719918-9779918 GCF_014898765.1 Herpailurus yagouaroundi
CGGAAACAGGCTCCAGACTCTGAGCCATCAGCCCAGAGCCCGACGCGGGGCTCGAACTCACGGACCGCGAGATCGTGACCTGGCTGAAGTCAGACGCTTCACCGACTGCGCCACCCAGGCGCCCCTGAATACTTTTTTTAAAAGCAGGGGTGCCTGGGTGGCTCAGTCGGTTAAGCGTCCAACTATGGCTCAGGCCATGATCTCAAGGTTTGTGGGTTCAAGCCCCGCGTCAGGCTTTGTGCTGACATCTCAGAGCCTGGAGCCTGCTTTGGATTCTGTGTCTCCCTCTCTCTCTCTGCCCCTCCCCCGCTCTCCCTCTCTCTCTTTCTCTCTCAAAGATAATAAACATTAATAAAAAAGTTTATTTATTTTGAGAGAAAGAGAGAGAGCAAGCCAGGGAGAGGCAGAGACAGAGGGAGAGAGAGAATCCTAAGCAGGCTCTGCGCTGTCAGCACAGAGCCCGATGCAGGGCTTGAACTGGTGAACACGAGATCATGACCTGAGCCAAAACCAACAGTTGGGCGCTTAACCGACTGAGCCACCTGGGCATCCCTAAGTTGCATACTTTTAATTCTTTAATTGTTTATTTTTCTTATAAATGTAAATCCTACTCTTTGTGGAACAATGAGAACCTTTAGAGAAGTAAAAGAGAATAAGTCACTTGTAATCTCCCAACTCAGATAAATTTCTTTCAGTACATTTATCTTCCAGAATATATTTTATAGGTATATGCAAATACATCATAGACTTCAAGTTGGAATTGTTTGTGTACATGATTTTATACTCTGCTTTTCCCCTTAAAATTCTCATGAGCATCTTTGCATGTCATTAAATATTGTACAAAACTTGCTTTATAATTATTGGCTGTTATTGTATCATGCATACATATGTAATTCATTTCACATTCCTTCTGTCATTAGACTCTGAGGTCATTTCCAATTTCTTTCTGTTATAAGTTATAGATATCTCTGATATTGGTATCCATAGATATCCCTATATAAAAATCTTTGTGCACATTTCTGAATACATCCTCACTGTACATTTTTAGGAATAGCATTACTGAGCCAAGCAATTATGATAATTATAATAGCTTTCGATACATGTTTTCAGACTGCATTCTCTAAGTGTTTCCTACTTCATAATCCCATTTCAGTGATATGAATAATCTCAGAATGCACGTTAATATTAGTGTAGGTGGACGTAAGTGGGAAAATTGAGTTCTGAAAAAAATTTTGTAATGATTAGTTTTTATGGAAGTGAAATAAAGTCCTTGCTGCCTGATTTGCTCTCTCCCCAGATCAGTTCATGACTTCCTCCCTCATTACATTCGGTCTCTCTCTTCACATAGAGCGGCCATTCTAGAACCCTCCGGCTGCCTCTTACCCTGTTTGGTCTTTCTTCTACTACCAAGCATTACTTGGTATTAAATATTTACTATGTGCCTCTCTGTTGTTTCTGGCTTATTGCCGGAAGCTCCATGAAGGCGGGGAGCTTGTCTGGTTGACCGTGGACCGCACCTGGCACAGAGTGTGCGTTCAGTAAGCAGGTGTTGAATGCATGTGCCAGAACACCTGTACAGTTCCGTTGCTTTCATGCTGTTTCTTTTTATTCCTTCAGAAAACCCAAGGGTAATGTTACATAATGAGCAACCGTCGGATGTTTAGTCCATCCTGTTAGTAACTCAAACATGGCCGGCACAGCCTTTGCCTCCATAAATTATGTCATGTGCACAATCGCACCGATAAGCATCATGTACTCGGTTGGCATGAGCAAAACGTGGAAACGACTCTGGTTATATCATCGGTCAGTTTTGGTATTTGGGATTCCGAAGTGAACTGGGATAGCGCTATTTATTTCACACTGTAAGCCATCTGTGTTTATAGCGCTTTTCCAAATCATAGTATTTGGGCGATTTTATTATTTGTAATAGACTTTTCCTGGCAAATTAAGCACTACACGAGTCTGCACTTGTAGAGGCTTGCTTCGTCATCACAGTTTCTGGTAAATGTCCTGAAATTAGGAGGTGAGAATAATCCTCACCCAGGGATGGTTGTTAGTACCCACGGTAGCTTTCACAGAAGGCATGGAACGGAGGGAGGAAGTAGAGAGAGGAGTGCTGCCTGGTTACAGACTCGGGCAGCGGCAGAAAAAGGATTGGAACCCACATTGCCAAGGCTTTGGTCACCCCTTGGTCTCCCCATAAAGTGGCTAAAATATGGATTCTGGTTGATGGCCTTGGGGAGGACTAGCCCTCTTGGCCCCAGCCATGTCTTCTAGGACTGTGTCCACGCTTGTGCCGGCCCGGACTGCACTGGGTACGCTGTGCCCTGAATGCTTCATGATGGCTGTGTCTGCATGCTAAAAGAGGAGCTCTGCAGAATGAGGAGTGACTGCTCATTCGTCCCTGTGCTGTGCCTCGCCCAGGCCTGGCATGAGGTCAGCACTTAGAAGATGTTGGACTTGACTGAATGAGAGAAGCTCAAAATAACGGCAGGATTAGGTTAACTACGCAGGGTGACCATGCTCCCTGATTTGCCTCCTGGTCATGATTAATAGGACCTCTTTTGGGGCATCTGGGTGACTCAGTCAGTTGAGCATCCGACTTCGGCTCAGGTCATGATCGCGCGTTCATGGGTTCGAGCCCCGTGTCAGGAGCCTGCTTTGGATTCTGTGCCTCCCTCTCTCTGTGTCCCTCTCCCCACCCCCTCTCAAAAATAAATAAAACATTAAAAAAAATTGGACCTCTTTCACTCTAAAAGGATCCTGGTAAAAAAAAAAAAAGTATCCTGGTTTAGACGATAAATTACATAGTTATCTACACTGCAGGTAAATATTGAGAGATTGGTGAATATATTTGAAGTAGCTAAAAACAAGTGTCATTCAATTGGTACAAGATGGATGGCCTCTTCCTAGGACCTTTAAGTGCTGGCGTGATCCCAGATGGACAGGTTGAAATGGACCTACAACGTCACTGGACACAACTCCCATCCTGTTCTTTAACTACAACTTACTATTTTAGTAGCAAGTATCGTGGGCTTCTTGCCTTCTCAACGTCCAGTCCGATACAAAATGCTTTCAACATTTGTTTCCTGCTCTGGGCCCTAGTGTCATGGCTTCTTCAGCGCTGACGCCATGAGCCGGTGCCACGTGGAGTGTCTGGATTTAGCTCTGTTTATGTCGCTGCCACATTCTGCAGATTCCGGCAGTTATCGATCATTCTTCATTTCACAAAACAGTATTTATAGCTGATAGGGAGTATAATAATAGTTATTATTAAAAGTCTATTACGGGGGCGCCTGGGTGGCGCAGTCGGTTAAGCGTCCGACTTCGGCCAGGTCACGATCTCGCGGTCCGTGAGTTCGAGCCCCGCGTCGGGCTCTGGGCTGATGGCTCAGAGCCTGGAGCCTGTTTCCGATTCTGTGTCTCCCTCTCTCTCTGCCCCTCCCCCGTTCATGCTCTGTCTCTCTCTGTCCCCAAAATAAATAAACGTTGAAAAAAAAAAATAAAAGTCTATTACGTTTTGATATTAGAACAATAGATTTAGCATAAGTGTGTTTTGATGACCCAAGTCATAGTCCATTCTTTGCTGTCAGACCAGACGGCCCCAGAACCCTGCCCCTGTAGCTTCCCCGCTGATCGCTGAGTTTAGAAACACCTCAATACTGACAAAGAAGCTCCCCCTTCAGAAATCCAGACAGCCGTCATACTTGATGGGTATGGGTGTTTAGGCAAAGTGTGGTCATCAGTGACTTTTGGGAAGCTTGAAGGCGAGTTCAGGGTCGATCCTCGGGTTGGCATTGTCTGGATTTTCACGAATCCCCATGGTGAAAGGCGCTGAGGCTACGCACACTGGGGATGCCGGTCATGTAAGCATTTGCTGAGTGACCACTCTGTGCAAAGCCCTGAGCTAGATGTGGGAGCCATGCACATGGCTGTTGCCCTTCAAGGGTCTTTGAGGAGACTGGGCTGCTGTCACCTGGGAAGGTACGAAGATAATTGACATTGAGAAATTGGGAAAAAGTCACAAAATGGAAGGACTGGTTTGGAAAGAAGGAGAGGAAAGAAAACAATGATATGGAGACAAAAAGGCAAACCATGATGACTTAGCCGCCCACAGCTCCTGACCGTTTTCCAGACTCTTAGTCAACTTTCTGTGGGTTTAACTTAATTCTACAGAGTGGGCATTGTTACTCTCACTGTCACGATCCCCATTTTACCAGTGAGGAAACCGAGGCATGGGAAGCTAAAGTGACCTGCACAAGGTTAGACAGCTGGAAAGCCGCAGGACTGATTCACACCTCAGCAGACCTGTCTGTAGGATCTGTGCTCCTGTCTGCCGTGTTTCCCCCCTGCCCTGACCTCGCTGGATATTCCTAGTGCACGAGGCTTCCCGGACTACAAAGGCTCCTTTACCCCCCGCTCCACCTCATTCAGACAGACAGCCTCAGGACAGGTATTGTTATATTCCTCTCTAGGAAGTAGGCCCATGGAAGCCATGACTTGCCCAAGACCACACAGCTAAGAAGTCTTGAGGCCACTCTCTGATTTCCTTATTTTAATTTTAGAGCTCCCATATTCTCTGTGCTCCCATGGCCTCTTATGGCCTCAGATGATGTGTAAGTAATGCCACTCAGACCACTGTTGGAACACTCCATCCAGTTCACTTCTCTATACACACAGGGCTTCTTTGTGCCCTAAAGAAGACTTGGTGTGATGTTGGGAGAGACGTTATCGCAAAAATCTACTGAGGAAGACTGGAAGTTCTGTCTCCAGAGGAGCCACATGGCTTGGGCAGGTTTTATATAGTCTGCTCATACAAGGGGCCAGGCTCACGCCAAGGTCTGCCGCTTCTGTGCCCACATGGGGTTGAGGGGAGAGCTTTCCTGTTCTTCTTTGGTCAGAAGGTAAGGTCAGCCGCACGGCCACAGTAATGCTTTTCTGCCAGAGACTTTGCTATGTGTTGTGTTTTCTAAAGTCACTGATCTTGTTGAATCTTGACGTTGATGCCCAATGTGCCAATCTAAACGTTTCCCCCTTGCTTTTTGCCCAGAGTATTTTCACCTAGAGTCTATTACTGTGCAGAGGGATTGACATACTTTGTAACAGTTCGTGATAACTCTTTAAAAGGGCTTTCTCTTTGTCAGAGAAGAAGGATACGCCCTTTGGTGAATTGTCCCTGAGGTAAATGTGCACAGGATTTTGCGAATTGGAAAAAACCAAAAAAACAGAATTGAAGGAAATGTTAGTGATTTCCGTAAAAGCTACAGCAAAATGTTTCAGATACCTTTCACCTTTGAATCCAAACTTATCCCCAATACTAGGAAAGTTCATGTATTTATTTAATAAAAAAATTTTTTTTATTATGTTTTATTTTGAGAGAGAGAGAGAGACAGTGAGAGAGAGAGCAAGTGGGGGAGGGTAAGAGAGAGAGGGAGACAAGAATCCGAAGCAGGCTCCCGGCTGGAGCCCACAGTTCATGACCTGAACCGAAGTTGGATGCTCAACCAACTGAGCCACCCAGGCACCCCTAATTTTTTTTAATGTTTATTTATTTTAAGAGAGAGAGTGTGTGTGCACACAAGTGGGGGAGAGGAAGAGAGAGAGGGAGAGAGAGAATCCCAAGCAGTCTCCAGGGCTGTCAGCTCAGAGCCTGATGTGGGACTGAATCCCACTGTGAGGTCATGACCTGAGCCAAAATCAAGAGTTGGACACTTAATGGACTGAGCCACCCAGGCGCCCCTAGGAAAGCTTATTTAAAGATGAGCTCACAGTTTCATAGAGTTACTATTTTAACGTAAGGTAATAAACTGTGTTTAATACAATAAAAAATGATTTAAAAAACCTAAAAACAGTGATAAAAAGCCTAAGAAGCGATAAAAGTGAAATTTTTGTGATATTTCTTCATGTTTTCTGCCACTTCTTTTTTTTTTTCCTCCATTGTCTGTGCCCTTTTTTCCCGCTCACTTCTCTGATTACTTGCTTCCTCTTTCCTGTCCTGATGCACCAACATCACGTTTCCTGTGTGTGGAGGTCCCCCAGGCCTCTGTGGTCCATGGATCTCACAGGGCATGCCATGCCCATCAGTATTCCACCAGAGGGAGCTGAGTAGCAAAGAGGAGACCAACCTTTTCCTTTACAGAAACGCAGGATTTTCCATTTCCCAATTTCTATTACAAAAAACATTCAAACGTCTCAGAACATCTTCATGGTTTTCCTTTTTGATTTTCTTTCTTTTCTTGGAGGACCATTTATATAGCATTATCTATCTGACTTATTTTTCCCAGCCCGAGGGGTGCCATGTTGCTGATGGACCAGGGGACCAACAGTGGGGTTCCCTGCTTCCCTGTCTGGTGGGGTTGTTTGATTTCAAAACTCTGACGCATATCTGAAGGAAATGAAATAAGCACCTCAAAGAGATATCTGCTCTTCCTTGTTCACTGCAGTATTATTCACAATAGCCAAGACGTGAAAATGACCTAAATGGCTGTCGGTGGATCAATGGATAAAGAAGATGTGGTACATATGATAGAATATTATTCAGCCATACAAAAGAAGGGAATTTTGGGACACCTGGGTGGCTCAGTTGGTTAAGTGTCTGACGTGGGCTCAGGTCATGATCTCACAGTTCATGGGTTCGAGCCCCGCATTTGGCTCTGTGCTGACAGCTTAGAGCCAGGAGCCTGCTTCAGATTCTGTCTCCCTCTCTCTGCCCCTCCCCTCCTTGTGCTCTGTCTCTCTCAAAAAAAAAAAAAAAATAAATAAATAAATAAATAAATAAAATAAAAAAAAATAAAGAAGGAAATTTTGCGATGTGTGACAATATGGATGAACAGGAGGGCATTATGCTAAGTGATATAAGCCAGAAAGAAACAGACAAAAGCTCTATGATCTCCTTTATTCGTGGAATCTAAAAACGTTGAACTCATAGAAACAGCGTGGAGTGGTGGTCACCAGGAGGGATTGGAGAAAAGGGGAGATGTTAGTCAAAGGGTACAAAGTTCCAGTTATAAGATGAATAAGTTCTGGAGATCTAATTAATGTACAGCATGATGAGTAGAGTTGATAATACTGTACCGTATACTTGAAACGTGCTAAGAGATCTTATGAGCTCTCATAAGAAAAAGTGGTGGTGATGTGAAATGGTCATAAGCTACTGCACTCGAGTGTCGTGGTCATTTTTGAATTGGGACGTGTACCAGATTACTTCGTTGTATGCCTTAAATGTATACATTTTGGTATCATTTCACAGTGTATTCATCCTCCGATCATCACGGTGTACCCCTTAAATATGTATAATTTTATTTGCAAATTGTACTTCAATAAAGCTGGGGAAAAAGCCCCAACGGTCACAGATCTGGGGCCCAATAATAACTTGGTAAACGAGTGAGAGTGTGTGCGTGCGCACGTGTGTGAAAGGGAGAGGCGGGCACAGAAGGAGGGAGAACACTCTTCCAGCTGCCCGACGTGACTTGAAAAGATTTGCTCTTTCACATCTGTATACAAAATTGTATTCTTTGGAGGCTGATTGTGCCGTTAGCCCTACTCTGTCACATACTGGATTCCTCAAAATCTTTCACGTCTGTGTGGTTTTCTTCTCCACTCAAATCACAGTATCACTGGATGTGATGTAACGTCCTTCTGGAAAGCCCATCTAACTCTCCAGCCTCATTGTGTCTCCGTGTCTCCAGCGACATCTCCCTTCACACGTCCCCTGTTTCAGCCCTTCCCACCCAGGACCGTGTCCCAGACAGAGTCCACCCTGGAACCGTTGACTTCCAGAATCTACAAGTCCAACACCCCCCATCCATTCTGTTGCTGTGCACCCCCAGCTCCCCACCCACTCTTCTCCAGCACATCTGTCCTTCACCTTAAGCCAGGACCTCTGGGGCCTTGAACGCTTTGTTTGTTCCCATTCAGCCCCTCTCAGACCTAAGACAACTCTTTCTTGTCTTTCTTTCCTGCCTGCTGTTCCAACTCACACGATCCATCCCTTGAACCAGTCTCCTGCCTATCCTCTTGGCTCTTTTTCCCCTTTGGACATTCTGCTACACCAGCTCAGTAAAACCACAACCCAAATCTGTCCAGATGCTGACTTTCCTCATTCAAAACCGGGGCTGTTGAGCTGTGCCACAGGAAATCACCCATCCTGGAGACTGCACGTTCATGGTCTCCAACTTCTGCTGGGTCCTCAGCCCTGCCTGGTGAGACTTTGAGGTTCCAGCGAACATCTGTGTCATTCGGTTCCTAGTCTCGCCTCAGTTCCATTCTGTACAGATTGTTCTAAGAAAATTGCCACCTCGGATGCTTAGAGCATGTTTTGATGTCTTTATCTTTCTCTCCATGTTTGCCATGATGGAGAAGGACAGTGAAAATAAACTGACTTGAAATATTTCTTGATTTTAGAAATTATCACAAATAAGTGAGATTGCCTCAAATAAGCACTCTGCACGACATGAACAGAGAAGAAGGTGTTTCTATGAAGGCTTTTACAGGACGTGCTCAGCTAACTTGTCTTCACGTATCAGCTGATGATAATGTTTTTCTCACTATTCACATATCTTTAAATAATTTGGCACAATTCTATATTAATCCTTTCCACAAAGCTGTGATTTTGTGAGTGGGAAGTGTCACATTGTAGTGTAATTTGGAAACATGCAGATCAGAGCTTGGGACTGTGGAGGCAACGATCTGCCACAATAGGAACAGAGTTGTGTTGACCTTACCTTCTGAAAACACACCTAGGCTGATATTAGCCTTTTATGATGTGTTTGGTCTTGTAACCTTTCAAAGTAGCGTCCACACGGTGCTACAATTGAAGAGGTGCATTACGGGAGTGCCCATATAAGCCACAAAGAGAAATCAGTAGCTGGGGCTGTGGGAGAAGGCTTCTGCTGTTTCTCTTCATGTAATTTTTCTTCAAGGCCTCTTTTATAAATATATGTGGGCAATTAAGATCCAGTTTCAAATGGGGCCTGTCTCCCGGAGGAGGAAGCCAGAGCTTGCAAACCAGGTCGCCTAGTGAAAGTGTGCGGATGCTGTGCACTCCTGAGTCCAGGCTGGGGCCGTCATCAGAGGACCTGCCCTTGAGTCCTGGCAGGTGTGAGCGCACCCCCTGACTTGCTTGCTCTAGCCTTTTCTGGCCAACTGCTTGGTTGTTGCGTAGATCGAGCCGAAGCCCCAGTCCGATCTGAGCTTTGCTTTTAGCCACTTTCCAGATAGATACGAACCCTCAAAAACTTCCTTTTCGTTTTATAATGTGTTTAGGAATTACCTTCCATGCTCTTATTTTTTTATTGAATGTCCTTGCGTGTTCAAACGAGACATTTCAAAACGGGAAAGAAAAACTGTCATAGCAAACACAGCGTAAGATAATTCGGCTGTAATTAACCTCTGTCTGTGTCACTTCCGAAGGCTGCTCTCATTGCTTTGTCTCGTTTCTGCGTGCTTCCTTGGGGCCTGCACGGTGGGGTCTTGGAGGTTCCTAAATTCAGTGTGCATTAGTACCGCTTGGAGAGCATGTTCAGTGCTCTCCACTTCTAGGCCCACTGCTAGTACCTGATGTTTGCAAGGCTGGGATGGGACCCAGGTTTCCACAATTCACAGGGATTCCCCAGGTGGCTCTGCTGCAGGGAGGTCATGGTGGTCACAGTCCTACTCTGCGAGGTCCACTAGAACCCATCCCTGGAGCAGAGGTCCGGAGACCTGGCCCTGAAACTTTAGGTTCTCTGGGTTAGTGACTTAATTGCTTTGGAATTTATTTCTTAAAACTGAAGTGGTGGGTTGAATTAGATTATTTAGACTGAATTAGGTTGAATCAGATTATTTAATTAGACTATTCTAGATAGTCTCTGACGGCTTGTTCCAAAGAAATGCCTATATGACTTAGTAGTGAAAGAATATAATTTTATTACATAACACTTTGAATTTTATTTTAGGCTTTTGGCCATAGGCATAGAAGGTCTCAGTAGATAAATAAGTCCTGCATTTGGTCAATTTATCTAAATAATTAGAACAGACAATATCTCAGTATAGTTGGATTGGAATTCAATTCCTATCGCATAGGAAGATACACATTTAAAATTAAAAAACTTTTTTTATTCTTTTAGAGAGATAGAGTGATTAGGGGAGAGGGGCAGCGGAAGAGAGAGAGAGAACCCTAACCAGGCTCCACGCTCAGCGCGGAGACTGGCGCGGGGCTCCATCCCCTGACTCTGGGATCGTGACCTGAGCCGAGATCCAACAGCCAGATGCTCAACTGACTGACCCACCCAGGTGCTCTGGAAGATACACATTTTTAAGCCTCTCTTTCTGCCCTTCCACTCATGCATGTTATATATCCCAGTGTACAGTTCAAAGAGTTGGACATCCAGGAAATGTTTTCCATATGGATATCCAGTTGTCCTGCACCATTTCTGAGAAGAGTATTTTTTTCTCCATTAAATTCCTTTGCCAAAAATCAGTTGACCATATGTATGTGTATATTTCTGGACTCTGTCCTGGTGGTCTACTTGCCTGTCTTTAGGCCAATACTATATTGCCTTGATTACTCTAGGTGATTTGGACGATCCTATAGTTTTGAAATCAGGTAGTATAAATCCTGTTCGTTCTTTTTTGAAATCAGTTACTTCTTGTAGCCCTTTATATATGTCCATGTAAATTTTAGAATCAGTTTTTTTATTAGCTATAAAAAAGCCTGCTAGGATTGTAACTAGGATTGCTTGGAATCTATAGATCAATTGGGAAAGAATTGACATATAAACCTCTGCACATTTCCCCCCTTTTCGTGTTAACTTCTGGTTTTAAAGCGTTGCTCTTAATTTAAGGAAGAGGAATCCTCATTAGCAAATTATGTTTCTGAATAGAAAATGGATAATGAGTTTACATTTCAGGTCATATTCTCTATGTGGCATCTACCCTAGTTATTGCCTTGGTGATGAGAACGTTAGATAATTTTCTTACAGCATGTTAGTAATTTTTGAAAGAAACTAAATTAAGTAAAATGTACAAATTAAAGATGATGGTATGTCCATTTAAGATGGTATGTCTTAAAGACACCAAGGCTTTTCTTTCCAGGAAGCAACTTTATTTGTGCCGGCACGACTCAGTTGGGTTTGTACCTGAAGAACTGAGCCCCGAAGGCCATGTAGGGTAGTTTTGTGGTTTTTTTTTTTTTTTTTTTAATGTTTTCTATTTCTTTGTCTCCCATATATGGTAACACACAAATATGCAGTCTGATTAAGTGGTCTCATGTTACAAGGTCCTGAGGGATGGCAGATAGCCAGGTTGACTTGAGGGTTTTTTTTTCCCCCCATTCCTCAGGGAGGGGACCCTGCCACAAGTTGACAACTGACTCCCCAGGAAAAAAAAAAGGCCCTCATTTGTCGAATGTGCCAGTTTCTGTGGTGTAAATACTCCCACTACATCTACTTTCAGGCTACCAACTTGATGCAAAGTTGGGGAGAGATTGTAATCGAGTCCCATTCTACAGAATTTCCATCATACAAGACACAACAGATGTAAGTAGCCCCAAGGGCATAAATGATAATAAGACGTAGTAAAATAATTAGGAAGAGATGGGGCTTGAGCACTCATCAACTTTGCTTTTAATATAATTTACTCAATAGTAAGTCTGTCTAATTTAGTTTTTAGTGATTGCAGTGTTTAACAATTGGCTCACAAAATTTTTTAAGTTTATTTTCTTATTGAAAAGAATTCTTGAGGAGTAATGTGTTTTGGTTTTTTTTTTTTTAACATTTATTTATTTTTGAGACAGAGAGAGACAGAGCATGAACAGGGGAGGGGCAGAGAGAGAGGGAGACACAGAATCTGAAACAGGCTCCAGGCTCTGAGCCATCAGCACAGAGCCCGACGCGGGGCTCGAACTCAAGGACCACGAGATCGTGACCTGAGCTGAAGTCGGCCGCTTAACCGACTGAGCCACCCAGGCGCCCCAGAGGAGTAATGTGTTTTTAATATCAAACTGAACTAGTGGTTAAGGAGTTAAGTGTCAAATAAAACAAAAGTAGTTACGTTTTGTAGCTTTAAATCCTTGATTCAACAATTCCAAACTGATGGGAGTTGGGTCGGGTGGACATTATATTACCATTTTGTGAATTAAATGTTTGGTGCAACTGTGCACGCGTGAGAGAGAGAGAGATGGGTCAGGGAAGATCAGCTGGAACTTTCCCTTAATTACGGCGGGACGGGTGAGGTAACACACTGGCCCGCATGTGTAGTGGCTCCTCACGCAAGTTTATTTCTCATTACACAGCAGTGGAACCAGGTGGGTTCCAGGTGATGATGGTAGACGGTGTTTTCTTTTAGGGGACGGGGAGGTGTCAGCTCGACTCAGTCATGCAGGGAGCAGGTTAAACACAGCTCTGCATTTCACCCACGACCGCACAAGACTCTCGCCCTGGTCAGCGGGGAGGAAGAGCCGCGAAGATTTGTAGGGTCCGCCTGGAAAATGGCGCCGGTGCCTTCCTCTTCCGTCCCATTGGCTGCACCCCGTCACATGACCACACCCAGATGCAAGGGAGGCTGGGAAACAGTCTGCCCATGCGTGGGGGTTGCGGGTGGGGGCAGAGGAACAAAACAGATTCGGGAGAACAAGAGTAGTTCCTGGCACCCTCTCCTTCATAATTTTTTTTTTTTTTGGCTGTCCTGATGCAGCATCGTTTGGGGGAGTGTTGACCCAGAGATCCGGAGGCTTGACTGTAGGTAAGTTTTATCATTAACTGTGCTCTTGGACAGGCCCAGGCCCCGCTCTGGGTCTCCCGTTTCCTCGGCTGTAAGATTCAGGGCTTGAGCCAGGTCCTTGCTAGTTCTGAGAGTCCCTCTGCTCATTCACTCCCGTCTCCTCGACCCAGCTGTCGCTGCTCTTGCTTCTTTCCTTTCCGCCCTCCTTGGGGGGGGGGGGGGGGGGGGCGTTTGTTCATCCTTGGTCGTGATAGGAACCCCAGCGGAGACTGGTCTCTCCAATGACTTGTCAGCTCTGTCCACCTGCCTGGCTTGGGGCCAGCGCCGAGGAGCACAGGGCCCTTCTGACTCCGGGGTTCTGAGGGACCGAGCGCAGCTGTTCTGTCTTGGGAGAACTGTGCGTCGTGCAGCGCAGGGCTTTGTCAGGAAGCTCTTCTCATTTCGCGCCACTCAGGAAAAGGCCAAGTTCAACATGCAGCTGCCAGCGTTTTGCGCCAGCAAACTACATCTCTGAAGAATTACAGCGCGCCACAGGGGAACGTAACCTCTGCAATCAGCCAGCCCGGGGTGCAGACCCCGGCTCTCCCTTTCTGAGTTGTGTAACTGAGACCAAATTACGTCCTCTCGCCGGGCCTCAGTTTCCTGCTTTGCAAAGTGTTGTTTAACATTAAATAAACGTAGAATTTAAGAATATTTTTAAACAAAATAAACTTCAGAGTGTTTTTTTGGAGGATTAAGTAAGCTAATACATGTAAAGGGCACAGAACAGTGCCCACTGTGTAGCAAATGCTATAAAAAGGATGGCTTTTTGTGTTGTTATAGTTAATCCTTTTTTTAAAACTTTGTTTAGAGAGAGAGAGAGAGAGAGAGAGAGAGCACTTGCACACCCGCATGCAGGAGGGGCAGAGGGGTTGGGGAGAGAGAATCCCAAGCAGACTCTGCATTGTCAGTGTGGAGCCTGACACGGGGTTTGAGCTCACCAGCTGTGAGATTATGACCTGAGCTGAATTAAGAGGTGGCCACTTAACTGACTGAGCTACCCAGGCACCTCTAATTAATAGAATTCTGATTACACAGAGTATTTAAGGAAGTGATGCTTTTATGGGCATTGTGAATAGGAAATAAAAGGGCCTATATCTGGTTGTTTTAAACGTTTGTTTTTTTTTTTAATGTTTATTAATTTTTTGAGAGAGAGAGAGCGTGAGCAGGGGAGGGGCAGAGAGAGGGAGATACAGGATCTGAAACAGGCTCCCTGCTCTGAGCCATCAGTACAGAGCTCGATGTAGGGCTCAAACGCATGAACTGTGAGATTATGACCTGAGCCAAAGTCTGTTGCTCAACCGACTGAGCCACCCTGGCGCCCCACGATCTGGTTGTTTTAAAATTGGCAGTGGGTAAAATTGTGCAGTCCAGCCTGTTCACCAAAACTACAGAACTGTCCCACTGTGCAGTGGCCTGCCTTCCTCTTCTTTTCCTTACTGCTTTGACTCTCTTCCACCCTCCTTCTTCCAACCCCTTTTCCGCTGTGAGAAATAGATGGTGATACTTACGGTGGTGCTCATGTGCAGACTTTAATGTGCAGAGGCCTTAATCATATTGGCATCTTTCAGAGGAACCCTTTTACATTGCTGGTGGGAATGCAAGCTGGTGCAGCCACTCTGGAAGACAGTACAGAGGTTCCTCAAAAAATTAAAAATAGAACTACCCTGCGACCCATCAATTGCACTACAAGGTATTTATCCAAAGGACACAGGAGTGCTGATTCGAAGGGGCACATGCACCCCAGTGTTTATAGCCGTGCTATCGACAATAGCCAAAGTACGGAAAGAGCCCGCATGTCCATTGACTGATGGATGGATAAAGAAGATGTGGTGTATATAGGTACAGTGGGTATTACTCGGCGATCAAAAAGAATGAAATCTTGCCACTTGCAACAACGTGGATGGAACCGGAGGGTATTATGCTAAGCGAAATTAGTCATTCAGAGAAAGACAAATATATGATTTCACTCATATATGGAATTTAAGATACAAAACAGATGAACATAAAGGAAGGGAAGCAAAAATAATATAAAAACAGAGAGGAGGCAAACCATAAGAGACTCTGAAATACAGAGAACAAACCCAGGGTTGCTGGTGGGGCGAAGGGCTAGATGGGTGAGGGGTATTAAGGGGGACACTTGTTGGGATGAGCCCTGGGTGTTACGTGTAAGTGATGAATCACTAAATTCTGTTCCTGACACTGTGTGTTAACACTATATGTTAATTAATTTGGATTTAAATTAAAAAAAAAATTAGCATCTTTCAGCTTGTCTTCTTCGATTGTCCTGGCAGACATTGCTAATCAATATGGGAGTATTTTCCTGCTGAACCTCAGTGCCTCCAAGAAAGGGAAGATAGTCAAAACACTTAACACTTAACATCTTGTTTGACCAATCAGAGCCGACCCAGGCAGGGAGGGGGGAAGTGGGGCTTGGAGGTCCCCTGCTTCTCCCAACATTAACCCCCTAGTTGCTAGGTTTATGGGGAGATCAAGGGGCTCACAGGGGAACAGCCAGTACTTGTAGGGCAGCGGGGAGGTAGGGTGAGGGGAAGGGGTATTGGGGGTGAAGGGTGGGAGAGTGTTCGGAGAAGTATGGGAGAAAGGAAGTATGTCACTGTGTTAATAATTGGTGTAGCCGGCCTTGTATAATTGGACCAAGTATTGACCTTGCACATAATCGTTTTCAACCTCACCGCTGCACGGCCACATTGGAGCTTGAGATGAAACTCAGCTGACAATCAAGTGTTATAAGATGTGGTTGAAAGATACTACTGTTCTCGAAAGTTATGGAGAAGACCTTGCGGAAGAAGAAGGATTTGAGGTGGGCCCTGAAGGGTTTTCATTGGCAGAAGGGAAAGGGCATTTTAGGCGAGGGAACAGGGGGAACAGATGGGCCAGTGTGAGCCTGACAATGAGAGGCAGGCCCCTCCTCCCTGCCTCCTGGAGGATGCAGTGCCAGGTTGCCATGGTGATGACAGACTCCTTTGGGCAAGCAGTGTTGTGAAGCCATCAGAGCAGAAAAGACTGGCAATTCCCCGGTTCCCTTTTCTGCCCAGACTGTGAAATGGCAGTAGATGCCAGTCTGTTTTCTTCTAGAAAGAGTGGTTTCTCTTTGAGCTTTACATCATAACTTCTAAAAAGAAAATAATTTCCCCCAAACAAATGTATTATGTCATTATAAAACGTGTTGCTTTCCTGGGTGCATGTTCTGGTATTCAAACGTAAAATCGTTCTACTTCCAAAATTACCCTGAATACCACCTAACCTGCTTGAGAAAAATAATTTCTCCCAATTGATCAGGGAGGAAATCCTGGAGCCGTGTGGTGAGAGGTGCATGGAGCTTTTAGACCGAGAGTGAGCAGACTTGATTTCCATTCTTGGTTCTACCTCTTTTCTAGTGCGTAACCAGGGATATTTTACCTCCTGTCTCTCAGTTTCCTCCTTGCAAAGTGAGATAACAGCACCATTTCAGTGAAAGCTTGGCGCGAAAGAAAAGGAGAAAGAAAAAAGAAACCCATAACCGAAACACAGCTATCATAATTTTTTGGCTTATTCTCTATCCATAGTTGTTCAATTTTTAGAAAACAAAGTTGTAATCACGGTCTACATTTAATTTTTTCTGTCTTGCTTCCACACTTTGCCTACCATCGTTTACATTTTCCACAGGCTATATGTGTGTGTGTCATTGTCCCTTGTGAGAGAGCAGGCAAGGTCACAGCCTGCTGAGTGTTGGCATTTATAATTTACTCCTTAAACTCAGAGTGTTCATGGCATTTTTACTTGGACGTATAGTCTAACGTCCCATTAAAATTTTTTTAATGTTTATTTTTGAGAGAGACACACACACAGAGTGTGAGCGGGGGAGGGGCAGAGAGAGAGGGAGACACAGAATTTGAAGCAGGTTCTAGGCTCCGAGCTGTCAGCACAGAGCCCAAAGTGGGGCTCGAACCCATGAACCTCGAGATCGTGACTTGAGCTGAAGTCAGACGCTTAACCGACTGAGCCACCCTAGAGCCCCCAGCCTAATGTCTTATTTTTAAAGGCAGTTGCTGATGCGCTTGGTGTCAGGCCTTTTTGCTTCAGGCACTGTTAGGTATGAGTAAGATACTGTCTTGGGCCTCCTGTGACCTGAGTTTAGTTCCCTGAGAGGAAGAGTCTAGGGGAGGACCAGCCTTGCCCAGAGCGGGCCATGTACCCTTGGATAGAGCACCCTTTGTTGGGTGTGGAGGCTTTCGCCCAGTAGGGCCGGAAGGTTGGGTGGCTCCTCGAACCTCCTCTGCTCTGCCCCTAGCAGGGGAGGAAGGGTCAGATGGCAGGCTGCTGAGAAAGTGCGCTTACCCAGGCTTGGAAGCAGCCCTGCTGGTTTTGGGACCAGGGTGCACAACTTTAGACTTCACATTATGCCTTTGTTTCAACTTTGGTATTTGGGACTTATTTTTAAATTCTGAAGTCTTAAATTATCGTTTATATTGCTTTAGCTTCATATTAGCTTTTCTAAAGAAATTTTATTCCTTCAGTCCTTAAAAACTCTTTCATTTACTCAGTTTTGCGTTACAAATGGGGGATAACACCATTGCAAGAAAAAGAGAAAATTGTCTATAACCCAAATACAACTCTTACAGTTTTGGTTTGTTCTCTGTTGATATTCAGTGTATTTAACAAAGTCATAAACATGGTGTTTGAAGAATTTTATGTCCTGCTTCTTCACTTAATCTGTCATTATTCACATTTTTCCCTGTTATTTTAGAGAATTTGACTTTTAATAGTTGCAGTGTTCTATGTAGTGATTGTACCATAATTGGCCTAACCATTTCTCCTATGTCACACTTTTAGTTTTCCCCAAATTTACTATGAAAATATATGTATTTTTGATGTTCACTGTTGAATTTCTAGCTTTTCCTGTATTAAATTGAAGCTATTTTAAACCGCTTGTTTACTTACTGCCTGATAGGTTTCCCGAAAGATTTCACCAATTCACAACGTCATAGATAGGCAATACTGAAAACCGCTGTTTCATTGAACTCTTGCTGACATTTGATATAATAATAGCTATCAATTTATTTATTTTTGCTAATTAAGTAGGAAAAGAGAATACCTTGTTTCAATTTGCATTTTTTTTTTTTTGGAGTTTATTTATTTATTTTGAGAGTAAGAGATAGCACACAAGCAGGGGAGGGCAGAGAGAAAGGGAGAGAGAGAATCCCAAGCAGGCCTACACTGTCAGCACAGAGCTCAGTGTGGGGTTTGAACCCATGAACCATGAGATCATGACCTGAGCTGAAGTCAAGAGTCAGATGCTTAACCAACTGAGCCACCCAGGGGTCCCTCAATTTGCATTTTTAATTACTGGTAGGCTTGTACTTTTGCCCATTCTAGAACTTTTTATTTTGTCTATGATCTTTTTAGATCCCTTGTATAACTGGGCCTAATTTTTTTTTTTTTTTTATTGTTTTTGAGAAGAAAAATGTAGCACATTTGCTGCAAATGCTGGTTTGTTTCCTATTTAACATCCTTTTTGGACTGATATTTCTGTTTCAGTGATCTGACCTTCCTCTATTGGTACCATAATGTCAGTGGTGTGGCTTTGTAATTCTCCCAGAACTTTCTTTGTGTCCTTGTCCTCCCCACTTCTCCTACAAAGACTGTAATTGTTCAGTGAGTTGCCCCTACCCCCACACCCAAAAAAGTCCTGCCTGAGTCTTGATTTGTATATGAGTGAAATATGCACATTATTTTGGAACTAAAGACATGGGTTAGTCCTTTATTAAGGAGGCAGGCCTTGGTGAACATTTGTGGAAATGAGTTCTTCAGATGCTTCACTCATTCAGTCTCCATTCCAGATTTGTTTTGTGAGCTGCTGGAGTTCTTAGTATATAAGTGCTATCTTATTTATTTTTTTTATCATTCAAAAAGTTCTTTCTTTCTTTATTTTTTTTCAATATGTGAAATTTATTGTCAAATTGGTTTCCATACAACACCCAGTGCTCATCCCAACAGGTGCCCTCCTCCATGCCCATCACCCACCCTCCCCTCCTCCCACCCCCCATCAGCCCTCAGTTTGTTCTCAGTTTTCAAGAGTCTCTTATGCTTTGGCTCTCTCCCACTCGAACCTCTTTTTTTTTTTTTCTTTCTTTCCTTCCCCTCCCCCACGGGTTTCTGTTAAGTTTCTCAGGATCCACATAAGAGTGAAAACGTATGGTGTCTGTCTGTATGGCTCATTTCACTTTATAAGTGCTATCTTACAGTCCGTGTTTATTTAGCTTTAGATGGTGTCTGTCAGAGTCTCCTCTTCAGTGTTTCGAAATATATTAATAGAAAACAGGAGTAGAGGGGCATCTGGGTGGCTCAGTCGGCTGAGCATCCGACTCCAGCTCAGGTCATGATCTCATGGTTCGTGAGTTTCAGCCCTGCATTGGGCTCTCTCTCCGCTTTCAGTACGGAGCCTGCTTTGGATCCTCTGTGCCCCCCTCTGTCTCTGCACCTCCCTCACTCGAGCTCATGCTCTCTCTCCCTCAAAAACAAATAAACATAAAAAAAAAAACCATCAGTACCTTTGAATTGCACAGTCTTCTTTAGGAGAGCTCTGTCTAGAACGTTGGGAAGATTTCTTTCATATTACATCGGTATCAGAATGATACAGTGTTTAGCTTTTCATCCTTATCAACTGAGAATACTATCTTGTGTTCAATGGCATTGTCTTCAGTGCTAACATTTTAATCAAAGAGGTACGCTTAATCATAGCTATGTATTTGACCGAATAATTTATAGTAGCTCAGAATGTTCTACAGTGCTTATTTTAATAAGGTTTGGGAAAATACTGGCAGAAGTATTTGATTGGTTGATACAGAATCAGTAATAATGACAATAATAAAAATAACCCTAGATAACTTCTGATGTCTTACAGGTGCCAGTTATTTTTGCTGGCTGATTCGAATCTTAAAACAACCCTATGAGCTAAATGCTGTCAGTATTCCCATTTTGCAGACGAGGAAGCTGAGTCGGTGAGAGATTAAGCGATTTACTTCTGTTTCTTCTCCTTTGCCCTTTCACTGAGATGTAGAAATGGAAGTGTTGGGGAGTAGCTGTGCAAGCAGCATTCCTGGTGTCCCAGAGTTTAAAAGCTGGAAGTGGTGTCTCTGTATCATTTAGTTTACAGCCTGGTCTTATCATTTTTTCGGGTGAGAAAATGGTACGAGTTTCAGTAATCCCTTGAATTTATTTTTAGTTATGAAAACAAGAATGTTCATATGCAGAAGGTGCATAAAGGAAGAATTCCATTTTCCTTTCTTCTATTTTACTCGCCAGGAAAGACCCATTAGCATTTTGCAGAGGCTTGCTTGCTCCAGGCATTCGTTTGCACGTTTAAGTAGCATTTCTAGATTTCAGAGGGAGTTGGAGGCAGAACACAAGAGCAGAAGGCAAAGCTTATGACTCGAGGTCAGTATTCTTCTAGGTTCCCACCTTGGCTCCCAAAGACGCTCCTGCTCCAAGGAAGCACAGGGCGGGGGGAGAGGTGCAAGGAGGTGGTTGGGACGCTCCTGCGGCTACCACTACTGGCACTGGGGGGAGCCTTGGTCATAAATTACCTGGTCTTTTCTAGGCAAGCCAGTGACTTTAAATGATTTTTCCCTGAAGATATGAAAATAAGAAATGAGGTGCTATCAAGGAAAAGTCTTTGTCCAGTTATATATTAGCTTGCGATCTGTGTGCAACATGTACATGAGACTATTTTAAACATCCGGTCAGAAGATTTTATTTTCTGTGAGTCTCTAAGACTTCCAGGGTCCCCGGTCTAGTTGGCGTTTAATGAGTGACTAAGTCCTGTTTAAGTTCCACGGGGTTTTTATGTGGTCATCTGTTAAGATAGAAGATGGATAAACCTTGCCCAAATAGACATTGGGAAGTGAAGAGGGGTAATGGATTGTGCTCATCCACAGGAGGGCTAACAGAGGCACCAACTCTGTACTCTCTTGAGACCTGTTTTCTCCGACTGTAATAACCTTGTGATGTCACGTTTTATACTTTTTGGTCACCATTTCTAAAAACCCCCAAGGCTAGCACACATGATCCAGAAACAACAACAATAAATGTTGCTTTACAGATTGGCCTATCAGAGATAAGGGCACCTATAGGTGTGGTCACAGAGAGGTAGGCATTCGATTGCCACTTGCCGTGCTGCTGGGTGCTGTGCTGGAGAGACCCGCTCAGACTTGTCAACGATGAACTTCTCAGCTTTGCTATGAAACCGCACAAATGAATCAACACCGTGTCGTTCTGCGGGCATTTTTCTTTGTCATCTTCCAAGTCTTCTTATCTAAAAAAAGAAAAGTTTCACCTTGGGAGGACTGGGAGCCCCATGGCTCTCCGTCTTTTCTGACACAATGAACTCCATGTATTGCTTGAAGACCCTTTAAGGGTTGACTCATTCAGGTAGGTGCCCTGGAGTTGCTAACTTGGCTGACCCCAATGGGGTCACAGTTCACAAAGCTCTCCTTGGCATTTCTGCCCAGTGAGGCCTCAGAATAGTGACCACAGTGCTGTGGAACCACTCTATGAAGTCCTCCTTGGTAAAATATAAAGAGAGCCTTTAGAAGGCTAATAATATGTAAAGAGGGCTGTACTTGAAATGAGCTTAAGTGTAATTATCTATGGTACATCTTAGGTACTGCCTCTAAATTCCTCCTTTCTAGAATATGGGAAAGCTGTAAGTTTTAGTTCGGGCACTAATCATGACCTAACATTTTTTGAGCCCTGACTATCACATATGAATCAGGTAAGTATTACATCAGCTGTATGAACAGGGTTCTATTATTATTATACTCATTTCATAGCTTAGAAAAGAGAGGCACAATTGCCCAGCTAGTGATTGAGAAAATTAGGGTAGAAATCTAGAGAGTTTGGATTCAGAGTCTATCCAACCACTGTGCAAAACCACGCAAAAACAATTTCCTGTTTCTTCTCTTTCCTTCTTTCACTGGTAGCTAACCCCCACCCCACTCCCCCCCCCAAAAAAATGAAAGAAGAAGGGGAAGGGAGGGGAAGGGGGAAGGAGCAGGGTTTGGGATTGCTGGGTTCTTTTAGACACCTGTTAAGATTGTTTGAAAATATATTGGGGGAGGGATGTAAAATGAGAGGTGTAAGTGTCAGTGGTCAGACGCTGTGACAGGGGAAGAAGCCAGTCTAAAGGCAATACCTTTTTAAAAAATTTTTATTTATTGATTTTTATTTACTTATTTTTTAATTTACATCCAACTTAGCATATAGTGCCAAAATGATTTCAGGAATAGATTTCGGTGATTCATCCCCTGTGTGTAACATCCAGTGCTCATCATCCCAACAAGTGTCCTCCCTAATGCCCCTGACCCATTTAGCCCATCCCCCCAACCGCGACCCTTCCAGCAACCTCGGTTTGTTCTCTACATTTAAGGGTCTCTTCTGTTTTGTCCCCCTCCCTGTTTTTATACTATTTTTGCTTCCCTTCCCTTATGTTCATCTGTTTTGTCTCTTAAGTCTCTCGTATGAGTGAAGTCATGTGATATTCGTCTTTCTCTACTGGCTAATTTCGCTCGGCATAATACCCTCTCGTTCCATCCACGTAGTTGCAAATGGCAAGATTTCATTCTCTTTGATTAAAGGCAGTACCTTTTTTATGTCCAGAGTTCCAACTTCTCCCTAATGTTAGAAGCAGGTTACCCGTAGCTGTAGAGGCTAGGATCAGGAGCTTCCCACCTGCACGCAGATGCTGCCTTCACAAGTTGGGTCCCAGTCGGGACAGCCTGGGTGTGTCCTCTCTTCGGGGTTAACGTGTTCAGAACTCATTAGCTCTGGCATCACGCCACATTACAGTACAGAGCTCCTGGAGGCTCCTGCCACCCTGTCCCGCTAGGTCAGAGCCGTTCTGGTTTCTTTCTGTTTCTTAGTTTTCGGTTCTGAATGAGATGTCTCTTGGGCAAAAGATCCAGCAGTTCAAGGTCCGTTGAAAATTGCTTATGTATCTGACTTAACTTACTACTATGGTGCTCTGTGGGTCTTGGGTATCAATTTCTGTGTAGCGAATTACTCCAACATTTAGTTGCTTGAAAGTGCCGTTTTATTTTGCTGAGGATTTCATGGGTTGGGAATTCGGGAAAGGCTCCGCTGAGATGTCAGCTGCAGTGTCTGGGGCTGAGCATCCCCAGTTAAGACAGTTTTTCCCCCAAGGAGTCTGGTGCCCCCGTGTTCCTCTGCCTATTTCTCCTTCCTCCTCCTCCCCAGCTTTGAGGTCTCGTGTTCCTCGGCCTCTCTGTGTGGTTCCTCAGAGTATGGTGGTTTCTGGATCGTCCCCTTCCCAACACGGTGGTTGCCTTCCAAGATGCCGGAAGGCATCTTGGTGCCATTGGTTGAAGCAGCCATCAGTTCACAGGCATGGAGAAGAGTGTCCACCTCCTGACGGGAGAGAGGCGAGGTCACGTGGCAGAAGGGGTTGCGGGATGGGAGCTGTTGGAAAACCTTGGATCTTGGAAAATATTCTCTGCCTCATTTCACCAGTACGGAGGTGCGATTTCAGTTTCAACCTTACCCCTCCCTCACGCTGGTGGTTACTTCCTTCCACCCGCCTCTCTCCATTTGTCGATTCCTCTCCTGTCCCTGCTGGTGAGAGTCTCCTTCTCCTTCCCTAGTCACGCTGCTTACAACTTGCTGCTGGCCTGAGCACATTAATGACTTCCAGAATGGTCCTCCTTCTCGCCTCCTTTACATCTCTGTCTTCTGTCTGGTTGCAGCTTGTTTTCACTTTTCAGTGAAGCATCAGCTGTTAATCAGACCTCTCTCTCTTCCACATGGCATTCTAATCGATCCCGGTTTTATTCCTGCAATCCTCGTGTCTTCATTTCCTCCTTTCATGTGGTTCATTGTTAATGGGTGGTAAGTACTGTTTATTTGCTTCAAATATTTAACGATTGATTTCCTCCAGAGCTGGTATTATAACAGAAGTCTAGAAGGTTGGGTGCCAAGTGGTCCAGCTTTCATTAAAATTAGGTAAGGTTTTATTAACTAAAACCTGTTACCTACGGTGATAGATATTAACTAGACTTACTGTGGTGACCATTTGACAATATGTGCAAATTTCGAATGATGATGTCAAAACTAATATCTCGAAATGTCAAGACTAATATGTTATATGTTAATTATACCTCAGTTTAAAAAATTAAGAAAAGAGTATATTTAAGATTACTTCTAGGGGTGCCTCGGTGGCTCAGTCGGTTGAGTGATCCAACTTTTGATTTCAGCTCAGGTCATGATCCCAGAGTTTAGTGAGTTGGAGCCCCATGTCCAGCTCTAGGCCGACAGTGAGGAGCCTGCTTGGGATTCTCTTTCTCTGCCTCTCTTTCTGCGCCTCCCCCGCTTGCTGTCTCTGTCTCTTCAAAATAAATAAATAACCTTTAGAAAAAAGATTACTTCTAGCTTATAGATTAGCATTGCTAACAGTTTTTAAAAAGTGAAAAAAATCTTTAAAAGATTAAATTTATTTACACATAGTATTTTAAATTTAAATTCAATTTAGATTTCCTTCTATATATATCAATCTTCGATTTTCATCCCTGTTCCTACCAACCAAAATGATGAAAAGAATATGAAAATAGGAAACCCTTCATAGGCTCAGGGAACCAGGGAGAAAGTTTGATCACATCCTGCAAGATACAGTAGAGATGGGAACACATTAGAGAAAGTCTGAGGCTTCTCAAAACCCCTCTCTTTAAAAAAAAAAAACTTTTTTTTAATGTTTATTTATTTTTGAGAGAGAGAGACAGAGCATGAACGGGGGAGGGTCAGAGAAAGAGGGAGACACAGAATCAGAAGCAGGCTCCAGGCTCCGAGCTGTCAGCCCAGAGCCCGACGCGGGGCTGGAACTCACGGACCGTGAGATCATGACCTGAGCTGAAGTCGGACGCTTAACCAACTGAGCCACCCAGGTGCCCCTCGAAACCCCTTTCTAAGAAAAGCACGTTGGTGATTTGGTGAGGAAAGTGCATACTGGCAAGTGGTATCACAGCTCAATTTGAAAAGTTCTCCTCAATTCTCACCAGGTTTCTCTCCTATCAAATCATGACTGCATTGAGTGGGTTATTTCATTCAGATCACAGACTGGTGATTTCTCTCATCCTATCATTGGTCCTATTATTATTAGCAGGGATTTATCTGTATAGAACTCTGCCCCATGGGGTGCCTGGGTGGTTCAGTCAGTTAAGTGTCCAACTCTTGGTTTCGGCTCAGGTCGTGATCTCGTGGTTCATGGGTTCGAGCCCCATGTCGGGTTCTGGTGTCAGCATGAAGTCTGCTTGGGATTCTCTCTCTCAAAATGAATAAACTTAAAAAAAAAAAGGAACTTTCCCTTGTTCACTAAAGCTATTGTTGACCCTGAACTATTTTTCATATAGTAGGTGCAGGATGAAGGATGTCCCTCTGATGGGGTCTGGGACACACTGCCCTTAAATATGGCACTTTGGCATATGGTGTATTTTTAGCTGGAGGAGTTTTGAGAAAGTGGCAAAACAGGCTATAAAACGCTTATGTGAGGGGTTTCCTTCCTGCACCCAGAGGAAAGGAGCATCCTTATCTCCAAAGTCAAAGGGATGTCAAGGAGAATCCTGAGAAACAGGGCTTGCTGTCCCCCTCAGTTTGCTGTGCTCCCCTCACCTCCTTAACCCGTATTTCTACAGGGCTTCTCCCTCTTCGTCAAACCAAGCATAAAAATACTCAGGCAGAGCTGTTTCCCTGTGAGGCCTGCCATGTCACGTAAAACTTATATTAGATAAATTTGTACGCTGTTCTCCTTTGGAAAGAAAAAAAACTCTGTTGTGTCCAAAGTTGTGAAATAAATGGAACCATTCGACTTTAGGAAGCCTGTTGTGATGTTTTATTTTATTTTTTTAATTTCACTACTGGTCAGTCACATTTGTAAGATGCAGGGTAAAGTGTGTTTATTAAATCATAGATATTTGCAGTAAGCCCTCTCTAGATACATTTTGTGCAGAAAAGAATTGAAAGAGGGGAAGCGTTCATGTGGGTAATTACACGCCGGTTCCCTGTGTGAGGTTGGGACCAAGCCTCGTTTCTGGTAGTTACTTTGAAGGGGAAAATAAATCTGGGTTGAGGTTCCTCTGCATACAGAGAGCCATTCTGATAAATTCAGCGGGACAGTGTGTGTGAGTGAGAAGAAACAGTGCCTTGCCTGCCATGGGATTTTGGGTGAGTCTTCAACCTCTTGTGACCTCATTTCCCAGCCTGACTGGTCATAGGGTTCATCCCAGTGATCTTTGTGTTTCTCATCAGCTCTGAGATGCTCTCCTCTTTTCAAAAGGTGGCTTGAGCTGTGCAGGCTTTCTTCTCAGGTGGACATTTCTACATGATCTCTTCTTTCCTAATGTGGAGAAAACACATGTACCATACTCAGAGACAGTTTCGGTACTTGAATTTCTCAATATTTACGTAGAGTGAAAAGGCAACTTGGAACAAGTTCAGACATTGTTATGATTAAGCAATTAAAACATCTAGTAGCAATACATGCCTTTTTGTTGAATGTATGGATTTTCTGATTTCCCTTTGCACATGGAAAGCTGGTATTGTTTGCCTTTTTTTTTCTTTTTTCTTTTCTTTTTTTTTTTTGTAGTTTCAACATGATCCTTCTCTGTCGTTAGGCTTTTACAATAAAAGTGACATTGATTCTCTGTAATTGCTTGATTCTTTGTAACTGCTTCTGGTAATGTATTTGAATTTTTTAAAAGGTCTAAATAAAAGGCCTTAAATAATGGCTATGCAAGCAAATAGGAAAAACTATTAAGTTTGTGCTTCGTCTAGCTCTCCCGCCCGTGTGATTTTAAAAACCAGCCCACGTATATTTTGCTTAGCTCTCGAAGTATATATTAGCTTCTGATCAGTTTTATGGAGCTAAATGTAATGGTTTGGGTAGCCGATGAGTTCGTCTGCCACTCAGTATTCCCCGCAGCCCTTGGATTGAGCAGCAACTCCAACCAATCCAGTTGCTGTTGCCAGGGTGACATAGTAGGGGGCACGTCCACCCTTCCCATGCTCGGGAGCTTTTACCTCCAGTAATGTTTCATCTTCCTCCTTCCTGTGGAACCAAACTGGAGCTCTCTGGATGGTCTCCTGGGCTACTTTATGCATCCCTGTTTCCAAACCTCACCTGTTTTACGTACTTGGGGCAACTCTTTACCTGCTAAGCTCTGTCCTCTTGATCCAAACTCAGATTCATTTCTTCAGTAAGTTGTGTTTCCTACTCATAACACAGTGGTTTACAGCCTGTAGGCTTTTCGAGGCTCTATGTTGGTTCTAGAGTTTGAGTCTTACATAGGCTGAAAAATGGACTTTTCCTCTGGCTCTTAAAACTTCTCTCTCTCCATTGTGTCCTTTGATGCAACCTCAGTGACCGTGGCCTTTGTACTCCATTCTGGCCATGACAGGAGAGGTCTGTTTTGTCTGTGCTGTGGTGGGGGGGGGGGGGGGCATGACACTAGTGAGGGGGGGGGCACCTGGCAGCAAGGAAGGAAGTGGGGTGGGGGGCAGGGTGCCAGGAGAGACAGTATAAGATTAGAAGGACAGAGGGACCCTTGGGAGGGTGAAGAGCTGATCTTAGCCCGCACTCAATTATTCATAATCCGTCCGCCCTCGCTTCACTATCTACCCCTTCCCGGCTCTCATTGATTTTCCATGAAAATAAAATAAAAGAGAACCATACTGGAGAAGCAGATTTTTCTGAATTTGCTTTATATGATTTTTCTTTGGTGTGGTTGCAATTTCTATTTAGCCTTGGGCTTAGGGGTCTATTTTAAAGAAATGTTATCATCTAGTCAGTGTCTCCAATAGTCTTATTTATCCTCAATATAATAAAATAAAATAACAGTGGATTTCTCACCCTCACATAGAAGACCTTAAGAGATTTGATTACATATTGGAAGTCTGAGGCGATCGCCAAAAAAGCAGTAATCGAAACTGGAGTCCCAGAGCATAGGGAGGGAAGCTCGGCAGGAATAAAATTACGGGGCGTGATTTGAAATGCCGATTTTGTGAGGCCTCCGGAAATGAATACAAACACAAAGGTGCTCTGTCAACTCTGGCTCTATCAAGACCGCCTGGAAGTGAGGGCTGATTGTCACGGCCTAAAAAATGCAGAGAGAAAAATGATTTCGGCTATTTTAGTATCGGTAGAAACTGCTGATCTCATGCAGGCAGACATACCTGATCTCGTTGAAATCAGGACACTTGGCTATATTTAAGATGGGGACTGTCTTGTGCTCTGTTACTTTGCTGGAGGTATGGGAAGACTTGTTGCATTTTTTGTTCTAAGAAAAGTTTGGAGTCTCTTAAAGCCATTATTTAACTTTTCAATTTGTTTTAGTTTGTTGTATTATTCCAGAGACTCTTGGCTTTTTATTTTTTAGAGCAAAGAAGAAAACGTTATCAAATACTGTCGAAAAGAGCAATGACTTCGACTGCTGTAATATTTTTCTAGGATGGGACATCCTAGACAGGAAATCCCTTGCTGCAGAATTTCCGACTTCCATCAAGAAGTCAGTGATGAAAGATCAGAGCCACTATCACATGATTTAGGAGCCTTTGAGTTCTCTCATTATTTAGTCCATTTTTCTGCATTTTTTTCTTTTTTTTTTTTTTTTAAAGTTTACTTACTTCAGAGAGAGAGAGAGAGAGCACAAGTGTGCAGGGGAGGGGCAGAGAGAGGGAGAGAATCCCAGTCCCATGTAGAGCTGGATCCCATGAACTGTGAGATCATGACTTGAGCCGAGATCAAGAGTCAGACGCTTAATGGACTGAGCCACCCAGGTGCCCCCATATGTACTGGTTCTGCCTGTTCCTTTGGTGGACACAAAATTGCCAGTGTGCTTGGAGAGTGGAGGGTTTACAAGCACTGCCACCGGGTTGTACGTTTGGAAGCATTCTTGGCTTTGGCAGTTTTAGCAACTGGAGTGTGAATGTCCTGGCTTTACTCTGAGGCCTGGCTGGTGAAAGTGGGTGGGCGGACAGCAGGTTCGATTTCATCTCCCCGATAATAAAATATTGCAAGCATCGAAATGAACTTACGGTAGTAGAGTTTCCCTACAATCCAGGTTGGGCTGTTACCAAAAAAGTAGCTAAGATGAATTTCCCTGAGGTAAATGTACTAGAACCCAAGTCCAATGGAGAGAGCTTGAGAGTTCCATCGCTGTCCTGGTGTGTGTGTGTGTGTGTGTGTGTGTGTGATGTCATGCTGAATTCCTTCAGCCTGCCTCGCCCAGGCCTCATTTCTGCCTCCACCTCCCACCTGGTGTTGTGAGGGTCCCTCCTTCCATCCCTGGGATTGAGGGTGGGCGTTAGGAGGGGTCTGGGGCACTGAAAGTGGGGGGTGGCTCCATGGGGCAAGTGAGATGGGGACCGTCATTTCCACTGGACAAAGGAGCTGGCTGCTGCCTGTGGGAGGTCCTGGGCTCAGGGGAGGTGAAGGGGCAGCACACGAAGGTGGCACTTGCTGCAGGAATGAATGAACGTGCCTGCGTCCTGAGTGGACCTCTGACACTGGGGACTGATGGTGCTCACTCAGGTGACTGCAGCTCTGCCCATGGCATCTTTCTGTGGCAGAGACAGTGTTGAGGACTTGCTCAGTGTTCCCTGCCTTCTTGAGTGTCGGGCTTCCTGATTCGGTGCCTCTGCTCTCCGGCTCCCAACAGATCTTCTGGGGCAGGGATCTTGGAGGTTAAGGAGGTGTGGGGGAGAAGCACCCACTGGTTAATACTTTAACGTTATTTCACTGTCAGGGTCAATTTGGAAGACCCGCCTTCCTGTGATGGGGAGAGGAGGCAACAGGTGAGGGTCGGTTCGTGGGGAATGACCTTCGGGATGGCCGGAGCTGAGGCGAGTTGCAGGGAGAAGGGATAGAGATTGGTCCAGAAGGAGCCCTGGTTCTTTACCATTTACAGCTGCCTGTGGAGCTTGTCCAGTGAGAACCAGACCCAGAGAAGCTTGACTACACTGGGGGAGGGAGCCCTTGCCTTCCCAGGAGGGGCTGCTGCGTTAGGCAGAAAGCCCCCCAGGCCTCTCAGAGGTCAGGCAGAAAGCCGGGTAAGTTAAAACTAGGAAGACTGTGTGAGCAGGAAGGACAAGCAGTTGAGCAGAACCTTCCTTGCTGCGTTAGGCTGCTGGGGCTGCCGTGACAAAGTGCCACCGCCAGTGCCACCGACTAGGGGTGTGAAACAACAGAAATGCCAAGTAGTGTTCAATTGTATATATAAACCACATGTTCTTTAAATACAGAGAACAGACTGAGGATTGATGGGGAGGGGGCCGGAGAGAGGGGAAAATGGGAGGAGGGCACTTGCTGGGATGAGCACTGGGTGTTGTATGTAAACGATCAACCATGGGAATCTACCCCCGAAACCAAGAGCACACTGTATATGCTGTACGTTAGCCAACTTGACAATAAATTATGTTAAAAAAAAAAAAAAGATAACAGAAATGTATTTGCTCATAGTTTAGGAGGCTAGGAGCCCAAAATCAAGGTGACGTCAGGGTTGGATCCTTCTGGAGGCTCTGAGGGAGAATTTGTTCCAGGCCCCTCTCCTACTTTCGATGATGATCCTAGGTGTTCCCCAGCATGTAGGTGCGTCCCCCCACCTTGGCCTCTGTCTTCCCATGGTGTCCCCCCTGTGTGTCGTTGTCTTCTCTCTTCTGCTTGCAAGGATGCCAGTCATACTGGATCAGGGCCCACACCAATTAGTGTGACCTCATTTTATCTAATTACATCCACAAACACCCTATTTCCAATTAAGATCACATTCCGAGGTACTGGGGATTTGAAGGTCACCATTATCTTTTTAAGGGAACACAGTTCAACCCATAACCTTTGCAGTCAGGGGCCCTTAAGGAGGCTGTTCTGTATCCCGATGCCAGCTCAGCCGTGGGTTGGAACAAGTTCAAAGGCCTGCAGGGGAGAAAAGCCTGACTAAAGTTTGGTCAAGCCGAGTTAAGCAGATTGGTCAGCAGAGACCATTCAGTTCCTCGAATCCCTTATGAGACACACAGTTGGGGTTTGGAGGGTCTGTGTCTGGTCTTGGTGTAGGTAAATAAGGGTGCCATTAATGAGTGTTAGATTTAAGTCTTCTGCGAAAGGTGGTTGGTTCTCTGTGGGAAGCCATTTCCCGGAATAGGAAAGGGTGGGGCATGTTCTCAGCCCTCACTATTTCCCAAGACCACACATAGGGCTTGGGTAGAATTCAACATTGTCAAGCTGTTTGAAAGTCTGATGGGAATTACAAGCGCTCTTTCTGGAAAAAACTCACGCGTAGAGAGAGATAACTATTTGCCTCCTATTTCAGTGGATTCTTAGACCCTTTGGAAGCCTTTTGAGCTCTAGAGGCCCATGGGTTCCGGGTTAAGGATAAAAACAAAAATAAAAACGAAGAAAGGGAAGGAGTGAGGGAAAGTCCAAGGCAGGCAGTCCTGGTGAACTCTACGGGAAGGACGGGGGTATTGCAGTAGTTGTGGCTGGAATCGTGGTGTTGGAGGCCAAATCCCCAGGGCCTGCACCATTTTCAGTACATCAGCAGTGAGGAGCCTACAGAAGTTGCTGGGTCTGGGAGTACAATGTCCAAGATTTTATTTTGACAGTGGTATGTGGGATTTATTGAAACAGGGGAAAGATCAACTGTGGGCAGACAGAAAGTTATTACGACAGATTCTGATGTCACATAGTTATGTTATTTATCACTTCTGTTTAATATCTGTAATATTGAAACAGTAAAAACGGTTATGTGGTCATTAAAGGACTTGGTTTGTCTTTGGAAACTTTATTTTTATTGATTGATTGCTTTATAAAGTTTATTTATCTGGAGCGAGAGACAGGGGCAGGGGCAGACCGTGAGGGAGAGAGAATCCTAAGCAGGATCCACACTGTAGAGCTCGAAGTCATGAAGCACGAGATCATGACCTGAGCCAAAGTCGGATGCTCAACAGACTGAGCCACCCAGGTGCCCCTATCGTTAGAAACTTTAGAAACTTACCATATTAGTCAGCTAGGACTGCCATAACAGAACACTACAGACTGGATGGCTTACGAGTCAGAAACTTATTTCTTGTTTCTGGAGCTCAGAGGTCCAAGATTAAGGTGTTGGGAGGTCTGTTTTCTGTGGACACCTCTTTTCCTGCAGACAGCCACCTTCTGGCTGTGTCCTCACAGGACCTTTCCTCTGTGTGCACACATCCCTGGTGTCTCTTCCTCTTCTTGTAAGCACCCTGATCCTACTGAATTAAGGTCCACCCTACTGATCTCATTGAAACTTCATCCCCTTCCTAAAGACCTTATCTTTAAATATGGTTACATTCTGAGGTATTGTGGCTTGGGACTTCAACATCCAGGTGTTGGGGGAGCACAGTTCAACCCATCATGCTTCTCAAGAAACTGATGCCCCATTATAGCACGAGGCTAGTGTTTTTCCCATGATTATGCAGAGATCTCTGCCAGGAGAGCTGAAGAGAACTGTATATGTCTGCAGATGACACCAAGCCCCTAGCTGGATTCTGCTTGGATTCTGTGTCTCATTTCATCACACACAGTAAGGTGACTGACTTCTAACAGGGATGCCGAAGGTTCAAGCTGAACGGATGACATTTGATTAATCGTGGTAGGAAGAGTGGCACCTGTGAGGTCAATGTGTGCATTGTAGTGATACCCGTAGTTACTATTCTGGTATGAAAGTACTCTGAGCCAAAAGATACCCGAAAAAGAATTAAATGATAATGCGAGTCTCTGGTTTTGTTCAACCCTTCCTATTGATAGCCCCTTCATCGCTTTCTGGATTTATTCCTTTTCCATTATATTTCCATTCATTGCATCTCTTGGAAGCAATGCCCTTGTTACCCCCCCATTCATGCCCAGGATGTGCTGGTGAGCCTGTTCTTCAGCAACAAGCACAGGCTGGCATGTACCTGCCCGAGTCACCTCAATTCAGAAAAAAGTCCCCATGAATTCCATGCTGGCTCCATCTATGTGCTTCTTCGAGTGTGAAGAAACTTCCCCCTGGTGAACGTTCTCTTCTTCTCAGTTTCATACTAATAAAAGAACCCTTAATTACTGGATCTCACAAGGCTTTTCCTTATTCAAAAACAGTGGTGACGATGGAGTAGCAGTCCAGGTTGGGAATGACCCACGGGACGAAAGAATAGGAAAGAAAGTTAATTTACTTATCCATAACCTCATTGCCATTGAACCAGGGATTCTTAGTATTCAGAATAATGTCAGTGCCGGCTAGCACACTTGAGCGTTTACTCTCTTCCTGGCGCTCTGCTAAGTGCCCTGTATGCATTCCCTTACGCAATCCCAAACCACTTTATAAATTAAGTTCTGGAATTAGCTACATTTTATTTTATTTTATTATTTTATTTTTTTTTTATTTAAAAAAAAATTTTTTTTTCTTTTCAACGTTTATTTATTTTTGGGACAGAGAGAGACAGAGCATGAACGGGGAAGGGGCAGAGAGAGAGGGAGACACAGAATCGGAAACAGGCTCCAGGCTCTGAGCCCTCAGCCCAGAGCCCGATGCGGGGCTCGAACCCACGGACCGCGAGATCGTGACCTGGCTGAAGTCGGACGCTTAACCGACTGCGCCACCCAGGCGCCCCAAGGAATTAGCTACATTTTAAAAACAATGTTTATTTTTGAGAGAGAGAGCATGAGCAGGGGAGGGCAGAGAGAGAGGGAGACCCAGAATCCGAAGCAGGCTCCGGGCTGTCAGCACAGAGCCCGATGGGGGACTCGAACCCATGAACTGTGAGATGGTGACCTGAGCCAAAGTCAGATGCTTAACCTACTGAGCCACTCAGCTGCCCCCAAGACTAGCAGGTTTTAAAACCAGGGCAACTTTTCCTGTTTAAAACCTGGTTCTGCTCTTTTGGACCAGATTATCCTATCAGGTGCAGACCGAGCAAACACGGTATGCCCATCAGTATTGCTGCCATTTCTAAGAAGCCTGCGAGGAAGGCCGCCTAGTGATCAGCCTGCTGAGAAGGAACTTTGTTAATTGCTAATAACTAATGTAAAATTGTCAATGATTCCGATTTTGCAGGGCCCCTGGCTGGCTCAGGACGCGACTCTTGATCTTGGGGTCCTGAGTATGAGCCCCACACTGGGCGGGCAGATTACTTTAAAAAAAAAAAAAGAAAAAAAATAATTTCCATTTTTTGTTACACTTCCCTGAAAGATGCCGAACGAGAGGGGGAGGTTCACAGCACACCACGTTGGAAACCATGGAAACCACAAGCACCGTAGAGTCTCCATCTTCCCATTCATTTGATAAAATGAACGCACATGTTCCGTCACCTGTTACCTTTTCCGTCCCAGCTCTTAGCAGTGTCCACCACCACAGCTCCCACCAGTTGTGACCTTCGTGCCTTCGGAGAGCTGCACGGTTTTGCTTTTGTCAGCCACCATTGAGGCTTTGATGGTGTCCAGTGGGGCTGCCCTTTGAGTGAGCACGAATCAGGCTTGTCCCTCGTGAGTGACTTCGTGCTGAAAGCCAACTCGTTAAAAACCCTACGAGCCTCCAAAGGCTGCACAGACAGATCCAGAAATGATCAACTGGGTGATTTCTGTGTAACGTTATTGCAAATCAAGGTATAGGAAGCTTGGTTATCTTTTTTTACCCAATTAAAATTTTAGCCAATCTCAGAGTCACTCTGATAGTTATTTTGATGAAAACTTTTGGGGAAAGGATTTAAATATATTTGGGTATTTATGTGAAATACCAATTAGGTAGAAATCCCCTGAGTTTGATTCAGTTTTAATATTAGAGTATTGCGCCTATGGATTATGTCATTATCACTAATGCTTTAATTGGAAAACTCACAGTTGTGCGAGATATCGTGAAACCAATTAAAAGTGCACTTCCTTCCCTCATGACAATTAGAAACATCCTGTCTTAGGCCAGTCATTTCAGGGTGTAGAGACATTCCTTAAATGGTTAATGGACGTTTAAAGGTTTTTTCCCCTATTTTTTCCCCCCAAGGTATTTTTAAAAAGCGTTGAGTTTATTTAGTTTTCTTAAAAAGTGTGTTTTGTATCTTCCAAAAGATGAAAACATCTGGGATTTCCAGGACAGTGGGGTAAAAAGGAGTTTGGGACTCAAACTCTAAAAAAGTGACCTAACAGTTCTGACAAAGGAGTATTTCTACGAAAGTGAAATTTCCAGATAAGTGAAGCTTGCCTCCTTAACAGTCATTACATTCTTTGTCAGTATTTATTTATTTATAAATTGTGTTCCACGCTTTTGTTGCCATTGCATAACTAGTAATGACCATGTCAGCGTTGCAGTTACAAACTCAAGCTCTGGACCAAGACTTCTTGGGTTGAAATTTTGTTTCACGCTCGTAGCCGTGTTCCACTTGGCCTTAGTTTCCTCATCTGTAAAATGGGGACAGTAATGATATCTCCTGTGTAGTTTGGGAGGATTACATGAGTTAATATATGTCAGTGCCTGGTCACACTAAGCACATAATAAATGTTAGCATAAAGTTAGTATTTACATTACACACACACACACACACACACACATATATGTGTATGTATATATAAAATACGTATAATATTTCCAAGCTGAGGCAACCAGAGGTTTTACTAACAGACAATCCACTCATGCATTTCATGTATTCCATAAGATAGTATAATGAAATAATAGATGTAGAAATAATCAGACTAGAAGTCACTGTAGCAATTTTGTATCTACTATTATTAGTTAAACACACAGTATCAGCCTATTTACCTAGTCTGCAGTAAGTTACTTTAAATGAGTTTCCAGATACCTGAGTTTTTACTCTTAAATCTGTTATCTTTCTTTACAGTCATTTTTAAGAAACAGTCCCCAGTGTACTATAGATGTCAGTGGAGCATACAGACACAATGTAGCCGTTTTGTTGACTCAAGGGCATTATTTTGAGCATTAATTATGGATTGTCCAGTAACTACAACAATCTCCAAGAGATCAGAAGGGATAAGACGTTGCCCCTCCATCTGGTGACCTCAGATGGTCAACTTGTGGATTCCGTGTTTCTTCCGTTTATATCCTTTCCTGCTTCTTCCCATTCTGTGGATCACTTCATGCCCATGTCACTGACCCAGGCTGTAGTAGGAACTTCTCTTTCCAATATGTTCCTTCTAATTTATTTTGGGTTGTGTAACCAGATAACTAATTTTGTTAGGTTTGTTTTCAAAACGAGAGTGAAAGAGCCTCATCAAAAGCCTTTTCTGTGAGTACAATGCATGATTGTTCACATGAATTTTAAATTATATTAGGATTTTCAGCTATGTTCATGACCTAGGCTGGGTAAGTGAATTATCCTATAAAATTTTGATTGGACCATGAGACCATTAAGAGGTGTTAAAACAAAAACACAAGAGAATTCAAAGAGAGGAATATCATTTTATTTAGCTTATAGGACGTTTACTGACTTGGCATACCCCCGAATTACTAAAGTAAACAATATGCTAATTTTGTTTATCTTAGTCTCACAAAGAGAGACTATACTCACAAAGAGACTATAGAGTATGCCACATAAAATTTGATGGGGCGCCTGGGTGGCTTAGTCGGTTGGGCATCTGCCTCTTGATTTTGGCTCAGGTCATGATCTCATGGTTCTCGAGTTGGAGCCCGGCATGAATCTCTGTGCTGATCCACCTTAGAATTCTCTCTCGCCCTCTCCCTTCCCCTACCCCACTCAGGTGTGCATGTGCTCTCTCTCTCTCTCTCTTTTTCAAAGTAAATAAATAAACTTAAAAAAAATTTGAAAGGCAAATGGAACATGGTGCCAGGGTGGAAGAAACTAAACCTTGTCAAGTCAGAATTCAGTGAGGTGGGCTGCGTGCCCTGTTCTGTGCTGCTTTGTGATACCCATATGTGGTGAGCTACGTTTTTGTGCCGTGTGTGTGTCTTTGGAAATGGGTCTTCATGAAAAGACAACAGAGGTTGTGTTGAGAATTACAGAGCTGATATTCCGGGAGCGCATATAAAATACACACAAAAACAATTTAGTGTGTTTCCGCTTTTCATTACTGTGTTTTTTTTGTTTTGTTTTGTTTTTTTTCAGGGAGGATTTGGTAAGAATTCTTGCCCAACTTTATTGTTTCAGTCTCATGGTTTTTCCTTTCTAGACTGAAATTTTTTTTCCCTTGGGTCTTTCCCACCATGAAACTTCTTATATCACGACCACCTGCAGAGGGTTTGAATTTTGGGTCCACTGTTTTCGGGTCCATAGTTTGTGTGGTAAAAAATAAAGAAGAGTTGTCATGACTTTTTTGCCTATTTGTGTGTGGGGCCCGTGGGCTCTGATGGCCGTTGGGTACAGCCCTGCTTCTCACAGGAAAAGTAGCGTTTTCTCCGTTCAATGGATGGCAGAAACCCAGCCGAGGAGTCAGCGACTTGTCTAAAATCAGGGGATTGGGGCCTGGATTTGTGATACGGGATCCCTTTTTTGGCTTAAAACATACTTTTTTTCTCTGGCATCTTTATGAAGTCTATAAATAAATTACTTAAAATATGAGGAAAAATTCAGGTGATTTTTGTAATTGCAAAATTGGAGTGTCAAGGGATACAACCAGTGTGTTTGATGAATTTGGCTTTAATAGCCCTTTTGAGAGGGCTGTGAGCTGTCGAGAGCAGCATATCTACGTCCATCTAATTTTAAAAATCATAATTTTTCATTGTCTAAATTATGGGGAACTTACTTGGCATAATAGCCACTCGTGACAATTTTCATTCAAATGGGAGAGAAGTCAGTGTCTTAAATAGGTCAGTGTAATTAGGTTGTAGCATTTGAATCAACTGGATCTAAATTTTGGAAACTATAGATGTGTCACACTCTGTATCCTAGAACGCAGTTGTATTGTCACAGAATCAAGAAAGGAAGCTGTTTCTTTCTTTTCTTGTTAACCATTCTCTCTGTCCTGATTTTTATTTGTCATAAAGCTACTGCTGGGCGTTGATAAATACGATCCAGTTGGTAAAGGATTTCCTATTTATTGAATTTGATTTGCATATTTTGAAATTAGCGTGAGGTTAAATGCCTGTGTTTCACGTTTTGACATCTCTGTGGTGGATGTGCTCTGGGGCTGGCAAGCATCAGTCGTGTTTGGACCTTTCTGTGGCAGGTTCATCACACCATGGCTACAGCAACCTGAACCCTGTCTTTCCATCCACATAACCATACCAAAGTCCTCTGCCCAAAGACCAGGGTGGGCCATGTGTCCAGGTAAACACCATGATTTAAGGAACATTAGGAGTGCTCACTTGGTCCTGGTATCACCCAGGGTATCAGAGATTAATAGCATCATAGATGCAGATTTTCCGAGGGCCCTAGACGTTCTCTAGACTCTAGGCAGCTTTCTCAGTTTCATCCATGACACCCACAGAGGAGGATGACTCCCACACGTGGATGGAGAGCACCATGGTTATTTTGATTCCCTGGTTAGCGTTCTCTCTTTTACAACAGTGTTTCTGGGCACAGGGAAGGGCAAGAGGGACACACACGCTATCTGTGAATGTATTTTCAGGAAGATCTGTGCATTGACTGAAATGACATGTATGAGTGTTTGTGTTCTTCGATACCAGCACCCTAGATCATATAATTGAGTATCACTGTAAGAATCAGGGTTTGTTTGTGTTTACCATAGAGTTGGCTAATTAGAAAAAAATCAGTAATGAATAGATGATGTGTTTGCTTCAAGTGAGGTCAAAAGTCACTATGGCTCCATATGACACCTGTTTTAAGATGGGTTGCACACGAAGATGTGGGAAGAGTTTGTGATGAATGTTACTGCTGGTTCTGATCGTAGTAGATAAAGTCTTAAGCACCTGTATATTCAGAATGTTTGACTTCAAGTGACTGTGTTTGGGTATTCTAAGTACAGCTTCATTATAACCGCTTAAAAATCACATTGTACTACACATTGCATTTCCCCGACCAGCCATGAAGAAAGTAGGGAATGTTCTTTCCATTTTGTATAAGAGGAGACTGTAATTGGGAGTCTCTGTCCAGTTAAGCAGAGGAGGTTAAGCGGGGGCGGAATCCAGGCCCCCGAGACCAGGCTCTCTAAGCTCTGAGTTTTGCCTCATTCTGTAGCTTAGAGATAACCTTGGTCTGGCCCCAGAGCAATCTCAAGAAAATCTTTCGTGCCTACAGAGCTACCTCTCTGGCCCAGGAAGTTGTGACTCTGCCAATGAAATACCATGTAAGAGAGTCCAGAAAAACGTTGGGAAGGAAGACTGAGTTAAGGCCCAGAGTCGACAGCAGCGAGGTGCCCTCGCGGCTTTGGGGAGACCGGGTAGGTTGGAAAACCACGAACGTTCTGTCTAGTCGTGTTTCATGTTGTTTGCAGCTCTATCCTGAATTGCAAGATACTCATCTTCACTTACAAATTTCAAACTCCTTTTAGTGCCAAACATCATAGTATTTTTGCTTGACTCCTAGCTTGCTTGGTCTATGCCATAAAGTCCTTCAATTAGCATGAATAATTAGGAATTAAGGCTCAGAAGTGGTGAAGAGTGGCTCAAACCAAGACTCATGATTTTCGGACTTAATAGTATATGTAGCCGCTTATTTCTGGGTGCGTGCTCAGATTCACCTGGGTCAAACTGTCCTTCCTCAGAGGTGAAAGTTGTAAAAGAACAAGGCAGGGGTGCCTGGGTGGCTCAGTGGGTTGAGCGTCCGACTTCAGCTCAGGTCATGATCTCACAGTTTGGGAGTTTGAGCCCCACGGCAGGCTTGTAATTGTCAGCACAGAGCCCGCTTCAGATCCTCTGTCCCCTTTTCTCTCTGTCCCTCCCTTGCTCACGCTCACGCTCTCTCTCTCTCTTTTAAAAATAAACATTAAAGGAAAAAGAACAAGGCATCCAGAAAACTAGGTAGCTCTTTATTTCTTTTGGAAAGGCAAAAATACAGTAAAAACGACCTGAGTTTGATCCTTCACTGCACGTATATTATGTTTGTGATATGGGTTAACTTCTCCAAGTCTCAGATTCCTCACCTAGAAAATGGAATTGCTAATACTGGCCTAACAGGATTAATTTTAGGTTTAGAAATAATGGTTTGTAACGCTTATAGCACTGCGACAGAGCACTCGGTAGACGAGAACTTACATCATCAATTTTATTTTCTACACAACACACCGAATGTGTCATGACTCATAAGGTGCATGTGTTGTGACTATGATTCGGGTTATCTGCCTCTTTTGCAGTCAGATGCTTGAATACTTGATTTTGCTTTTTGCCAGGAGCATGCACTGAATGCCAAACTCCTAAAAATGCTACCGTAGTCATTGGTAGTGCTGTTTGGATTTTATCTCTTCCTAATACCGGCAAAACTTCTGTTTTTGGAGGTGATGTTTATGGAATAAACTGGCCATTAATCTATATTGTACTCAGCAAAATTAGATTTTCTAAAGGCTTTGTTTGCCAAAAATCTTCCCTGCAGATTTGGATACAATAGAGATACTGATAACTAGATCTCTCGTCAGACATTTTGCAATGCAAATGCTGTAATGAGGAGGGACATAGCATGAACAGGGGAGGGGCAGAGAGAGAGGGAGACACAGAATCGGAAACAGGCTCCAGGCTCTGAGCCATCAGCCCAGAGCCTGACGCGGGGTTCGAACTCACGGACCGCGAGATCGTGACCTGGCTGAAGTCGGACGCTTAACCGACTGCGCCACCCAGGCGCCCCTGTACTTTTGCCTTAAATATGCAAACATATTTTGGTATAAAATAATTTTATATATTGAACTAGAGTCTTGCTTTATCACACGTAGTAATATAGCTGGGGCCACTTTAGGCTTTCTCATTCATTCACTCAGTTTTCCCTCCTTATGTGCATAGGCGTGATGACGAGAATAAATTACCAGAGTCCTCCCTAGAATTACTCACGGGATCTAGAGATGAGCACAGAAGAACAAAGATAACTCGATTAGAGCTCATTGTGCCTAATGTCGATCAAAACAGAATCTGGGCTGAGCACAGAGGTGCTGGCAACCCCCATTTCCAGGCCGTTCTTGCAAAGTGCAGAGGAGAGTTAGCAAGCCCAGAATCTTCCAGTCAGCTCTGGATTCCCAGGGAAGTTGCTGGAGCTGTCGTGCTGCAACCCTCAGGGACCCACTCTCTCAGTGGACCTCCCTCATAGACAGTTGGCTCGCCCTTTGTCCAGGATCTGCTGAAGCTTTGTGCTTGGAACCTCGATGTCCTTGACCTGAGGAGCTTTCACTGGCGGTGGCAGCAAGGCCCGGCCAGACACCTTCTCCTTTAGGGTAAATCTCCAGGACGTTTTTTTTCCTTTTCGCAATCAGGCCTCCGTTAGGGTCCCCTGGTACATCTAAAATGCCAGTAAGGTCTAAATCCGACTGTGGGAACAGTTCATAACTTCCTAACCTGCCAGATAGCTGTGTCTGTATCATCTGTATCTATATCTGTGTCTGTATCATCTGTATCTCTGTATGTATCTATATCTGTGTCTACATCTGTACCTATATTTATAGGCAACCAGGGCTCCCAGCTGCTCTGACCAGAGTTCTGTATCTAAGACTCAGATTCTCCTTGAGAATCCTCAGCAGTCAGTCCCTCAAAGAAATTTCTATCTCCGTTTCAAATATGGAAAAAGTGAGGCGTTGTGAAGTTACTTTAACCCCCCAGGGACTAAGTAAGGGGCATCATGTGGCTGTGCTGGAATCTGAATCTGGTTGTGCAGTGGACTTCATTTTGCAACTGACGTGTGACTGATCCACTCTGTTGCTCAGCTGCCAAACCGTGAGGACGATAGGATAACAAAACAACTGCGGGCTAATAAGGCAGATGTCCCACGTCTTTCCCTGCATCTTGAAGAGAAGAGCTTCCAAGAGACCGGTCAGTCTGGGGACTGGGTGACATGCCACCCACGTTATGAACCGTTTCTGTCAACGTCTTGGAGAAGGATGGGTGGAGACAGGTTCAGGGGACTGGGTTCGAGTTGACTTCGGGACCCTGCACACTCGTGTAACCATATAGGACCTTGGTTTCCTTCTGCATGAAGTGGGCGTGGAGATTTCTAGCCTGCCTGCTTCTCGAGGTGCTTGTGGGGTCTCGCAGGGCTGTGTTAATTGCTTGCATTATTGACCTCCTTGATTTCAGTCACTGATCAATAAGCAGGTCCTGTCTGTGGTCAGTATACTATTCCCTTGACATTTCAGCTGTTTGGCCTTAGAGGAAGACCAAGAGGGCAGCCGAACTTCCAGACTCTTGAGCTTTCTACAACTTGAAGTGGCAGAACTTTAGAAATTTGCTTTTTATGGAAGCCATTTATAAAGTGACATGTGTGATTAGGAACATTTTATTACCCCCATGACAACCCTTTTGATATAAGCCAGAGGTCCCCAGAGTTTCTTGGTTCGTGGTGGGCTCAGCATCACAGCAAATTTTTTTTTACAGCACCCGAGGCCAAAAGAAATAGCTAACGTTCCAGTTATGAAGTGCTATTAAAGAAACATCAGAGCCAGGCAGCAGCGAAAGTGGTAAAAACAGATTTTATTCGGGACAAGTGCAGTGGCGAAAGGAAGCCTCAGTGTAGCACCGGTACGACAGGAACAGATGGGGATTTGTAGCCAAGGGGCAGGTGGGAGTCTGTGGAAGGAGTTACCAAGAGAATACGCTGGGGTCGGGAGGGTTCTGGAAAGACTGACTTTGTGGGATTCCTGCTGAAAGCAGGCCAGGGTGATGAGACATCGCCTGGGGGATGGTGGAGGTCGAGGAACCCGATTAAATACTAGGGTGATCATGTAGGAAGTTTGGGGGTTCTGGCTAAACTTATGTAGCCAGACCCTTGCTACGTTGGATGTTGCACAGATGAACGCAGAAGTTCGAAAGTAGAAAGAGTCCCGGGGAGCTTGAGCAGAGTCCAGCTAAGGAGAGAATTTTTGTCAGTAGCTGTCACCCTAACAATTTTGTAGCTGTTTGAAAAAACTCATGCACATAAATAGAAAGAAGAAACACAATACCTTTGTTTCATTCTTTGCAAAAATTTTGAAGTTTCTTTGTTTAAGAGAGAGAGAGAGAGCGAGTACACTTGTGCCATGAGTTGGGCAAGGGCAGAGAGGAGAAAGAGAATCCCAAGCAGGCTCCAAGCTGTCAGTGCAGAGCCCAACGTGGGGCTCATTCCACAAACCATGAGATCATGACCTGAGCTGAAGTCAGGAGTTGGATGCTTAACCGCCTGAGCCACCCAGGCGCCCCACATTTTGTTTCATTCTTTTTAAAAAAATTTTTAAAAAATGTTTATTTATTTTGAGACGGAGATTTGAGCATGGGAGGGGCAGAGGCAGAGGGAGACACAGTCTGAACCAGGCTCCAGGCTTTGTGTGGTTAGCACAGAGCCCGATGTGGGGCTCGAACTCACGAACCATGAGATCATGACCTGAGCCGAAGTCGGACGCTTAGCCGACTGAGCCACCCAGGTGCCTCTTGTTTCATTCTTGAAAAAGTACAGTTTATACACAGGGGGGCATGTGTCTGTTGGCTACTGCACAGCTGTCTGAATGGATCAGCACCATCCTCATTCCCTATCCATGTTGACTTCCGTGGAGTACTTACTTTTTACCACAGCAACTGCTGAAAACCCAGATTTGGCAAGACGTGATATCATTAAAAAAAAAAAAAATTACAGTGGGGTCTAACATTGGAACCAGGAACTACCTCTCGCTAGTAGTTTGTGATGTTTGGCAGAAATGCATATCCCGTGTTTGCCTTGAAGAATTAAAAAATCTCCGTAATCCTCCCTGTTCCCTTGCCTTCACTGCAGCACCCGTGACGTTTTGGCACACACTTTGGGAACCATGGATGCACACAATGTATGAATTGCTGTTGCCATTTGATAGGCTTGGAGAGCAGACTCAGGGTTGCCCAGCGGGGACAAGTGTTAAGAAAGGACCCCTGTCCTGGAGAGTGGTCTTCCAGTGCACTGTTGGTGGTGGTCAGGGGCGTGATACTCTGTGCGTGGCCAAGTGAAACAAATAACAACCCATTTTTGGTGCTCTCCAGGACCCTGGGCCACCCTTATGAACTTTCCTCTCTGGATGGTGTGGAGGACAACGCTGTCCTTCTGAATGTGGATCCAGTTACGAACAGAGAACAAATGTCTTTCTAATGTGTCTAACGTTCTTTTTTTTTTTTTTTTTTTTAATTTTTTTTCAATGTTTATTTTTGAGAGACAGAGAGAGACAGAGTATGAGTAGGGAAGGGGCAAAGAGAGAGGGAGACACAGAATCCGAAGCAGGCTCCAGGCTCCGAGCTGTCAGCGCAGAGCCCGATGAGGGGCTCAAACCCATGAACCGTGAGATCACGACCTGGGCCGAAGTCGGATGCCCAACCGACTGAGCCCCCCAGGTGCCCCCTAACGTTCTTCTAAGTGAGCTTATTGCTTTCCAGGAAACACTGTCTTCTTCAGAGTTCACTGACTTTGAAGCTATTTTGAGTGTTTCCTATGATTTCTGCAGCAAAACCCAGGGGAGCACAAATACTGCCTTTTCTGTATTCACACTCTTCACTGACAAAGGGCACACATCCTTCATGTATATTTCCAGAACTGTACTTGGGTTTATTGGGCGTGGCTTATTCCAAAGTCTGAGAACTTTTCATCATCAAAGCAAATGCCACCAGGTCACAGTTTTAATATTTTTACTCTGAACAGAACCAGAGGGACAAACAACACTAAGAGAATCCTCTATATAATGATACAGTTATTTTAATTCCTGTCATAGTTTTTGCATAATGGGTTGGTTTTTCTCATGAAATTTCTTGTGTGATGAAATTTCCTGCTCTGAATATTTCTACCTGATGAGTTGAATCTGATATAACTCTGGGGAAGGAGAAGATAGGAAAAATATTTCCAGACATTACTCTTGCCTCCAGGGAGGGGGCTCTACAATTGTTTAGCTTTTTGTTGTTGTTGTTGTTGTTTGGGGTTTTTTTGTTTGTTTGTTTCGAGAGCAAGAGGGAGAGAAAGAGAGAGACGCAGAGTGAGAGGGAGAGAGAGAACGCTAAGCAGGCCCCACTGTGGGGCTCGAGCTCGTGACTGTGACCTCTTGACCTGAGCCCCAAAAATAAGAGCCAGATGCTTAACCAACTAGGCCACCGAGGCACCCCAGCTTTTATTTTGTATTGAAGTCACGAGAAGTGGATTGTATAATCCATGCAAGAAAATTATCTTTGTCTTTTCCTGCGTTAGGTGATACTTACAAGCAACAATGTGTGACCGTGCCAATACGTCTTCGGTGTTTGTATCCGTGTTCCTCCCCTAACACTGTGGGAACAGAGGCTCTGTTCACTCCCAGGGCCTATGTCAGGGGTCAGCCGACTTCCGCGAAGGGCCAGATAGTAAATATTTTCGGCCTTGTGGGCCACACGCTCCCCATTTAGACTATTCAACTCTGCTGATGTGAGATGAAAGCAGCTAAAGAAAGAATAAGGAAATGAATACCTCTGGTTGTGTTCCACTAAAACTTCGCTGATGGCCACTGAAATTTGAATCTTAAACAGTTTTTTTTTTTTAATTTTTTTTTCCAACGTTTTATTTATTTTTGGGACAGAGAGAGACAGAGCATGAACGGTGGAGGGGCAGAGAGAGAGGGAGACACAGAATCGGAAACAGGCTCCAGGCTCTGAGCCATCAGCCCAGAGCCCGACGCGGGGCTCGAACTCACGGACCGCGAGATCGTGACCTGGCTGAAGTCGGACGCTTAACCGACTGCGCCACCCAGGCGCCCCGAATCTTAAACAGTTTTAACGTGATACGAGAGATTAATCTTCTTTGGATTTTTCCAGCCTTTTAAAAGTGTAAAAGTCCTTCTTTACCTCCAGCTGTGCACACACAAGTGGTAGAATTGGCCTGTGGGCCACAGTTTGCCGAGTTCTGTGCTAGAGCAATTTCTGGCACACAGAAGGTGCTCGATAACTACTTGCTCGCTGGTGAAGACCACATGTTAAGTCAAATTTTTATCACGGAATAAGCACATAAAAGTAAATGAAATAAACACAGAGATAATATAATCAGCATCTAGCACTGAGATTCAGAAACTTCATTCTGTCATATTTGCTTCAGATAAAAAATTTTTTTGATGTTTATTTTTGAGAGGGAGAGAGAGAGAGAGAGACAAAGTGCAAGTGGGGGAGGGCAGAGAGAGAGGGAGACACAGGCTCCCAAGCAGGCTCTAGGCTCTGGTCTGTCAGCACAGAGTCCGACGTGGGGCTCGAACCCACGAGCTGTGAGATCATGAGCTGAGCCAAAGTTGGGCACTTAACCAACTGAGCCACCCAGGTGCCCCTGCTTCAGTTTTTTAAAAAAACACAATAGGCAGATATATTAAAGCCCCTCACCCTCACCCCTGTTCTAGTTCCCCCAACCCCGTTTCCTTCCTCTCTATCCAGAAACAGTTGTTATCGTGAGTTGGTATGAAAGTCTTCTCTGTGTGTGTTTATATTTTTACAGCATAGGTCTAAAATGTACACAGAAGAGTCATATTGAATCTGTTCATCTGCAGTCAGCTTTTTTCCCCCTTCCACTCACCACTGTGCTTTGTCTGTGGTTCTCAGATGTTCATTCGTTTAAATTTTCATGTAGTTTAATATATTCATCCTTTATGAGTCTTACTCCAGAGATTCTTTCCGAACTTGATGTCGTAAATATTTTCTCCTATATTTCCAAATAGAGTAGGAATCTGCAAACTTTTTCTGCAGGGGGCCAGAGATTAAATATTTTAGGCTTTACTGCCTACTCTTCCTCTGTTGCAACTACTCATCTCTGTGGAAAGCAGCTATGCACAATACGTATACTAATGGGTGTGACTGTGTTCTAATAAAACTTTATTGCTGAAATCAAGCAATGGGGCCAGATTTGGTCCATCACCGGTAATTTAGAGACCACTGACCTAAGTTTTAGTAATTATGTTTTCAACATTTTGATACAAAATCCATCCAAGATTCACTTAAGAAAAAAAAAAAGGTTTATTTTTGAGAGAGAGAGAGCGTGATCAAGGGAGGGACAGAGAGGGAGGGAGACACAGAATCCAAAGCAGGCTCCAGGCTCTGAGCTCTCAGCACAGAGCCCAACCCAGGGCTTGAACTCACGAACCATGAGATCATGACCTGAGCTGAAGTTGGATGCTCAACTGACCGAGCCACCCAGGCTCCCCTGAGATTCACTTTTGTGTGAGGGTGTATGGCATGAGTTACATATTTATTTTAGCCACAGGGATTAGCAGTTTATTCAGGTACCACTTACTAAATAGTGTATCCTTTCTGCACTATTTTTTAATTCCTTCTTTGTTGCATGCTGTTTCTTTGGTTCCTCTGGTATATCTCTGTGCTCTCTTTTCTAAATTTTTTTTTTTCAACGTTTATTTATTTTTGGGACAGAGAGAGACAGAGCATGAACGGGGAAGGGGCAGAGAGAGAGGGAGACACAGAATCGGAAACAGGCTCCAGGCTCTGAGCCATCAGCCCAGAGCCTGACGCGGGGCTCGAACTCCCGGACCTCGAGATCGTGACCTGGCGGAAGTCGGACGCTCAACCGACTGCGCCACCCAGGCGCCCCTGTGCTCTCTTTTCTGATACATAATTCTATTTGTCTATCCCTGTGCTAGTATTATACTGCTACAATGATTGTAGCTTCATAATAAATTTTTATATCTGGTCGAGAAAATGTCCTCATTTTTCTTTAAATTATCCTGGAAATACTTGATTTCTTCCTCTTCTGTTTGAGTTTTTGGATCAGTGTGACAAATGAGGAGAAAAAAAAGAACATGGGATTTTGGATGGAATTCTTTTTGCCTGGATTAGTATTCTCATTATGTACTAGCCGATGACTGTGGACGGGTTATCCTAATTCTCTGAGCCTCAGAGATGATATGCAGATAATAGTACATACTGCATAGGCTTATAGGCCTGACATGGGGCTCAAACTCAGGAGCCCTGAGACAATGACCTGAAGTTGGGCATTTAACTGGCTGAGCCACCCAGGCACTCCCAGCTATAAGTATTCTTTGGTAGAAGCCCTCTTATCAAAAGTACCAACAGTTAATCAGGTCAGCTAATCAAAGAAGTAAATGTAAGTGGGGAATCATAAAAAAGTTTCAGATATAGTTTAAGCGTCTTATTTTTTTAAAAAGATGTGTATTTATTTTGAGTGAGTGAGAGAGAGAGGGAGGGAGGGGGGAGGGGCAGAGAGAGGGAGAGAGGGAGAGAAGCCCAAGCAGGCTCCACACTGTCAGCGCAGAGCCTGAGGAGGGGAACTTAGGAGCCATGAGATCATGACCTGAGCCGAAGTCAGGAGTCAAATGCTTAGCCAACTGAGCCGCCCAGATGCCCCTTAGGCATCTTATTGTATCTTAAAATGTATAAATGTATGTCTATGTAGTAGGGGAAGGGTTTTGTTGACTCTTTACCCACAGTTCCACATACTGATGGTGGCTTGTTTTTCTGTGTGGTCTGTAATTTGTTATTGTGAGCTCATTTTGATAAGTGTGTGTATGCATGCACCTGCATGTGTGTGAGCCTCGGGAGCTCCGCCTTGTGAAAGAGGCGCCCTGTCACTTTGCTGGTCTTGGCTTAGGATTTCCGTATCAAGGGGATGTTCATCACATGGGACATTCATATGAGAGGTTTTGATAACTCATGGGTAGTCTTTTTTCATCCAAAGACCCTGGAGAGATGTCAGGGTCTTTTGTTTTTGTTTTTGTTTTTTTAACTTGTTTTATTTTTTATTTTTTTAAATTTCTATCCAAATTAGTTAGCGCATATGTTTTTGTGTTTTGTTTGTTCTTTAAAGTTTATTTATCTTGAGAGAGAGTGTGAGCAGGATGAGGAACAGAGAGAGAATCCCAAGTGGGTTCCGTGCTGTCAGCATGGAGCCTGATGTAGGGCTTGAAGTCACGAACCATGAGATTATGACCTGAGCCGAAATCAAGAGTTGGACACTTAATTGGTTGAGCCACTCAGGTGCCCCTTGCACTCCCCCGCTGCTGTAAAACAAAACAAAACAAAACAAAACAAAACAAAACAACCCCCCAAAACAAACCAGACAGGGTGGCTCAGAGGCTTTATGTGTGGGCTTGGTTGTAGACAAACTCCCAGCCTTTAGGTCTTATTTCCACGTTTGTAACCCTTGTGGTCGATGCAGTATCTTCTGCCGATGGCTCTGGTTGTGAGTTCTCCTATCATGTCTGAAGCTTAAGGACTTCCCTTCTTTCCTACCTCCTTTTAAAGCTCACCTTTGCATGAAAGCATTTTCTATTTTATCTAATGTTGTTAATAGGGTTTTTAGCTGGAGAAGGGCCTGCGCGTCAGTTCAATCCTTATAATAATAGTCCTGAATACTGAAATTTTCCATCGATAAAGCTTTTTACTTCGTGGGTGCCTACAGCATTACATATGTAAGAAAAGTCACAATGTCTGTAATCTTTATACAAGGTAATTCACATAGTCCAGGTTGGCAAGCATTATTAAATGGGATCCGTTTTTATCAACATCCTCAAACAGTTCAGAGGACACTCTGTGCTCAAAAGTCAGTTTGCTGAAAAACCCTTAACTCTACATGGTGATGCTTTGCTAACAGTTTTCCAGTGGGTTTTACTTCCCTTCTAATTTCATGCCTTAATTGGAAATGCTACATATTTGTGTTTTTCGGGAGACAGTTGGGGTGATCAGTATTGTAGAGTTCCTCTAAGCTATCGTACCCTGTTGTACTGCTTCTGCGGATATAATAACATAGGCAGCAGCTCTCTGTTGACTTAAGGTGTAGCTTGTCAGGGTGGAGGAAACCCCTCTGTGTCTTGAAAGACAACACACTCAAGTATAGCTAGAAGGTTCTCTCTTCTGCTTCCCTGTAGAGCTGTCCTGTGTCCGCAGGGCTGCAAAATTAAGGTGAGGTGGGTTTTTCCTGATCCCCCCACTCCCTGCCCTAACTCCCTGGTGGCAGAGACCCCAGTCTCTGCTTGGTTCTGTGCTTCACACCCCATGGCTGGGGCTTTTACGGAATGCCTCTTTCATTCTCCGTGCTGCTTTTCTTTTCCTTTATAATTTTTGCTTTCATTTTTTTCTGCCTTTTTCTGCCTGAAAAATGCCTCCCAGCCTCCTCATGGAAAAAGCCCTGGCTTTTTTAGTAGATGTTGCTGGCCAATTGGAGAGTTCTTTGCAACCACGCCCTGAAATGACTCATCTGAGCACACATGCAGTTTGGGGGTCTTTGGCTTTTGTGGATTTAAAAATAGTTGCAGGGTGCCGGGGTGGCTCAGTCGGTTGAGCGTCCGACTCTTGATTTTGGCCCAGGTCATGATCTCATGGTTAGTGAGTTTGAGCCCCGCGTTGGGCTCTGCACTGACAGCAGGGTGTGCAGCCTACTTGGGATTCTCCCCCTCTCTCTGCCCCCCACCTTGCATGCTCTCTCTCCTCCCTCTCAAAATAAATAAAACATGAAAAAATAAATTAAAAACAATTGTTACTGGATATCTAGGGCCTGCTCTTTTGATGGCTTGAATTGCATTTTTTTTCCTTTTTATCCCTTATTTCAGTGAAGCTGCTTATATGAAGCCTGCTGATTCTAGAAGGCTTATCCCCAGGTCAATGAGGGACACCATGAAGACTTGAGATTTATCCGCAGAGCCACTGATTCTTGTCCTCGTCTCTGGGAGCAGATGGGTATTAAAATTAGAGCAGCTGTTTCCACTTAAGGTTAGACTAACTGAAAAGAGAGCAAAGGGAATTTTTGTGCCCGCAGAGAGAAAAAACACACATCAAAGTAGTGAAGAGGCCAGCAGGTACGCAAGCGTGTGAAGCCCTTTGCAGCTTAAAGCAAGAGCCTTTCCCAAATAAGGTGAGCCTGGTTTCCACTCTATCACCTGGTCTCATGGGCATCCACAGGGTTCTCTGCCAACTTTTCTGAAGGATCCTGGGCTACCAAGCCTAGCAGGTATGGAGCACTGTGCCCATTCAGAAAATGCTCTGACTGAGGGATGCTCTCAAGGAAAGCGATGCCCTTCCTTCCGTTCAGGCAATAAGTATTAATTGAGTGCCTGCCATGTGCCTGGTTCCCCAGCTCCTTGCTGTCCTACCTAGGTGGCATTTGTCATTTATGCCTGTTTTAAAAGTGACGGAGTGAGCACATTTTGATATTTGGAGACTACCTTTGGGGTCCCCAACAAGAGTGAAAGGCTCTTTTGAAAATGGGGGACTGACTGGAGTCCCCACCCTGGCTTAACTTACTTCCCTTGTTTCCTAAGGCTTCTAGAAAGGAGGTCACATCCCGGAGAAAAATACAGGCTGTTGCATTTCGATTCCTGCTGACATCCTGGCCCCTGTGGCCTCATGTGGCCGCTGGGCTGGGGGAGAGTCTCTGTGGAATCTGGGAGCCCCTCCTCAGGGCCCACCACTGGGAGGAGAGCCCGGAAGGAGCCTTATACTTGCTTTTGGGCAAAGGCAGGTTCGCTTCATCACCTTTGCCGGAGGCTCCAGGGTTCTTTCAGAAAGGGGAGCTCTGGGCACAGGAAACTGTCAATATAGGGGTGCACTGGACACTGCCCTTGACAAGACGGTCTTCACAAGGGCCTCCTGCCACGGACAGTTACTTGCCTCTCCCGCTCAGGTTGTCCCACTGGCCACAGAGTGGGCCGGCAGGTAGCAAGGACATGTCCTAGGAAACTCGCCTCACATGTGGCCTGTTCTCCACTTGAGTAGAAGAACTTGTAGTTTTCTCCATATGCCACCTCGTTAACCCCTTAGGACTTTCGCAGTTGCTGCTGTCCCTAGAGGAAGCCCCCTTCCTTGCTCCTTCTTGACCCTTGAGGCTTACTTTACACAGGAAGATTTTCTGAGTTGTTATGGTAAGTTCAGTGCCCCACTGCCTGTTTCTCATAGCATCCTGTATGCACATCCCATGGCTCTGACTTCGCTGTGATAAAGTCACGGTTTGTTCATCTGTGGCCCCATTAATCACTAACCTTAGGGCTCGTGCCCACATTGCCAAACCTTTTCCATAATGGCTACCCTGAGCCTATGAGATTGCTTCTTTCATCATGTCATTGCTAGATATAGAAATTATTGTTAATTGAAAAATTTAACCTTGGAGCGCCTGGGTGGCACAGTCGGTTAAGCGTCCAACTCTTTGTTTCAGCTCAGGTCACGATCTCATGGCTCATGGGTTTGTGCCCCACGCCAGGCTGCATGCCGACAGTGCAAAGCCTGCTTGGGATTCTCTCCCTCTCTCTCTGCCCCTCCCCTGCTCACCCTCTATCTCTTTCTCTCAAACAAACATTTAAAAAATAAAAACTTAACCTTTATTTTAAGAAATAAAATTCTAAATTTCATAATAGAATTCCTGTGATTGCTATGCTAAAATGTTAGGATCTGACTGTGCTGGGCACTGTTTTTAGGGTGTGTTAGATGCAGGCACAATGGACTGAACGGGAGAAGGCATCGTGAATTAAGGTTAAGTAGACTGCTAAAGATGGGCTTACCTTTAACTGCCTGGTGGGTCAAAATAAGCCAGATAGGGATATACGGTAGGTCTTAATTTTTTTTTTAATTGTCAGGTATAACACACATACAGAAAGGTGCAGAAATCAAACACGTACGGCTCAAAGCATTATAAACTTATCAGCTTTGTAACTACTGACCAGGTCAGGACTGAGAACGGTGCCCTCCAGCCTCTTTCTGACCCCCGGCTGTCCCTTCTCCCCGGAGGTAACCACTGTCCTGACTTTTGCATCGTTTGGTTTTGCTGTTTGTCATCTTTACACAAATGGAAACGTTGTGTTGGGCCATTTATTCATGTTGTCGTGTAAGACTAGAGTTTTTTCTTTTTCATTGCTGGATAGTATTCTTTGGTCTGGATATACCACAATTTATTTATACATTCTACTCGGTGAATATTTGAGTGGTTCCACTTTTTGGAAATTGTGAATGGGCATATGAGCATTTGGTGTATGTCTCTTGGTGCACATTTACTTGTTTTTCTATTAGGCATATACCTGGGGGTGGATTTCTAGGTCAGAAGGTAAATATTCCCTCAACCTCAGGAGATAACACCCAGTAGTTTCCAAAGCAGTTGTACTAACATACACTCCATCGCTGATTTACTCTTCGTATTGTATTCTGTTCTCATCCACACTTGACTTGTCAGTCTTTCGATTTTTGTCCTTCTTGTAAATGTGTAGTGATCTCTTACTGTGATTTTAATTTGCATCTCTCTCATAACTAATAATGTTGAGGAACTCTTCTTATATTTTTTGGCCATTTGGACATCATTTTCTGTGATGTGCGTGTTCAGGCCTCTTGCCCATTTTTCTACGGAATCTCCACCACACCGCCTTCATTAATGTAAAGAATTCTTTCTTCTGGAGATGAGCGCTTTGTGGTTTACATGTATTGCAAATACCTTCATTCAATCTGTGGCTTGCAATTTTGCTCTTTTATTGGTGTGTTTTGATAAAAAGAAATTTGTTATCCTGGTGTAGTCCAATTCATTAATAATTTTTCCTTTATACTGAGTGCTCTTTGCGTCCTGTTTATTAAATATTTATTCATTCTAAAGTCATGAAGATATTCTCTGCTGTTAGCATTTTGAAGCTTTAATTTTTTGCTTTTCACTTTAGGTATGTAATTCACTTACAATTTAATTTTGTGGTGGATGATATGAGGGAGGAGACAAGCTTACAGTTTTTACCCATATGGATATCAATTTATTGAAAGGACTATATATATTGCTCTACCCTGTTCCATAAATTAAGTGTTCATATATGATCTTTCTAAGTCTTAACTCTCTATTCCAGTGTTCCAGTGACCATAGAAATTCCTGATTTGGGGGCACCTGGGTGGCTTAGTAGGTTGAGCATCCGACTTTGGCTCAGGTTATGATCTCACGGTTCGTGAGTTTGAGCCCTGCATTGGTCTCCCTGCTGTCAGCGCAGAACCTGCTTTAGGTCCTCTGTCCCCCACCCCCCGCCCCTTCCCCCCTCACACCCGCTCTCGCTCAAAAATAAGTAAACGTAAAAAAGAAAAGAAATTCCTGATATAGAGCAAGCCCTCCCTTACCGTACTTATTCAAGAGTGTTTGGACTATTTGAGGCCATTTTGCACAGGAACAGAAAAAAAATTGTTATGATTTTTGTTGCAATTTCATTGAATCTGTAGATCACTCTGGGGAAAATCTGAATCTTTGTAATACTGAGTTTTTAATCTATGACTATAATAGCCCTCCATCTACAAATTTTTGTCTCAATACTATTTTACTATTTTATAGTTCTCTTTGTTGAGGCCATACACGTCTTTCATTTGATTTACTCCTAGGTTTTTGGGGATTTTGGGGGTTATATTGTAAACAGAACCCTTAAAAATTAGTTTTTGTTCATTTCTGATAGAGATGCAGTTAAAAAAGTTTTTGACCCTGTATCCAGTGAACTTGCTGAAGTTCCGTATTTTAATAATTTCTCTGCCTGCATAATCATACAGTCTGTGAATTACAACAGTGTCTGTTCCTGTTCAATCCTTAGACTTTCTTTTCATTCTCACTTCCCGGTACTGCCTAGGACCTTTTGTGTGATGTTCCTTGGAAGCGGCCACAGCGAACGTCCTTGCCTCTTTCTCAGTTTCAGTGAGAAACTTTTCAGCACTTTACCAGTTACATTTGTGGAAGGTTTTCCTGTAGATTAAAGAAGTACCCTTCTATTCCTAGTTGTCTAAAAGTCTTCACTCCAAGCGAACGTTGAGTTTAATAAAATGCTTTCCCTGCATCAGTTGTGATGATCCTAGGACCTTTATAGGAAGTTAAATTCCCAGTCTGCTGCAGGCTTCTTTCCCTGAGTCGGCCCGGAGATAAAAGTTGACATACTTCCTGTGTTCATGGCATTGTTGCTTTGTGAAAAGGGTTCGCCAGGACGTATGAGCATCTCTAAAGAGAGGCGGAACAAGAAATGTGGGCACTGGAATTGTCCTTTAAGTTTCCGACTCAAGGAACTGGCCTGAACGATTAAAAGGAAAAGGGAAGAACAGTCATCTCGTGTGAGGCTGGTGTGCCTGTGCCAGAAATGAGGTTTTGTGTGATCCCTTGGGATTTAGTTGAATATGGGAACCAAGGGACAAAGGGTCTGCCAGGTTTTTGAAGAACGATTATTTTAAATTGATACATCTGTGACTGAGCAGGGCTTAAGGAGTCGTCAGTACGACTGTGGACTAAGTGTGTTAGCCAGACTAACGCAGAAGTAGTGCAATCTCAAGATCGTTTCTAAACAGAGCGTGTTTTAAAGAGATGCTATGAAAAAGTGGGAGAATAATTAGACATGTAGTAGTTTATTTTTAATGGATTCATTTCACAGTCAGAGATTTGAGTTCTGCTTGTGATTTCCTCTTAGCCTACTTACAAAATGTAACTGCACCCACGTGTGAAAATCAGGACAGGCTGATTTCAAGAAAGTCAACTCAGAATTGAGGGCAAAAAAAGGGACTGTTTAGATTAGTATTGGAATCATTTCTCAAATCGCTCTAGAGTCCCTACTGCAGAGGTGAAGAAATAGCAAAAGGTGAGAATGTGTATTTTACTAAGACACATTCTTACTGTGTCTTTGTTCAGTAAAGTGAATGAGCATTTTTATTATTTGGATTTGGGGGAAAGAAAATCATGGGATGCACTTCCTGGCAGAGTCTACTCCTGACATAAGCACTGTAGTGGTTCTTTTTTTCCCACCTCTTTACTCTAGTGGGTAAGCAGCTGGTGTTGGAATAGAGTCGAGATCTTTATTGAACAAAGTGGGAAAAATTCCTTTTTAAGGCAAATATACTGTGAGAGTTGGATTCCAACAGTGTTCATTTGTCTTTCAGCATGAGGATGACATTTGTAACCAGCGCAATTGCTATTTCGGACAGAGAAACCTCATATTAAGAACGGAAAGGCCACTAAGGCTTTCTAGTTCCATCCTTTCCTTTTCCAGTCGAGGACCCCAAGTCCCAGGGAACGTCGTTGCCTTGTCCATCCAGGATCATCCACAAGCGGGAGGAAAATCACCAGCTTTCTCTACCGTATCATAATGCAGATGCTCAATAGCATTTTTCCAGAAGCCCCAAACTCCAAATTCAGGAATCGTCTTTCTCATGGCCCCCCCTTGCCCAGTGCGCACATGTAGACACTCTTCTGCTATTTCAAGGCCCTTGGTCTGTGTCACTCTTCCCCACCCACCTTCCTCTGGAGCTCTGCCTGTTTCTGTATCTGGCCTGTGCAGTGGGCTGCCCATCACTCGTGTTCGTTTGGTTCAGTGGGTGGGTGGGAGGGGAGGGAGAGAATTCCCACATTCCTTCCCATGAAGGACAGGTGGGCGTGTGACCCTTTCCTGTGGTCTTGCTTGGTGGCGGACTGTCGAGAAATTATGCCTTTCATGACGCGGCGATTCGTTCTGCCCAGTGCTTGCACAGAGTTATGATTAGAAGAGTATCTGGTGTTTACTTTGCCCTGACTTGTATTGCAAGAGGTCCTTCTGTGATTTAAAGTTCATGCATGCCAACCCAGTAAGAGAGTCGGGTGGGGAGAAGAAATAGATGTAATTGCTATCAGCTTTATAAAGGCTCTGTTCAAGCTTTTCTTCTTCAAAGTCTTCCTAGATGAGTCCACGTACCCGCTTTTTCCCTCTTGTGAACCCCAAAGTCAGTATCGTCTAGATGAGGGACTGGCCACATAATAAAGACTGTAGAGGTTTTATGGGCCAGATCATCTCCTCGGCACTCTGTCCACTGCTGATGTGGTGCAAAGCGGTCAAACATGAACAGATGGCTGTGGCTGTATTGCAACAAAACTTTATTTCCAAAAACACGCTGAGTTTGGCCTGCGGTTATAGTGTGACAACCCTGCTTTATACCGGCAAATTCTCAGTTTTGGGGTTTGGACCAGGTACGGCAGAATCGTCGGGGGAATGCCGAATGATACAGGTTTCTCGGCCTCACCCTTGGAGTTTTTGATAAGCGGCCTGTGGTGAGGGAATCTGTGGTTGGAAAAGTTACTTGGGGCACCTGGGTGGCTCATTCGGTTCAGCATCCAACTCTAGGTTTTGGCTCAGGTCATGATCTTGCACTTTTGTGAGTTCGAGCCCCTCACTGGGCTCTGCACTGATAGCATGGAGCCTGTTTGGGGTTCTTTCTCCTTCTCTCTCTCTCTGCCCTCCCTTCTCCCCTCCAAAATAAATAAATAAATAAAGACTACAAAATTTGAAGAGTTCTTTACTTGATTCTGCTGCTCACATTACTAAAATGATGGTCCATTCTGCTTGTAAAAATTTGTGTGTGCACTTATACAAATAAGTACATGAGATTGCATCTTGTGTTTAAAAACATTTTAAAAAAGACACGATTTTTGTACACATCTTTCTGTGTATTATTTCTGTGCCCTTTTATTGAGGTGTGGTCTTTTATTGATCTGTAAGAATCTATATAATAAGGGATTTAGTCCTTTGTAATATGTTGTACCGATTTTCCTCCGTCGTGTTGTTGCCTTTGGACTTGATTCATAGAGTCAAATGGATTTTTAAAACATTTTGATGGAGTGCAATGCATCAGTCTGTTCCTTCAGGGCAGTGGTTCTGAACCGGGTGTGATTTTCTTCCAGGGGGGACATTGGCAACATCTGGAGACATTTTTGGTTGTGAGTGCTGTCACTGTTGGCAAGAGGGGTTCTGGCATCCAGTAAGTAGAGATCAGAGGTTCAGGGCAGGTTCTAGATCAAGGTTCACGGCAGCCCCTGCCAACCGAGAATTATCCAGCCCAAAGAGTCAGTAGTGCTGAGGTTGAGAGATCCCTCTTTCAGGCTTCTGGTTTTGTTCCTTGCTGCATAAGGAACCTTCTGCCTATGATGCCAATGACTACCTCAGAATCTGTATTTAAAAGTTCCTTAACTGATTTTTCTGCTTAGAAAAATTATTAAAGCAATGGCCCAGAGGACTCTTCTTCTTTTTTCTTTTTTCTTTTTTTTTTAATATTTGTTTATTTTGAGAGAGAGAGACAGCGAGAGCACACAAGCAGGGGAGGGGCAGACAGAGAATCCCAAGCAGGCTCTGTGCTGATGGCAGGGCTCAAAGCCACAAACTTCAAAATCTTGACCTGAGCTGAAACCAAGAGTCGGATGCTTAACCGACTGAACCACCTGGGCGCCCCTCTAGTTACTTCTTAATACCACCCACAAGTGCCCCTGAGTTACTTCTCTTGTGTGCCTACATCTTCCTCCTCGCTCCTTTGTAAGTGCCACGAGTCCACCATGTCCCCTTAGCGACCTGTGTGGCCTGGGCCACGTCACAAGCTCCATCAGCGTGTATAGGCCCTCCTCCTGGGCCTTGTTGGGTTCGGGCTCGTCAGACGCCCTTCCCATCCCCTGGATGACTCTGCCCGCTGAGCAACAGGTATGAGTGAGAGAGAGGTGGCTTCAGGTGTACTTCTCTGGACCCTCTGAAAACCGCGTCAGTGAAAACCACGTGGCCGTCAGCAGACTCCCAAATCCCAGAGCGGGAGGAGGCCTTGAGATGCTCTGCCCTCGGCCCTCACTTAACGCCAGAGGGACGTGTGTCCAGAGCAGGCAAGGGACTTGGCCGGAGCCTCTCAGCTGCCTGTGCCGACTGATGCCAGGACTGTTGCTTAGCCAGTCCTTTGTCGTCAGAAAACTCCTTTCTGCTGTCTTTGCTTTGCTGAGAGCCGCCACTGTCACCTCCGAGAAACGAGTTCTGAGACCCACTCATCATCTACTCATTTCAGACCTGTGGTCATCAAGCCCATCTTCCCTGTCAGCATTAGGGACTTGAACTCCTCGAACACACGATTGTTAATAGTGGACTTGCGTCCAGGCAGGGTATTGATTGCACATAGACTGCTCAGGGGAGTCCAAGTTCATGTGCCTGGACCTTCTGTTGGACTGCAAGTTCTTGGGGCTTTTTCATTTCTCTGACCCCTCTTCCAGGTACCTTGTCTGGAAGGTAAACCCACCTGGTGCTGGATAAATGTCACATCAATCACTGATCAGCTGTACTGAGTAGGAACGAAGCTCATATTCTTGAAACTAGTGGGAAAGGGTCACCTGGGCGGGTGGTTCCATGGGCACCTCCTCAAGTTCTGTCACCCAGGTGATGCAGATCCTCCATGTGGAGGCAATCCTGCTAGCCTTGACTTACTCATCTGATGACCCTGAAAATGGGCTGTTGTTATACCTGTTTTAAATTTGACCTTCCAATCTGTGTGCCAATGTGGGGGTGGAGGGTGGCGTTAGAATTGCCAAAAATGGGACAGCAGACAGTGTGCGGAAGGAAAACAGGTCATGGCTAAAGTGCCACATGAGAGGTCCTGCAGATGACGAGTCCTCAGGTCGGCAGGGGCCTTCGCTCTGGTCTGGCCTCCCATCTTGCCCTGTGCACATCCCCATGAACGCTCCTGCTTGTAGTGTAAATTATCTGTAACAGGTGAAAAGTCTAAAATGAAATATGAAAAGAATAGTTTCAGATTAGTTCTGTGATGTGAAATATTTGGCTTAAATAGATGACTAATGCTACAACAACAAACAGCACTTAATGAGCTTGCTGGTGAATTGTAGGCGGAAAACCATTAATCCGTGGGCTTTCTCTTTATTCTTTCTTATAGCCGGTATTACAAAGACTTAATCATTTACCCCCCCCATCATTAGAGGCTGGGAATTATAGCCAAGAAAACATTGCCTGTTAAATTTTGAGTATTCCCAAAGTCAAGTCTATTCATTATGATATTTTGGCCTCATTATACATTTCAACAGTTTGGCTGTTTCCTGCTTAAGGTTCAGACTTAATGGGATTCCAGGGCATAGTGACCTCTACAACAGGTTCATGATTGCATTTTATCTTATATTTGCTGTTACGCAATTGAAACAGATTGGCTTTTTTTTTTTTTTTGAAATGAAGCCATCCTGAAGTGTTAGAGTGAAGTGTTAGAGAATACAATGGCAGGTAGTTGTCATTGTTAGCAAAGCAATTAATACACAACCCAAGAAAGTAGTAGTAATATGAAATGATTATTTTTTTTTCTTTCTTTTTTTTTTAATTTTTTTTTTCAACGTTTATTTATTTTTGGGACAGAGAGAGACAGAGCATGAACGGGGGAGGGGCAGAGAGAGAGGGAGACACAGAATCAGAAACAGGCTCCGGGCTCTGGGCTGATGGCTCAGAGCCTGGAGCCT
>NW_024412433.1:9780018-9790373 GCF_014898765.1 Herpailurus yagouaroundi
TAGGGGAGGGGCAGAGAAGGAGGGAGAGAGAATTCCAAGCAGGATCCATGTTGACGCAGTGAAGAGCCCAACGCGGGGCTCGAACCCAGGAACGTTGAGATCATGACCTGAGCCGAAATCAAGAGTCAGACGCTCAACCGACTGAGCCACCAGGTGCCCCTGAAATGGTGACTTTAAACAAGGGACCAATGACCCTGTAGTGCATTCAGCTCTGTTTGGTATCCCAGTGTGCGCGCGTGTGTGTGTGTGTGTGCGCGCGCGCGCATGCCTGTGCTCCCATCACATCAGTCACTGTTTTGAATCCCTGTAGAAATCTGTACAACTGACAGCGTCATTTTGAGCTTTTGTTGTCTTTACTAGGAGCATGTCTCCCGGCAGCCTGTGAGTCAGGCTTCATTTCATCCCCATGCTGCTCCTGCATTCTGCTCATCTGTGAACACAGCATTTCTTAAACAACATCTTTAATTCTCTTCACATTTTCCTTCTAGCTCTTTACTCCCGAGCTGGTGGAGCTGACTCCAGGGCACGGCGGGTTGGACACTGCTGTGGGTCCTGCCCTTTGCACCCAGATCTCTCCACCAGCACCCAGGGTGATGGGCTTCAGCAGTGGCTCACCTGGTGGACAGTCTCTGAGCACCAGAGGAAGGCGACTCGGTGTTGAGGGCCATCTGTGACCTCCACAGACACTTGACTCTTTCTGTTCCCCTTCATCAAGGCAAAGGTGGGACATTATGCTGGCTCCACCTTACCTCTCAGGTCATCAGAGACTTTCCCCCTTTTTAAAGCTGATTTAAAGTTATTTCATTGCTGGGGCACCTGGGTGGCTCAGTTGGTTAAGCATCTCTGACTCTTGATCTCGGTTTAGGTCATGATCTCAGTTTGTGAGTTCGAGCCCTGCATCGGGCTGTGCGCTGACAGTGCGGAGCCTGCTTGGGACTCTCTCTCTCCCTCTCTCTCTGACCCTCCCCTGCTCGTGTGTGTGCGCGCTCTCTCTCTCTCTCTCAAAATAAATAATGAACATTAAAAATTTTTTTATTATTTAATTGCGATGAAGCATTGTAGGGCAGATACACAAGGCATTCCTTGACTTTCATTCTGAAGAGCTGGGATGGGACCTTGGGAGAATCCTAAGTCCATTTCACGTGGCAATACACCTCACAGGCTCTGGTGCTGCTTGCATCTGGTATCATTCATTCATTCATTCATTCAGTTGTTCAGTCATAGTGTATTCGGCAGCTCCTGTGTGCCAGTTGCTGTTCTTGGGGTTGGGGGTGGGGATGACCACTCAAGTAAACAAAACAGAGAAAAGAAACCTGATCTCACAGGGGTTTCCAGTGTAGTGGGGCCAGATACAAAATCAATATAGAATAAATTGGTAATTTTTTCCCACAGTGTATTGGAACATGAGCTGTTTTAGTTGAATTGTGTGTTCAGGGACGTCCTCATCAGAAGATGACATTTGAGCAAAGACTCAAAGGAGGCTTTGGGAAGAGACGAGAAATGGGTGTTGTGGGCAGAGGAACAGCCAGTGCTAAGACCTTGAGGTCGGAGAGTGCTTGGAGAGTTGGAAGAACAGTGACGTCAGTGTGTTTAGGGCCAAGTGAGGCAGGGCAAGAGTGGGAGGTGAGGTCCAGAGCTGGGAGGAGGGCACATCACCTGTGGCCTAGTTAAGACTTTGTGAAGACTTTGGCTTTTATTCTAAGAGTTGGTCAGTTGCTCAATATCGCTAAGCCTCAATGGTAGTAAATGTACTTACCTTGGAAGGTTGTTGTAAGGAGGAAGTAAATTAAGAAATGTAAAATGCTAAGTGTAGTGGCAGGCACCCAGGGAGTACTGGTTTTGCTGCCGTTCTTAGTGTGCGTAATAGGTTACTAGCTATAAACTCCGTAGGGGTAGACACTGTGTCTGTTTGTTTTCTCTTTTAGCATTTTATTCTCAGACCTGGTACAATTCATGTCAAATAGTAAGACCTCGGTCAGTATTCATTGAGTGTGGGGCGCGTGGGTGGCTCAGTCGGTTGAGCGTCTGACTTCAGCTCAGGTCATGATCTTGGCGGTTCGTGAGTTTGAGCCCTGCGTTGGGTTCTGTGCTGACAGGTCAGAGCCTGGAGCCTGCTTTGGATTCTGTCTCTTTTTCTCTCTCTCTCTGCCTCTCAAAAATAAATAAACTTTAAAAAAGTTTTAGAAAATATTCATTGAGTGATATCATTATACCTTTATTCTAAAGAAGCATCCTGAAATGGTAGTCTTAATTGGCTTATATTTAACCCTTAACTTATTTTCTGTTGCTTACAGAAAGAGAACCCATCCATACCTTTTGCCTTCTCCACAGGGATTGGTTTTTTGTTGTTGTTGTTGTTGTGATCATAACCATCAAAGTTGCAGTGCTGTGGTGTGGACAGAACTCGGAAGATGCGATGTTGTTCTGGAATAGTTCTTTTGTAGTGGCTGTGATGGGTCACTTAACTCCTCTTTCCTTGTGTTTCTGAACAGTGATATGGGTTCAGAAAAGTCCCTCCCTATTTCAGGGTTGTTGTGAGCACAAATGAGATACTAGATGGCGATGTTCTTTGAAAACTCTAAATGGCCACCTTAGAGGGAGCAGTAGGTATGATGCATGGCGGCCTCTGATGTCCAGGCGATGGCTGTGCTTTGAATTCTTTCTGGGGAGGACTTGCTGACGTGTACCGTACCTCGGTGGTACCTCTCTGGGGTCTGGCTGTTGCCCGCAGTGGAGCAAAAGCCAGGGGGTGTCTCAGGTCACCAGACAGGTGGTCTTTGCCTTAGGAATGTTTTTTTTTTTTTTTTTCTAAGCTTCACAGTGGAGGTTTAGGCTGCCAGAATTAATTTTTATAACCATCTCTTCAATTTGTTTAAATGATGTAAATGTATTTCTCTGCTTTCAGGCTTCTGCTAAAAGTCTTAATTTGTGACTAGGTCAACCTCAGATGTTATTATCAAAAGTTGATTTCAGAAACATGGCTTATATGTCCCCTTTATCAGAGCTAATTAAATTCTCCTTCCTGTCAGATGATTCTTGAGGGGACTCCCATTCCAGGAAGCATTCCTAAAAATAAATCAGAAACAAGGTAACAATATTGTGACCAAAAGGGCGGTTTACATATGTCTCTTATCATGCCTTGCTTTCCAGATACTAATTGAGCTCTTTATTTTTTGAACACTTAAAAAAAGAAGCCTCACCGTGTTTTCTGTGTTCCTTGACATGCTAGGAATAGTGCCATGAACATGATAGATGAAGTCCCTACACTCTCAGAGCTCACCTGTTTGGGAGAGGGAAAAAAAGGGTTATTTCAGATTTTGTAGTGAGGGAAGCCTTCTCTGAGGAGGTGACGTTTGAGTACAGAACTTTGTGAAATGAAGTAGTGAGCCATGGAAAGCTTGGGAGAAAAGCATTCGGGCAGAGGGCCCAGCAGGTGCAAAGGCCCTCATGTGGAAATGATCTTGGCATAGTCCAGGGACATAAAGAAGGTGAGGAAGGGAGAGTGTAAGGGAGGAGGGAAGAGAGGACATCTCTGACATGGGAGGAAACTGGGTTTTACTTGAAGTTGATAAGGACTGTAAATATTTAAAATTATTTACAGCTTAAATATTTTCTTCTGATACCAACCCATCTCCGTTTAACTGAGATTCTATGAAGGAATCGCCCAGTGATAGGCAGAGAACGTGGTGGCATTTTTGGAGTTTCATTTTCATTCAATTCAAAATCCCTCAATATTCCTAAAGGAGTTTGTTGGAAATTGTCTGACAAGCGCAATTACCAGGGCGAGTAGCTGTTTTACCATGCAGAATTCTGTCCGCGTGTGTTTATGTGTGAGTTCATTTCCACAAGAGAAATTGAGGGCCTCGTTTCTCTGTAGTCTGATATTTACCGAGTTCTGTTTTATGATCAGCCCTCAGAAGCCAGAGGGACATCAGATAGAGGTCTAATTTTCTGTTCACAGAAGCAAATGATAATTGAAAAAGCGGGGAGAACATGTCTGAAGCCTTGAGCTGTCTCAGGAGAAGGGGATGATCATTTCGCATTGTTTTGTAGCGCATCTCCAAGCAGAAACACATGGTGATTTACAGGTTAGCAAAGGGCACCAGGATAAACACTTTCCTTAGGAGCATTGTCACAGTTTAAAGTCACGCAAATGAAATCGTATCTCCCGTATCTTGCAAGGTCACATGTCTCTGTGATCACCCTCCAAAATACTGAGGTAGAAACTTTCATAAAGTTCTGCTTACTGCTCTCTTCGGGCGGGCTTACCATTGTCGTGTAAGCCGATCATTTTGGAAGCTTTTAATTAAATAACATCACTTTAAAAGGGGTTTTCCGGGGCGCCTGGGTGGCGCAGTCGGTTAAGCGTCCGGCTTCAGCCAGGTCACGATCTCGCGGTCCGTGAGTTCGAGCCCCGCGTCGGGCTCTGGGCTGATGGCTCAGAGCCCGGAGCCTGTTTCCGATTCTGTGTCTCCCTCTCTCTCTGCCCCTCCCCCGTTCATGCTCTGTCTCTGTCTGTCCCAAAAATAAATAAAAACGTTGGGAAAAAAAAAATTAAAAAAAAAAATAAAAGGGGTTTTCCTCCAGTAGAAATTGGGAGACATAGGTAAGCACATCTTTAGGGGAGATAAGTTAGTTGGGCGGTCATTTCTCATGAGGCAACCTTGCAGTGGTCCATCCAGGACATGGAAAAGGAGGTTCCGGTTTCGATCTCTAGTATTTGTTGTCATGGCTGCTAAAAATATTAAAGTTGGTATCTTCCTAATGAGCCTCAGTTTTAAATGCTTTTGCCTTAGAAAATTCCTGTAAGTAATGTGTTGCTGAAATCAACGTTATTTTGGAGCTTGGGTTTGGGGCAGCTCTTCACTGGGTGTGTTCTTGCTGGTCACCTGTTACCTGTGGAGGGGTTAATGTCGGGGTGACCTTGGGAGGCTCCCCAACGACAGCACAAGTAGTTAGGAACTGTTATTCCGCAGGAACAGCATTTCCTAGAGCCACAGCTCTGAGACACGGAGCTCATTTCCCAGCGATGGCACCACTTTTCTTACAAGGGAATAATTGACCCATTTATGGTCTTGTTTCAGCTTGTTGCGGATTCCTGTGCCAGCAGCCCTTGTCACCATGGCAACTGCAGCAGCAGCAGCGATGGCTACCTCTGCATTTGCAATGAAGGCTATGAAGGTCCCAACTGTGAACAGGCGCTTCCCAGCCTCCCCGCCTCTGGCTGGACCGAGTCCATGGCCCCCAGGCAGCTTCAGCCTGTCCCCGCCACCCAGGAGCCTGACATCATCCTGCCCCGCTCTCAGGCGACCGTGACTCTGCCCACCTGGCAGCCCAAAACAGGGCAGAAAGTTGTAGAAATGAAATGGGATCAAGTGGAGGTGAGAACGTTTGATTGCATATGTTTTTATGTAAAGAAACCAGTGAGGTTAAGATAATGCCAGTGGTTGCAATATTGGCAGTAACAACGGAAGACCTTTAAGTTATCCTCTTGACAAAACAGGGAGTCTGAGGTTATTCCCGCCTTCACTTGTGTGTAGATCCCTTTTGGTTACGCAAAGGGGATTTTTCAATTATGACTGTTTTGTGGGCATCAAGAGTGTAAGCAATAAAAGGAAAAGGATGAAATTATTTTCTGGGATGATATCCGTGTATATTTCTGTGAGATCGTTTTGGATTCGGTGCAGAGAGCCCAAGGAAGGGCCATGTAAATGAACGTATCACGGACCCTCCACCGTTGACCTAATTTTCCTCAATATTATGCTTAACTCCTTGTTTATTTATTATGATTCTACTTCTGGTGCCTTGCGGCCAATATCATTTTAAAAACAGCTGCTATCAGTGATTTCTAAAATATGTTGAGACCGCATTTGAGAATGAAATTTCCAAATTTTATTTATTTTGGCAATAACAAATTCCATTCATTGACTCTCGTCCAGTCTGGGTTTGGCTTGTGTTTCAAGCTCATCAGAAGTCTCATTTTGAGGAATTTTCAGCAGATCCTTGAAAGTTGACGTATAATCTAAATTTGCTAGCTAGGAGAGTTGAGGAGCAAATCCAAATCATGACTTTGAGGCGATATCCACAGGGTATAATTCCGTTCCATATCTTGCATTTTATAGGGCATCTTGTGATTGTATATTATTGCAGGTTTTATAGCTCAAACGACAAAACACATAGATCTTTGTGTAGCAGTTTTAGAGTCAAAGAATGTGTGTAGAAGTTTCTCTTATTGTCAAAGAGACAAGGTAGCATCCCTTCTTTCATTTTCTTGGGTAATTGTAACCAGTGACCCATTTTTTTTTTCATTGCCACACAATTTATCAAGGCCATCTTCAGACCGCAGGGCAGTGCTTATAGCCTACCCAGCAAAACTCTGGACGTGTTCTGATTTCAGACTTTTAACAAATGCCTTGAAGTTATGGTTTTAATTCCTCTTTGCTGAATGACTCACTTCTTGAATGTGAACTAGATTTGATTCTACATTTGTCAAGGAAGTGTCCTTTAAAGAAAATTTCTCCCCAACCACCCATTTCAATCTATTTATTTAAAGACCTCCTGTCCTGTAGTTGGTAAACGTAAAAAGAAACGCCTCGTCTTCTTGTCATGCTGTAATTTCTTAGGCTGTTTCAAGAAGCGGGTTAAAAGTTGCCAGAGGAAGGTGTGAATATATTTGGGTTTCTCCTTTCGTGAAATAGTGATGCTTCAGAAATGTGACGCTATTTGAAGTCTTAAGGGACTAAAATTGTTGTAACAGTTGTCTGTTAACACAAATTTAACGAGTCGGGCTTCCATCTTTGAATATCCATGGTGGGCTTACTTTCTGGCATTTGACTGTCAGGCCTTCTGGGGCATATATTCTCAGCATTGGGTGTGGGTGGAGGTGCTGAGAATTTCTGTATTGTTCTCAGTTAATTCAGTGATGATGGACACATATAATACCACCCCCTTTAATGTTTCTTTATTTTTTTTTGAGAGAGAGTGAGCACAAGCGGGGGAGAGTCAGAGAGAGAGAGAATCCCAAGCAGGCTCCACGCTGTCAGCACAGAGCCCCACGCAGGGCTAGATCCCATGAACTGTGGAGATCATGACCTGAGCCGAAGTTAAGGGTCAGACACATAACTGACTGAGCCACCCAGATGCCCCTAATACCCCTTTGTTTTGACTCTACTGGGTGAAGACAGTGCTCATGGCATGAGGAGTAAATGAATAAGTTGGTCAGAACCACCCCATTGGACGCAGCTCAAGCGTTCACAGTGTGTTTTCTGATGAACACCATTATTCCCCGCCTTGAACTCCCTTTACGTACATATCAGCGAAGGTGTAGTCCATAGGGGGAAAAAAAATAGGCAGCTTCCCAGTCCCCTGGCCTTAACGCATGCTCCTGAGACCCACCTCTGCACAGGGCAGGGTCACCCAGACTTAGCGCTTCTTGCCTACTGTTCGTTTTAAGGCTCGCTCTCCTAGTTAATGCTTGCTGCATAGAAGCTAGTCCTTAAAGCCTGTCCTCTGGTTCTCCAAGCACTGAGTCCCAGACCGAGCATAGAGCAGAGGCCACTGACTGCTCGCTAAATGGAAGACAGCGGGGAGTGGACCCCTGCAGCGTCCTGTTCATCAGTCATAGCGATCTGGGAATTGGTAGACGGCTCTCAGGAAAGCTTTGGCATTTCAGGAAACCAGGTGGCAAAGCTTTCATTTTCTTTTGAGTCTGTACCATGTCACCTGTCTTCTCTCTGTCTCCACCTCAGCGTCACCCAAAGGCAGCTCCTGGAATTTTGCTTTGTAATATTATCATGTGTGATGATCAACCCTGATAACTTGTTCCTTCCTTTTTTTCCCAGGTGGTCCCAGATATTGCCTGTGGGAATGCCAGTTCTAACAGCTCTGCCGGTGGCCGCCTGGTAACCTTTGAGGTGCCACAGAACACGTCGGTCAAGTAAGAAAACTCGCAGTTACAAATCATTAAGATCGATACTGTGACCCTATGCTGGGTTGTGTCTGTCCATGTAACTGGTCAGTCCAGTGAGAGTCATGAGCAGAGTTCTATGTGTAGATGTGGCCTAAGTGGCTCAAGATCCAGAAGGAGCTATTTCAGGAAAGAATGTTGCAGTGGGGATCCTGTTGGGTGGAGATGTGGAACTGGCTGGGATGAGTAAGGTGCGAGATAAGAAACCTTCACTTCCCAAGTGACTTTTGCTTCCAGAATTCTTTGGTGTCTTACGATTTGAATGGGCTGTTGGTTAAATTCATGTGCATCATTTGCCCCAATTTAAAATCCAAACATTATAATTTTATCTGAGAAGAAAGTGTTTTGTTTTGTTTTTATTTATGTACTTTAATTAATTAATTTATTTCTGAGAGGGAGAGAGAGGGAGAGGCAGACAGAGAGGGGGACAGAGGATCCAAAGTGGGGTCTGTGCTGACAGCAGAGAGCTTCATGTGGGGCTCGAACTCACAAACTGTGAGATCGTGACCTGAGCCGAAGTAGGACTCTTAACTGGCTGAGCCACCCAGGCGCCCCTTGTTTTGTTTTTAAACTTAAGCTCTTTCAAACTACATACTGCCCATGGAGGCGGGCAGAGATGGGGAAGAGGCAAGGGGTCTGCCCCTGCCGTGTGTCAGGTGCTCTGTGTCACTAGGGAGTGGGGTGGAGCCAGCCCTGGAGTGACCCCATCCCGTCTCCCACTACTCATTCTTCTCTGATGCTATTACCTGCCAACCCCCCCGCCCCCACGTAGCCAAATGGGAGTTTGCTGTCCAGTCTTCAGGAACTTTAGAAGGCCAAGGGACATGTGACCCTGGTTAACTAGTGCTCTGTGTCAACTCCCTAGTAGGGGGGCCGTGGGCACTTTGGGCCTCTTCTATTCATACAGAATTGTTTTTGCCCACCTTGCTTTCTTTTTTAAAATGTTTATTTTTGAGAGAGAGAAAGAGAGTCAGTGTGAGCAGGGGAGGAGCAGAGAGAGGGGGACAGAGGGTCTGATGCAGGCTCTGCACTGTGATAGCAGCAAGCCCGATGTGGGGCTCGAACCCACGAACCGTGAGATCATGACCTGAGCCGAAGTCAGACGCTCAACTGACTGAGCCACCCAGGCGCCCCTGCCCACCTTGCTTTCTAAACAATGGGGTCCCTGAAATGTTTGGAAGGGGGACTTTGTTACGTTGCCCCTGCGTCCCCTCCCCCCGGGGCCTTGAACTCAGTCTGGTGGCGGAAGAGTCAGAATGGGCAGTGAACTTCGCACCGGGAAGAAGTCCCCGTGGGGAGAAAGGTGTGGCATCTGAGGCAGCTTCCAGTGCTGCCAGCAGGGGGACCCCGGTCCTAAGTGTTTCATTGCTCATAACACAGATGATCTGTGCTGGTCAGAGCTGGCTTTGGGGAGGATCAGTAGTTTCCTTTACGTGTATGAAACCATCTCATAGTGCTTTCTTTTCTGGGTCATATTATCTTTCTTTCATAAGCCTTTCCAAATAGTTCTGATCCTCTATCCCTTTAAATACTCTACCTGCCCCCCGATCAGCTTGAAATTCTCCAGGCCCCTTCTGGGCTTCAGGACAGGGCAAAAATAGCAGGTTGACCCAGGCTGAGTCATCTCTGCGTGCCCTGAATCCACCTGCAAGAGTGGCTAGCCCCCGTGTACTTACATTTATTCACGAATTCAACCTTTTACGAAACCCCGACTGAACACCCAGCCGTAAGCCAGGAGCTCAGCGCTTAGTACGCCAATCTTCTCCCGAAGGTGGAGACCTGGTTTTCTAGGAGCACACAGGAAGCAAGGGACAGCTTCCGGGCGGTGGGAAGGTGGTCAGGGCAGGTCTCAGAGAAGAGATGACCCATGGGCTAATAAGCCTTGCAGAATGTCACTTAACCAGGCATGCGAGGAGGCAGAGGTTGGGAGCTGGGAGGGAACCTGGTTGGGGAGGGACAATGGGTCCGTGTCGCTGGAACGCTGGGCTGCAGGATTTGAGGCTGAAAGGGGAACTGAGGCCGAGGCCAATGTGCTTCCTAGCGTCTCATTCTTGGGACTTTACCCTGAAAATAAGAAGCCAGGAGAGGCCTGGAGCATGGGAGGTGACACACTTTTGCTTACGTTGGCAGCACAACTCAGGTGGCCATCTGGGGATGCAGGACACATTTGTAGTAAATTCAAGCAGGACTCATATTGTGTGGATGTGGAAGGATTTGTCTCTAGAAGAACTCAGTGTACTCTTTTATTCTTTTTTTTTTTTTCAACGTTTATTTATTTTTGGGACAGAGCGAGACAGAGCATGAACGGGAGAGGGTCAGAGAGAGAGGGAGACTCAGAATCGGAAACAGGCTCCAGGCTCTGAGCCATCAGCCCAGAGCCTGACGCAGG
>NW_024412433.1:9790473-9792080 GCF_014898765.1 Herpailurus yagouaroundi
CAGGCTCTGAGCCGTCAGCACAGAGCCTGACGCGGGGCTCGAACTCACGGACCGCGAGATCGTGACCTGGCTGAAGTCAGACGCTTAACCGACTACGCCACCCAGGCGCCCCTCTTTTTTTTTTTTTTTAATGTTTATTTATTTTTGAGAGGAGGTGCGGAGGGGCAGAGGGAGAGGGAGACACAGAATCCGAAGCAGGCTCCAGGCTCTGAGCCGTCAGCACAGAGCCTGACGCGGGGCTCGAACCCACAAACTGTGAGTTCATGACCTGAGCTGAAGTCAGACGCTCAACTGACCGAGCCACTCAGGCGCCCTGACCCTTTTATTCGCGATGAAAATTGTTATTCGAATGTGAGTTATCTATTGGTGTTTTCTGTGGTATATTTTGAAGCAAGTGGGAGACCTTTGTGGATGTATGTATATGTCATTCTATTTTTATTTTCGACTTGGACGGACTGGTTCTAAGATGAGTTTTTCTGAAAGGGACTTTTGGTTTACTTCACCCCCGTTTTCAGAATTCGGCAAGACGCTGCGGCCTCGCTGATTCTGCTGTGGAAGGTCACGGCCGCGGGATTTCAGCAGTGCTCCCTCATAGACGGACGGAGTGTGACTCTTCTCCAGACGCCTGGGGGTCTGGTCCTCTTGGAAGAGATGCTCGCCTTAGGGCACAATCACTTCATCGGTGAGTTATGGAAGTCTGCCCGTCAACACATCTGATTCCACCCAACCTTGGTTTGGGCGTTAGGGCGTTTTGCTCAGATAATCTGAGTTCTGGCCATCAACTAAATGTCCTCCATTTTCGAGGAGGTTTTGCTTAAACATCCAAATTGATTTATAAGGCAGCATCTCCTGTGTGGCTCGATATGGAAAAAGCGTGGGCTCTGGAATCCTGAGACTACGTATCCCAGCCCCGGACAGAGCGTCATAGATGTGTGATCTTTGGCGCATAATGTTCTGAATCTGCTTTCTTTTTGACTCCAGTCTGCAAGATGCTGGACAGGGTACAGTGGGCAGGAATCGTGGGCAACTTCAGGCACCGAATGTTGGTGTCTCAGAAAAAACCCTGTTCTCCCTTGATTTACACCTGACCTAGGGCCCGGGGCACAGCACCTCGGAAGCGATTGGCTACATCTGCGCCTCTGACTCACAAGTGACTTGAGGACTACATCTTCCCCCCGGGCTCCTCTTCTTCACCCACCTTTCCCTCCTGGGTCACTTTTGACTTTTCACTTTCTCAAATAGTGTCAGTCTGCAATTTCACCTGCCCTAAACGACCACATGCCCGATTAGCCCAATTTTCAAGTTCCTCTGCCCTAGAGTAGAAATGGCCCTCGTAAAGTGTGACCCCCCACTCGCTGCCTCCTGCCCCTCCCAAGGGCGACATCTGGGCGGTTTCCAGAGGACCCTTCCCCTGGTAGGCATTCTGACTGGACCCTGTGTTGCCTTCACCCCTCACCCAGCGCAGAGTATCTTTGGGGTTGGAGCTTGTAACCCCAGCCCCTCTGCAGGCGGACATCGTCAGCTGCTTTATCAGAGCTCCTTGCATCCTGCCGCCTCTACTCAGACGGGAGCTCAAGTTCAGACTCCACCCATCCCAGTCCTATGCG
>NW_024412433.1:9792090-9806151 GCF_014898765.1 Herpailurus yagouaroundi
AGGTGTATATTGGATCCAAGTTTCATAATGAAGACAAACTGGTGAAATGAAATGCTCGGCTCCATATAATTTTTGTCACTTTTTCATTTGATCGACCCTCCTCTGATAAGAAGGCCGTTTCCCAGTCTTTGGAAATCCAGCTGTGGAGTGGTTGGGGGATGTTACTGGGTGGAGAGCTTGGTGTGGGGAACGGACATACTGGAAAAAGAGAGGGTATTTCATTTCAGACTGATGTTTGTCTGTTCAGATAGCTGTTGGATTACAGCATGATGTAATATTGTCCAAGTCAAATCTGAATTTCACTCCCCAGAACATACTTCCCCGTCTGTTGTAACAGTTCATCTAAAAGGATATAGTTTGTATATTTTGGTAAATAGTTTCAATTTTATTTCGTATTGATTTTGTAAGTTTTTCTTTTTAGTGGATGAAGCTGTCCTCTGATGTGGAGCTAACATTTCACAAAAACATATGTGCTGTCATCACTCTGTAAAATGTCGTTAGTGTTACCAGAAACTATCCATTCGAAATGTTAGCTTACCTTTGATATTGATACTACGTTTAGTTGTAGCATAACTATAACTTGAGACCGATGTTGGGGTTAAGGATGGAGATTAATGAAGAAGGATTTTCTAGCATTAGTATAATTTTATACCCTTAAGATACAAGGAATTATATGAACTCTAACAGAATTTGTGCTCATTTTTCTAACAAACAATTGCATGGCAGTGTATTCCTCCTTACAGGAGTAATTTTTGAAGATTTAATGTGGTATATTAATAACTAAGGAATTTTTTTCTCAAAAATTATACTTGAGGTGACAGACGATTTTGAGATGAGGTGATGGTGATTTTGAGGAACATGTTTTATTTCTCTAAGCTGCTATTTTCCATTTGGAAAATTTGGGGTCTGATGTCTTTTTAAATTTCATAACTCGAACACATTCTAAGTGCTTTGGGCGGCTTTGTATTGGCGCTCACAATCTTCTAGTGTTACTCTCTTTCAGGATGGGGCCAGTCTTGTCCCAAGCTTTTTCTGAGGAAGAATGGCTACCTTCCTCCCAATGGACCACAGGCTGCCACACATTGCCAGCTCCTTCCTTTACGAGGTCTTTTTATCTTAAAGGAGCAAGATTTACCTTTTGTAATCATCGTGGAAGTCTTATGTTTACTGCATTGATGTGTGTTTAATGTTCTTTTTAATTTTTTTAAGGCAGCTTCTTTTTTTTTTTAATTTTTTTTTTTAACATTTATTTATTTTTGAGACAGAGAGAGACAGAGCATGAATGGGGGAGGGGCAGAGAGAGAGGGAGACACAGAATCGGAAGCAGGCTCCAGGCTCTGAGCCATCAACCCAGAGCCCGACGCGGGGCTCGAACTCACAAACCGCGAGATCGTGACCTGAGCCGAAGTCGGACGCTCAACCGACTGAGCCACCCAGGCGCCCCTAAGGCAGCTTCTTAAAATGATTTATTTTTACAATACTGGGCTCTCTAGACACGAATGCATTTTAGCTAAGAACCAAAAGACCATTCTAAAGAGTACAGAGCCTCCATTGACAGATAAACAAATGGGATGCCAGTGCGGGTGGGAGAAAACTTCTGCACCAAAGGGCCAGTAAACCTCCAGAGTTGTGGTGCTGTGTTCTAGTCACTACCACTCCTTTCTAGAAAGAGAGGCACTTGCAGGAATTGACTGTCCCCTCTCTGCCCTTCATTCTTAATTGGGTCCACTTACAGAATTGATGACCAAACGTCTTTTAATATTTCTTGTTAATTAATGTATTTATTTTTGAAGAGAGAGAGAGACAGAGAGAGAGAGAGAGAACATGAGCAGGGGAGGGGCAGAGAGAGAGAGAGAGAGAGAGGGAGAGTGAGAATCCCAAGCAGGCTCCATGCTGTCAGCACAGAGCCTGACCTGGGGCTTGATCTCACGAATCATGAGATCATGACCTGAGCCGAAACCAGGAGTCAGATGTTTAACCAGCTGGGCCACCCAGGTGCCCCTGTTGCTCTGTGCAACAGAGTAATAGGGTCCCTATGTGTTTTTGGGAGACAAACTTGGTCATCGTCACTGGCTTTACACAAATATCCTTTTTAAAAGTTTATTGCCAAGACCCTGTTAATGTTCTACATGGTCCAGATGATGATGTACTTATATTTGACCTATCTCAGTGACACTCCATTGAATTAAAAGAAATTTTTTTTGATGTTTATTTTTGAGAGAGAGAGAGTGCACAAGCAGGGGAGGGGCAGAGAGAGAGGGAGACACAGAATCAGAAGCAGGCTTCAGGCTCTGAGCTGTCTGCACAGAGCCTGGTTTGGGGCTCAAACTCACGTACCATGAGATCATGACCTTGAGCTGAAGCCAGACTGAGCCACTCAGGCACCCCCCACCCCCGCCATTGAATTTTTAAAACAGATTCCTTTCATTGACATTGCCTTATGAATATTTATACCCTTTGATGGAAAGAAAAAGATGATAAAACATTTCACAAAACATGTAGCTCTTCCTTCTGTGCCTCAGTGCATCACCTTTCCCTCCATGTTGTCACCCAGTTTCAGTGCTTCTGCCCGCTCCTTAATCATCTCTTTGCTTTTCCTAAATGTGCTTCTTTCAACTATGTTATTTGCTTTAGGCACTGTTTTGAGGTCAGTCACTAACTTGACTTTTGTGTCGCATTGTCTGCTCCATGGCGAGCGGCCCTGGTGCTCAGGAGCTTACTGAGTGATTCATCCGCTCCCTGGTTCATGGCCCCAGATAGTAAGGGATTCATGGTTCCAGTTGTATTTCCATGATAAGCAGTTGTCGGTCTTGTGTTAGGTACTGTTTTTTGTTTTTTCACTTGGGGTTGCTTGGACACATTGCTGGGGTAGACACTCTCAGGGATGAGGGCCCAGCCAGCTGTCTGGTGTGTGGGCTTCGTGTGAGAAAGCGGTTAGAGGTTGTTGCCATTTCCGCAGGGTAGAAGCCCCATTGGACTCCTTTTCTAGAGTTTTCTTTCTCTGGTCACCTGCCCTTAGGCTTATCTCCCAGTACTTCTCCGTGGTCTCTGTCCATCCATTGCCTGTCCCATCCCCACCTGGACCTCCCCCTGCCTCATCTTGTCCATGCCTCAGACCCCCCAGATCTGTTCTTCTTTGAGAACTCATTTAAACTCTCCTTATTTGGAGTGGTGTAGGAGGAAAATGGCCAACCCAAAATTCTACTCTACCTGGATTCTGAAACCCTCTGAAACTCTACTTATGAATTCTTGTAAACACACAGGCAACCCTGGAATATTCTCACAGTTAGTTCTTATTTTGATCAGAAAACCCAGGTGGTGAGGCATGTCTGCTTTACCTGTATTTCTGTTTACCTGCCTGTTCAGAGAAACCCCTACTTTTTCCTTCACACTTTTCTCTTTTATAATCCAGATCTGTTGTTAACCTCAATCTGGCATTTTTCTTTCTTTTCCCTTCTTTGAAATTATTTTCATTTTGATCCATCTCATTCCCTTCTCATTCTTTCTTCTTCTTTTTTAATGTTTATTTATTTGAGAGAGAGAGAGAGAGAGGAGAGAGAAAGAATGAGAAGAAGAGGGGCAGAGAGAGAGGGAGACACAGAATCTGAAGTAGGCTCCAGGCTCCAAGCTGTCAGTGCAGAGCCTGACGCAGGGTTCGAACTCACAAACTGTGAGATCATGGGATCATCTTGACAGTGGTCTCACTACTCGTATTTGCCTCTCTGTCTTCCCTCATTCTCTTCTCCTGCCTATAACCCGCTGTTTTTCTCTATAACCTTTTACCATATTTATATCATTCTTAACAATGTGTAGTACATTTCTGACATCTAATTTATTTCATAAAAATGAGTGCATTTTTTTGTTTAATCCACACCAGTGGTATTTTGTTCGTGACCTACTAAAAAGCCACCCTTAGGACTTGAGATCCGCTTCACCTTCATAAAAAATGAGTAGTGCAGGCCGTAGCCCGTAGCAATGTCCTTGTAGGGGTTGGGTTCGCTTCGTCAGGATTACAGCTGCGAAAGTAGCCACAGAACCCTAGAGATAATGACTTCCAGGTCTTTGTAGCTGATGTTCTAACTAGATGAGAAATTTTCCCATTCTGCCTGTGCCCCCTGGGAGGGAGCTATAACGCACTTTAGGTTTCCTTGATTCTAAATTTTCAGCTTAAAAAGATTCTTGTCCTGCAAAATGATTTCTAGAGCAATGTGTTCTCTTTAGTTTCTTCTCTTGACAAATAAGGGGGAGTAACACGGTACTTTAGCAGGTACAGTGAAAGTTGAGACTTTTCCTTTGGTCAGACTCCACTGGTGCAACAGCCCTTCACAGCCTCAGGGTTCACATCTTTATGGTCTTAACTGATGATTGATCCTTATTGGCATCATGACGTTTCCTTGGAGATACAATCTTTTGTAGGATGGCAGTTTATACCGACTTAAAAAATGTTTTTTAAATGCTTTAAATTTTTATTTTTTTGAAAGAGAGAGCATGCAAAAGTGGGGGTGGGACAGAGAGAGGGAGAAGAGAGAATGCCAAGCAGGCTGCATCCCCAGCACAGAGCCCAACGCAGGGCTTGATCTCATGACTGGAAGATCATGACCTGAGCCAAAATCAAGAGTTGGATGCTTAACCGACTGAGCCACCCAGGCACCCTGACTTTTTTTGTTAATGACAGAATTTTAAATATACAAGCAACTGATACTTTATTCTTAGGCAGAAGTTCTTAATCTGGGCTCAGTTGGACCATGGTTCTGTGGCAGCCATGGGAGTCAAAGGTTACTTTTTGAGAAACCCATGAATCTCCTGAAAATGCGCTGCAGATTTTTATGTGTTTGTGCATCCCTCTAAGACAGGGCTAAAAGTTCATTGGATTCTCAAAGATATCTGAGTGCAAACATTTTAGAGGTGCTCACTTTAAGCTATGTGTGTGATTCTTTGAGGATACATACGCTTTTCAACATTCTCTGTCCGTTTAGCGATGTTTCTTTTGACAGACTTACCTGCTTCCTGTGTCTCCGTATCAAGGAACTTAACCAACGTATATTTAGGGCAGCAGGGCTGTGGGAAATACTCAATCCTGTGTTAGTTTAGAAAGTACACCGTGCATGCCTCTCTTTTCCCAAGCACTGTGTCAGCCTGGAAATGCAAACATGCTGCAGGTGGGGTCTCTGAGTGAATGGGGCAACAAAGGCCGAGACGGGTGCTGTGGAGAAGGGGCGTGCAAAGTGGCACAGGGTTCAGAGGAAGGAGCAGCTACCTGCCGGGGGAGGTAGGGCAGGCAAAGTGCTCTCCTTGGATGTACGAAGGGCAAGCGTATGGCATTTTGATGGCACAGGAGTCTGTGTCATTCAGATAACTTAACGATAGTGCTAGAAGTTGATGAATGGCCATCACAACTGGAAATAGAATTTAATTTCAGCAAGCATGCGATGGCAGATCCCATCCATTCCTCCAACTGCCTCTCATGCTGGGTGTGAGCAAATTTCTATAGAGTGAAGAGCTCCAGGTGTGAATTTTATTTCTTGGGCTCTCTGTTTATCTTCAACAGGCAAAGGAGGGACCGACCCTCTAGTCTTTGACAATGGATTTCCAGGTGGTCCTTTGGAATCCTTCATGAAAGCTCTATTTTCTTATTCCTGAACTCTCTCTCTTTCCTCCCTTTGGGTAAACTATTCCTGTGAACGTTGACCTTTAAAATATGTTTCCAAAGCAATTTAGCTAGAGTTGGGATGCTTTATCCTGTGAGTTTGGTGAAGAGAACAGTTTGGGGGAATGTGCTCTGAAAAGACAGGGGACACCATAGGACATACCAGTTGGAGTAAAGGGTGGTGGGCAGTATTCACAGGGGAAGAGTTCAAAGGAAAAGTAGGGACAGGAGATTTCTTAACTTCATAGTTTGGCTGGACAGCTTCCCGAAGCCATCCGTGCATAGCGGCCAATATTATTATAATTTTTTTTTTTTTTTTGCGTGTGCCTATCTTAGCGATTTCAACATCAGGTCTCTGGATAGAGGTCTTATTTTATTTCAGCCGTTTCTTGATGAATTCTTTTGTTTCTCTCTCAGGAGGTAAATAGGCCAGAGACTCCCCCTCCCCACCTGCCATGCTTCTCCATCTTGTTACTGGCTGGTTTCCTGCTCTGTGTGACCTCCCCCCTGTGACCACCCCCCTGGCCGTGGCTCCCTGTGGAAGACACAGGGTGGCAGGGAAGGGGTGGGAAGGGAAAAAGGGCAGGTATAGACCAGGACTTGTCAGAAGGAAGGATTCCCATGCAGAGTAAAAGGTGCTTAGCATATGTTTTCCTCTTACTTGTTGGAAAAGGTCACTGGGAGACGCGGAACCAAATTGGTAATTCTTGCAACGGTGAAGATTTTATGGCCTGCTTATCTCTCCTCCACACACTCTTTAAGTTATATTTTTCCTGGCTCCGATGTCCATTTTAATTTGTATTTCACTATTTAATGGCATACATTTTCTGTGAGCTCCTCAGGTCTTACGGAATAAGTTCGGGTATAAAGAAGTAAGATAGAGGTTGGGGCACTTAAAATTTTAATATATTCTTTTCCTATACCTTGATAATACCTTCATGATTATGAAGTGTTTTAGGACCATTAGGATATTTGCATCCTAGCTCTGACCCAGTAAAGTAGGGTTGATTTTTGGAAATGCTGTAACTCCTCATTCCCGTGTGCAGGTTGCTATAGGACTAGTTTCGAAAATTAGCCCCGCGTTCTGGCAGTGTGAGGCCTTGCTCAGTTGCATGAAACCTTTGGGCTTCCTTTCTTTAGACCTTCTGCAGGTCATTCTCAAACAAGCAGTATTTTATTAGCTCCTACTAGTGGAGGTGGATCGAGTACACAGCCTGCCATCCAAATCTGGGTTTCTGAGATCTCGGGCCCCTTGGCTATACGGTGAGCTGGAACTTTCCTGTCTAAGCCCACAGGTACTGAGCCTCCTCTAGCCTTTGGAGTGAAATCTGATTTCTTGCAAGCATAAGATCCCACTGTCCCGAGTCCCCCCCGCTTCACGACTATCACCCTGTCTGACTACTCTCGCATGGTAGGTCTCGTCTCTGTGGTAGGGACTCTGTCTTCATGAAATTCCCAGAAGTTCTGCTCAGCTCTTACGTACTGATGCCACCCCAGAGTGGGGCTGTGTTTCCCCTGTGGTTTAAATGGCTGGTTACCCTTGGCTGATGTTCACCTCACCCAACCCTGCACATTCCCGTTTGTTCTGATCTCTGGCATCATTTTTTTTCCCCCAGCTCTGTCTCCTTCTGCTTCTTTTAGACTCATAAAAGTTTTGCTTTACCAGCTAAGTCTCACTTTTTCCTCTGATAATCGTAGTATCAGCGAGCATCACACAACGTAGCCTCTGAATGCTCTCCATCCTCTTTTTTATGTATGTGGATTTTATATCTTTTGATTAGACTGTAAATTTCTAGAGAGAGTGGACCATATCACGGCTCCTTGTATCATGATGGCCATATGGTGGCCACCTGAGTGATTAAATTTTGTTCGCATGTAACAGTTACTCTGCTCAGTAAATGCCAGGGGCAGAAAATTTCTCGTTGCAAATGTCAATCTTAAGAATTCTTTGTAGATTTTTATAACCCTGTGTCCAGGGCATTTAGAGTTTCCCCCCTTTATTACATTAAAAGTATTTTAGAGGATCAAATACAAGAGAGAAAGAAAGAAAGAAAGAAAGAAAGAAAGAAAGAAAGAAAGAAAGAAAGAAAGAAAGAAAACAGAAACTTCTTCATTTCCATCATTCTTTCTTCTTTCCATCATTCTTTTGGGAATACTACATTTTATATTTTGTCCTTTAAGGTGTCGTGCTCTGGGGGCCTGGGGGTAAAGTAGTCAAAGAAAATTGGGAAAGGGTACCAGCTCTAGAATCGTTAACATCTTCTTTTGCTAAAACCTTAAGATTTAACAAAGAAAATGCAAATATCTCACCTTTTCATGGTCACCTTAAAACCACAGTTGAATATGGTCTATTGAACTCCCTGTAAAAGAAAGAAAAGAAACTGGAAAGTGTTCAAATAAAAAGCAATAGTTGGAACAAAAGTAGAGGGTGGGTAAGGCTGCCCTGAACAGCATAATTTGGATAAAATTCTCATAGCTCCCATTTGCCTGATTGGAAGATTTCTATTAAATTAAATTTTACCTAGATTGAAACCACATTTCTGGATTATCAGCAATCACGATTATTCTTTTTTGATCTTTTTATTATTGGTATTGAATATTAGATTTTTTTTTTATTAGTTATCCTTGCACATCAATGCCTTGCTCTTATTTTCCTAAATACTGTCATGATCAACATCATTTATTTATTGGTACCTATTGATCGTGGTGATAAACTAAGCATTGTAAACAAAACCACATTCCATTATGAACGTGTGTGGTCCCTAGAGTTGACAGTCTAAGAGTGTTGGTTGTCCTGGCTATGGTGGCATGAGATGTTTCTCTTACCCCCCAGGACAGTCTGGAATTAGGCTCTGTGGAAAGCAGATTGCCGGTCGACCCACAGACCTGGCTGCTAAACATCCAGATTCCTTGACAAGCTCTTCAGGTCGTGCTTTCACACACCGTAATTTGTGCGAATCCTAGGAACTAATCAGGAAGTGAAGGACAGCCATGTGATAGAGTACTACGAATCCAGATCCGTGCCTCCGAGCACGACTGTCCATTACAAAGCTGCTTCTGTAGGTTTCAAGCACCAGTTTCAGAATTTAAGGGAACAAAGAGTCTGCTGGTGATTCTCCTATTATGTGGGCCTGATGCATCAGGTGGAACTGTTCACCTGGTTTCGAGAGGCAAACTCAAGGTAATGTCTTCGTAACCCTAAATTCTCCCTTTCTCCCTCCCCCTTCGACCACATTGTCTCTCCCTCTCCCTCAGCTTTTTATTTTAAAAAATAAAAGTAGCACAGTTTACTAGTGGATTACTTGGGAGAAATTAATTAGTAAGAAAAATTATCTTTATGTTTTAAAGACTTTCTTGTTAGCTCTGAAAATAAATACCTTATTACTTAACTGATAATAGTTTTAACCCAAATCTTATCCATAGAATTCGAACTGGTTTTTTTTTCCCCTTTTAACTTAGGGACACACCTTCTCAGGCCTTTACCAGTTTACTGTCCAAGTTTTTCTTAGCTTCTGTCAGCGCAAATTTCAAGTTAGAAAGTAATTTAATTAATCACTGTTTACAGCCAATTTCTGCCCCTCTATTGTACCTCTTTTTCTTCTTCCTAAGGGGGAGAGAGGGAGTATGGGAAAGAGTGGAAGAAAGAGGGAGGGAGAGAGAGATTGATTCTTAGGGCTAAACCCTGGAACTATGGTTTTCTCTCACCAAAAGATAATATACTCTCTTTTGAAAAACTTGAAGGCTCTATGACAATAGATAATCTAAACATAAATAGCATTCACACTATTTTTTGTAAGAGGAACACATTCATATGCTGTTTGATTATTTGCCCATTTCACTTCACGTGTCACTGACATTCTTTTGTGTGAATAGGTCTTCTTCATGGCTGTATAGTGTTCCATCAAATCAATGTACTGTAATTTATTTAATCAATATGCTGCTGTTAAACAGTTGGCTCCTTCATATCTTTTGCCTTTTTATGTAGAATTTCAAGCACTGGTATAACCTTGTCTTTGGATCCTTTCTGATGATATATTTGGGTTAAATTTCCAGGTACAGAATTTGCTGGATCAAAGGGTTTATATATTTTAACAACTCTGATGTGCATTATCAAACTGTCCTTAAGTTTCTTCCAATATTCACTGAGGTCAGCTAGTTTATCTTTGAAGGAGCATGGTGTCCCCATTCCACCCACTTGTGGCTAGTGGCTGTTAACTCGATTCGACTTCACATTTACATACACCTCTTAGCAACTTCCTTAGCCATCTGAAATGTTCAGGGATCTCTGCAAGGTAGAAAAGTGGTAGCAGTTTCCAGAGAAAGGACAGTACCCATCTCTTTAAGCAGAACATATATAAAGTGGCTACACGTCAGAGTCATAGTAAACAGAATGGTTTCAGTGTATTATTGCATTTGCCCATCCAGGTAGACATAAAATGGTGGGGGAGGGGAGATGGGGAATGAACGAACAGTGGTCATGTTCCTTACCACACAGTCAGATTCTAGTGACATTTCTCCTGCTTAATGCTATACAAAGAACATTCATATTCCAGAAGGCTACAACCCCAATTCCATTTCTATCTCCTCCTCTTAGATTCTTTTGCTTTCCCATTTCCATATCCTGAAGGTAGATATTTAAGTTCCATCTATGGTAGACTTTTTATGAGGTCAAAATTATTCTGTGAGAATGGGGCAAAGCATTTTCCAGAAAAGGCAAATATTTTGAAAACCCACGAGGGCTGCTTTAGAGATGATCACTTGACTTTGGTAGTCATAATTGTTTTCCACAAAGCTCTCAGGTCGAAAACTCAGAGCAGCAAGTAAATGGACCAAAATAGGGCATGTCAGCAGGAAAAAATTGCCTAGCTTTTGGGTGAGGAATATAAATAATTAGGATTTCACTTCAACAAGACTCTTTTGCTTTCTTTTCTCTAATGCTCTCTCTGACATTTGGGTTTTGAATGCCAAGTTATTTTTGGTATTCACCTACATCCCTAACAAGCAATGTGCTCATGGTTGTCCTGTTTTAATGCCATAATTGTGAGTTTGACCTACAAAAGCTATATTTGCCTGGTAGACAAATGGGAAATCTCATTAAGTAAATACACTGAGAAATACTGTTTGGGTACATCAGTAGTGATAGCAGCCTCTGGAACACTACCGTGTCAAAGAAACAGGATCTGTATCCTCTCCTCATCCATCCACCTCTCTGTTTACCATCAGTGAATGTTTGTTGATTAATTACCACATGCAGGCCACTGTGCTCAGTACTGGGGATACAAAGAAACAGAAGGTTCCAGTTCCTGTATTTGAGAGATTTTTTTTAGGCTCCAGGCAGATGGGACATACTCACGTAACCCAGGTAACTCTTACTGTCCCATGGTTCAGTCTTGTTCATCCAGTCACATCAAATAAACCCAGTCCAGTAGCCAATAATGGATGAAAACACTTGGAATCTTTATTCGTCTTTTTGAGAGCACATGAACAGCAGTGGGAAGAATGCATTCTTCCCATGCAGCAGAAATCTTACTGATCTTCTCTCCTCATTACTCTCTTAACCGTCTCCATGTGTTTGGCACTGGCCTTGTGAAATTCTCTCCCCCACTCTCATGGCCTGCTCCCCCAGATCTCAGTCCAACATCTAGCCTTCGAGGCTTTTCTTGCTGTTTTCTCTTTGCACTTCTGCCTCGCTCTTCCACGTATCAGTATAGTGTCGTGGGTGTGTTTGTTTGCTTTTACTTCTTCCGTCTTGTCCCTTCTTGGGGTTCTCCACTACCAAGAATTTTCCTGGGAACTGACCCAGCACACAAGCCCTTTCCCCTTAGAAGTGAAAGTGAGAGGAAGAGTATAGATACTCATATAATAAGTAATTGCTGCTCTTGTTAGATACTAATGCTTTTGAGATGATAAGGAGCACATGAAGAGATAAATGAGAAGATAAAAGGGTATGTATTAAATATTGGATGAATTTTAAGGGCTACATGAACTCACAGGGAAAGAATAACCACCCAGCAGAAAGTTCAGGCTTTGGACTTGTACATTTTGAGCTTGGCCTTGAACCGAGGAGTGGGTATAAGGGGGGAAAGACATTCAGGGTAGGAGGACTGGTATGGATCACAATGTTGGGGGGCGGGGATCAGTTAGGCTGGAGCAGTGGATCTCAATCAAGAAGTGAGCCGTGGAAGATTCAGAAGAGGATAGGAGGTAGGAGTGAGAGGCTCCGGTGAAGGAGAGAGAGCACGGGTAGGTGGGGGCAGTGGTGCTGGTACAGTATGGTGAGCGCCGTGGAGTAGATTTTGGCGGTGAGCAGGAAGAGCCAACATCGGGGGTGGGGGGGGGGAGTGGCAGCAGACGGCAGGTCAGCGCCTCCCAGGGACATTGTGAAGCTGCATTCTCTAGACATGATTATATGTCTTGGGAGCAAGGGAAGAAGCAGTGTCAAAAGTGACAGACATCGGAGTTGCAGAACGCAAGCGTGGTGAGGGCAGGGGACTGAGTGTGGCCTGCTCACTGTGGTATCACCAGCACTTGCCACAGGGCCTGGGGGATGCAGGCATTGAATAAACGTTGATCAAGTGAATAAGTTAAGTACATTTTGAATTCCTGGGAAGTAATCAGAGGGGGGTTATTTTGGAAGCGTGGAAACCCAGCTCAAACTGGAAAACAACCCCTCAAAAAAAAAAAAAAAATCAAGCAGAGGTGGTGGGTGAGAGTCTCCTGCAAGTGAATGTCCAGGTATGGCTCTGGAGTCACAGATCCAGTGTCTCAGAAAGTTTGATCAGACACATTTCTCCCAAGACCATTACAGCCTTCTGGAACACTTGGTTTAGGCTTGTTTTGGGTTTTGTGCCTCTGATTTTATTTTATAGGATACCTTGTTGAGACACAGAGATGCACATGCCTGCATCAGTCCATCCATCACACGTAAATACAGAGGTACATGTATGTACTTACGTGTCGACACACAGTTGCACCTGCACCCACAGATGCCCGTGCGTGTGTCTGCACATCCATGGACGCACATCCATACATACATTTGCATATGTAGAGACACAGACGTGTATATTGCACGTCTATGATTTAAAGGACTTGACGGATGGAGGACCATAAAAGGGTAGATAGCTTGGAGTCTGTGAGTGAGAGCATGTAAGGGCATGTGAAATTGGACAATTAGTTTGGAAAGAAACAGAATCCTTAGAGTTGGAAACAATGCTAGTATACATGAGGAGGATATAGTACGTAGCTAATATTCATGAATGAAAACAATAAGCAAAAACGTGAATTCATTGTCAACGTGATCGTTGTATTTTTCCCTCCTGAAAAGATTTTCATTATTTAAGTATAGTCGACAGACGGCGTGATCTTAGTTTCAAGTGGATGGCATGCTGATTCGACAGTTCTGTATATTATGCGGTGTTCACCATAAGCATAGTTAGTATCCGTCACCATACAGCATTATTTCAGGGTTTTTTTCATTTTGTTTTTGAGAGTGAGAGAGAGAGTGTACACACAAGCCAGGGAATGGGGCAGAAGGAGAGAAGGGGAGGGAGGAGAGAGCGAGCGAGCGAGAGAATCTCAAGCAAGTTCCGTGCTCAGCACGGAGCCCAACCCTAAGATCACGACCTGTGCCGAAATCAAGAGTCAGACCCTCAGTGGACTGAGTCACCCAGGCGCCCTTCAGTATTACTGACCCTACTCCCACAGTACTTCTCATCCCTGTGACGTCCTCATTTTGTAACTGGGATAGTTGTATTTCAAGGAGCATTTCCTTCAGAATATCAAAGTGTGATTGGCTTCGACTAACAGAGCCTCAGTCCAAAGCTTGCATTTTGTACTGGGAAGCCAGGTCTCCTGTGGTGGCAGGCAGCCCTTTTACCAAGGCAAGGACCCCCCCACCCCCACCCCCCCATGAGCTTTGGATATGGAAGCCGGAGGGGATGAGCGAAGTAAGTGAAGGAGATTAAGAGGTACAAACTTCCAGTTATAAAATAAATGAGTCACAGAGATGTAAAGTGTGGCACTGGGAATAGTCAAAAATGTTGTAATAATAGCATATGGTGACCGATGGTGACCACACTCATGGTGAGCATAGTGTAACGTAGACAATTGTTGAATCGCTGTGTTGCACTCCTGAAGCTAATATATTCTATGCCAGCTATACGTCAGCTAAGAAAAATATATTCTATATCTTGACCTTGGTGGTAATTACTAGAGTTTTTATGTTTGGAAAACCTCATTGTATGTTATTGTATGTAAATTATACCTCAATAAAGTTCATTTATTTTTATTTAAAATTTTTTTTAATGTTAATCTTTTTTTTTTTTTTTTTAGAGAGCAAGAGCTTGAGCGGGGGAGGGGTCAGAGAGAGAGGGAGACACAGAATCCGAAGCAGGCTCCAGGCTCTGAGCTGTCAG
>NW_024412433.1:9806551-9814632 GCF_014898765.1 Herpailurus yagouaroundi
AAATGGAAGCTTGGAAAGACCAGGCCCCACTTGCTGTGTTTGATCAGCTTTTCTTTGTTTCAGATAGGAACAGAGGTTCATTTTGTTTGTTTTGTTCTGGGGCCTCTGCCCTATACACTGTGATTCCCGTTAGATTTTCCAGCAGTGAAGGCCGTCTATTCAAAGTCAAATTGGGATTTGGGGCAGTGCAAGCCTGTAAGGGAAGACGGATTGGATTTTTAATTTGCTACACTGAGTATCCCTAGAAAGAACTGACGATCAGATAGCATTCCCAGGACTTGCGTAAAGACTGAAGCATGAAGAAAATCTGCTCTGGACAGATAAAGGAAACCCTCTGCAGCCCACTAAACTGCCAGTCACACAGACTTCTAGAATTTAATTTTGAGAGAGAGCTGATTGGGAACAGGGACAGTCTGTAACTCACTCCTTCTTGGTGAGCCCCAGAGCAGGCTTGTGGTATTGTTTATGATCTGGGACAGGGCATGGTTCATAATGGGGCTTGCCACCCAAGTTGGCTTGGGGCTCTGTGTTCAGAGCAGCTCCTGGCTGGAGCTGAAACTACTTTGCTTTGTGGTCAGAGCTGCTAGTGATTACTCCGTCTGCCAAGGCGGTTAGCAGACATGGGAGGTCAGGGGAGTGTTATGTCACTACCAGCTTTCTTTGCTGGGTTCCTGTTTCTCTTTGCCAGTTCATCCCTCTGGTGTCCTCGTATTTGCCGACACGCCATTTGGGCACCAGGCCTGTCCTCCCTCACCCCCTCCCTCTCTTCTTTCCTGCCCCAAATATTTATTTATTTTTATTTATTTAAATTTTTGAAAGTTTATTTATTTTGAGAGAGAGAGCGAGCAGGGGAGGGGCAGAGAGAGGGGGGAAGAGAGAGAATCCCAAGCAGGCTCTGCACTGCAGGCACAGAGCCCAGTGCAGGGCTCCAACTCACAAACCGAGATCGTGACCTGAGCCGAAGCCAAGAGTCAGTCGCTTAATTGACTGAGCCACCCGGGAGCACCCCCTCCCCAAAATATTTATTGAGCACCTACTGAGCTGGGTGCCTGCTTGGCACTGGCAGTAGAGCAATGAACAAAACAAATAAAAATCCTTGGCCTCGTGAATCATATGTTTTAGTGGGGCCCCAGGTAATAAACGATTCCACAAGTCAATAGAAAGTTACAACTGTGATAAGCACACTGTGCTAAGACTGTAGTTGATAAAAAAATCTGACATGAGTTTGGGGGATTGGGGATCACAATCTTGAAGAAAGGTAAGTAGGCTGAAATATTAACTAGGTGATGGGGAGACCCTTCCAGGCAGAAGACTGGAACTGCATGTGCAAAGGCCCTATGGCAGGAGACAACGTGTAATATCAAAGAAACTGCAACAAGGCCACAAGGCTGGAGCTTAGAGAACAAGGGCGAGAGAGGTGGAGATGTGGTGAAGTCGGTTGGGTCGGGCACGCTGGGCTGTGGAGGCCACGTTAAGATCTCGGCAGGGAGGAGCTGTCGAAGGGAAGGAACTGGTAAGCACATTCATCCTGTGTATAGTTCCTGCCGAGGCATATGCGTTTTAACGTGGCAGGAAAGAAGTCATCCTTAAGATGATATACCGGGCAGTCGGACATCAGGAGGAGCTGGCAACCCCACAGGTGTCTTTGGCCATATCTCGAGACGTTCGGATCTACTAGGTCAGGCTGGAGCCAACATAACAGTTAAATAAACTCTGTAGGTGATTCTAATTTTAAGTGTTTGTGAACCAGATAAGTGAGGGGCAGAGTGGTAGAGAACTTTCTGGAGCTCCAGAGAGTGGAGCAGATAGTCAAGGCTGCCTTTGAGCATCTCGAGGACTGAGGCCAAGGGCCTGACTGTTCTTATGGTGACAATGCTCATATGAGCTAGAAATAGTCCAGCCAGACAGACTGAGTCTGAGTCAATGTCTCCATCCCTCCCAGTCGTTTTTCTTTCAAACCCTGGCATACCACCGGGGCTTGACTGCAATACGTTGGCTAGTTTTATTTTTAGTACAATAATACATGCTCTGGAAGATAAAGTTGTTATGCATAATTCAAGAGGCAAACGCATCTCAAATTAGAACTCTGACCAAACACGTGTAAATTCAGGTAACTTCTTTCATGTGACCTCGAAGTTACCAGACCATCTAGTTGGTGCCCACTTAAATGTGAGGTTTTGAATCAAAGCAAGGCAAAGGAATGCGATAGAACAAAGGCAGTTGAAAGAAAGATCACGTCCACAATGCTTGCAACAGTTCAGAAGGTAAACACGTCAATCAACCGCTTTTTATGTTAGCTCCTCTGAAGGCCTGGTTCTCTAACGCCTTAACATTTATAAAGTCATCTGCAGCCCAATTAGCTGTGCATTTATAATCTCCTATTACCCTCACATCAACACAGAGAAGTGATTAATTATTTTGACGTTCATAGTAATGCCATTAATCAGAATACATTCATTGGGTATTAATGACTGGATGCGGTGGGTAATTGTATATGAGTTCTACAGTAATTTATCAATTGATTTACTAGTATTTGATGAGTTGAAACTGTGCGAATGGAAGATTAAGTGATACAATTCTAACTGATTATGAAAAGGCGATCAAATAGGCATTGAAAAAGATTAAATAAATGAAGAATTTCAATTGTATATTCTGTTTGAGCCAACAAAATTTTAAAGGAAAGTGCAAATTAATTTTCATGTTCTACCAATGGGTATTCAGGAACTGGCTTAAAAAAAATGTGTCCAATTAGGATGTGGTTTTCATATGCAATGAATTTCTTTTTTCTAAGTGGAGATTACTTAATGCCAGAAATAGGCACAGGAAGAGATTTGACAGGCTTTGTTGTAAATTTTGCTCCAAGAAAAGATTTTATAATTTTGTTTTTTATACCATCATGCCCATTATATTGGCCAGTGTTTCTTATATTAATTGCTGCATATACTTTTTTTCTGAAATGTTTTTCAATCCTATGAATTGTAGCCATACCTCATTTATTCGCATATTTTTCTTTACAACTTTAAATGTAGCCTAGAGCCTGGCTTTTTAAAGTAGAATCTAGGTATGAATTATTCAAAATGGTAGATAGTAAAAGGGACATTATTATGTATGTGTGGTGTACTTTTATTTAGACATTATTTTTAAATGCTAGCAGTAATCTTTAAAAGTGGAAATGATTAAAAGAATTCCATTTAAAAAGTTTGATATCAGAGAAACCGAGTTAGGGGACTCTCTAACTGACCTCCACGCTTATGTGTCAGCACGGCTGTTTTCTCAGGGGACCTGCTTTCCCAGAGCTATTTCCTGAGACCTACACAAGTCTAAGTTCCCCTGAGGATCCCACTTTAAATAGACGTTGGGTTGTTGACGTTGCTGTGGGTGATAGGGATGGTGGTGTTGGGAGTGGTGATGGGGATGGTGGTGATGATGATGGTGATAATGGTAGTGATGATGGCAATGATGATGATGATGGGGGTGATGGTGATGATGATGATGATGCTGTGATGGGGGTGATGATGATAATGGTGATGGTAGTGATGGGGGTGATGGTGGTGATGACAATGAAGATGGTGATGGTGGTGATGACCATCATTTATAGAGTCCTTTGTACATGCTTACACGGTACTAATCGCCTTGCCAATATTAAGACCTTTACCCATAATGACCATCTCAGGAAATAGGTAGTGTTATTATCTCTGTTAGAAATAACCCAAGGCATGAGTGGTGTAAATCGCTCTCCCAAATTCAGAGGTGGCGAGAACTCGACCTGGCGGTAGATCCAAGTATGACCTCCCGTGACCCTGATGTTGGCACTTGGGCCTGGTTAATCATGTTAGTATAGATAGTAAAGCCACTCATTAGGAGGAACTGATTTGGAATTGATGAATAGATGTGGTGGGCAGTTACTTCTGCAGTGTGAAACGTACACTATCTACAGGATAAGTGAGGTGTTACAGATTATAGACTGAACCTGCAGGTTAATATGCACATTGAGTATATCCCTATATAATAAAAGGAGTGACAACTAGGTGTTTTTCCTAAGCTTGTGTCCGGTTCTTCCCACTCCTCCCCTGTCTATAGGTGGGCCACTTTCATGGCCAACCCTGCTTGGTGAATACTAAGGAATACAGAGGAGAAGGGTGATGGAATTAGTATTTTGTGAGATTGCCACACTAAGTAGTAGCTAAATAGTGCTTCCTTCTGAGTCAAAGGGCAGACGGTGGGTGTAGCACAAGAGAAGGGGTTTTATATGATTCCTTTGCACACGTGTATTGGTTAGGCTCCAGTCTCATCTGCTGTAATAGAGAGACCTCAGATACACTGGCTGAAGCAAGTTCCAGGTTCATCGCTCTCATGTTTACAGTGAGCAGGCGGCTGGTCCGGGACTGAGAGGGCAATTCTGAACCCTCACCACACAGGTTCCATCTCTGGATTCAGACTTGCTGTCCCCACTTCCATGGGGCAGTAAGATGGGAGGGATGGGCAGGGCAACACCTGCTCAGTCTTGGTAGACGTACATCACAGAAGGGCCACATATCCCATCTCTGAGTCGCTGAGGAGAGGCGTGTTCTTTAACTGGGTGGCCCAGTTCTCAGCAAAAACTCCTATCATTAAAGAGATGTGAGGAGAATAGATACCGTCGGGCAACTAATAGTTACTCCTGTAGTTCAAATACTCAAGTCTTTACTTAGGACAAATAACTTAGTCTAATATTAGTAGAGGAAGGAGTGTGGGGGGCTGAACCTGTTCTTCAAAAAAAGAAAAAAGAAACAGAAATATAGCCCTCCGGGCTAGTAACCCTTTACTGCGGGAATAGATATTTCTTTTGGAAAAGTGTAGAACGTCAGCCTAAGGAGCCTTGGCTCATGTTACAGTGTAGAGCCCGTGTTTCAGTGCTGACTTTTCGTAGTCTTCTCTGCAGCATGAACACAGAAGGTGCTGTTGAGATCTGGACAAAGCCAGGAGGCAGTAGTTAAGAGCTGCTGCCTCTGAGAGTAAGATTTACTGAGAGCCAGTCATTCTGTCTTTAGGGGATAGCACGGTGATTGTATTTTTTTCAACAGTCGCTCCCCATTATCCCTGCAATTTCTTTTTCTTTGGAGCAAATGATAGTACTTAATACATACTTTTCATAGTCGTTTGGCCAGGTGTAATCCACCCGATGATTTCGATGTGTGGCCACGGTAGAAGTATTTGGTCTGCTGCTCTTAATGTGCCTTTGTGTCTCCTGATTCAGAAAGCATTTTTGGCCATACGTTACTCGGGAACCGGCAGAAAATGAGGTAATCCACATGAGTGAGTGTTCCCAACAGCAATATCCTGCTTTAAGGATCGAAACTGGAAAGTAAGCAGGCGAACAAAGAACCCAGCCTTTCCATGGAAATCTAGAGAAAGCCTTGTTTCCAAAAGACACAAAGACCTTGAATGAGGTCCTGGGGTGGCTGGTGTGGCCAGGCACTACACAGGTGTAGTGACAGCTTTTCTGGTGCGTCTTCACTTTCCACCGTAACTCTCGGTCTGCTGGCATTCTCACACCTGCAAAAGAAAGACAGCTTCGCTCGGGTAGTAGAGGGTATGAGTAAGCCTTGCTTTCAGGATCACGGAGCTCTGGACTTGGTCTGGGTTCATATTTGCTGCCTGCATCAAGCTGTCTTTTTTGCCTCTGGCCTGACATTGTCAAACGATGATTTATTTCTCCGGTTTTGCTTCTCAGTCCACAGGCACTGAGTCACAAATCCATGGGGATCCCAACCAGCTTATTAAGCTTTGCTCTAACCTCCATTCTACCTTCTTAAAAAAGTCAGTGCAGATACACCGTTTCATCCATGCTTCTGTGGCACGGGATGTGGGAACTGGGGGGGTTTGCCTTCCCAATGCCTATGTTAATACAAAAACCCTGGGTCTCCAGCTGGGGCTGAAACCCGTAATATTTCAAGCCTTTCATGCCTGTCGGCTGCCAGCCATGGGACTTCCTGGACTGTGAACGGTTTTTATAGGTTATAGGTTTGTGCCAAATGACTTGCCAAGTCTTAATAGGAAAAGTCGGCAGTCTGTTTGCAACACCTACTGCTCAAGTATTTACGGCCAGAATTTTTATTTTGCACGTATGCTTTCCTTTAACAGGAAAGAAAATGGTCTTTAGTCAAACCACTGAGGTGAGAAATGCAAATTTCATTTGCCACTAATCCCAATGAGGTATTAACTACAAAGTCCATTTAAGACCCTTAGTGTTAATATTAAAGAGGACAAGTGGTAAAATAAACAGTTAATGGCCCAGAGCCCACCATCTCGCTTGCTCTCCCAATTGATGCTTGACCACTCCGTCCCAAAGATAATGACTGGACCCCCTTTCAGCTGCTCTCCGCTTCTCATTGGCACCAGGGAAGGCGACTTTGGCAAATTCACCGTTTTAAAAGGACTGTAGTGATGGCAGGACGTTTTATTACTGTGTTAATGAGCACAGTGTGGGGTTGTGGGCAGGGCAGAGTGTTTGCATGGTTTTGTGCAAGCTTAGGGGAGGAGGAGTCGGGAGAGGCAGAAGGAAACCCAACTTTTATTTGTCATCGTAACTAGCTACTTGAGGGTGTTAACAGATCTCTGGATAATCTTTGGAGAAAGGTTCCCTTCATTATCGTTTTCAAGCTCCTTAGGGAAATCACCAGATGTGTAGCAAGTAGAAGTGGGCTCTCCAAGTGTAGCAGTGGCTTTTTCCTTCTTCTCTTCCTCCCTCCAACACTCCCTTCCTTTCCCCTCCCTCTCTCCCTCCCTCTCCTCTTCCTTTCCCAGCATCTGAATTCTAAGGTGAACTATGTAGCATCCTTGAAAGTTTCTGTCGGGGACCACAGTCTCCCCTTTGGATGCTGAAGTTGTCAAAGGCCTGCCATCATGTAGTTCCAGATGTCCTCCATGCTGCAGAAATCTTGTCTTTTCTTATCAACCCCACCATGGAAATATCCTGCTGCGACTTGTTTCAGTTAATTCTTCCAGTATGACTCTGCTGTGGTCTGATGTCAACACACAACCGAGTTTATACCGTGAATATTGGCCCGTAAAGCTTGGTTCTGGCTCCCTGTTCTCTCTCTCTGTTTCCTCTCCCTATGTGCCCTTCCCTGTCCCAAAAATGCAACACCATTTGTATTCAGATGAAGCCCCAATTTAAATATTCAGCCCTGATGTTTCTGACTACTCATGTCCTATGTCCAGCCACCAGCTTTTGACCACTTTATTTGGAAAAGGGGTCTCGTCACAATCTCAAACTTAGTCTGTTCACAACAGAAATCTTGATTCACTTGCCCAGTACGACCCCCACAAGGTTGCTTACTGTATGTATGATTTTGTCCTTTCCCTCATATCCCACATCCAATGTATATGAAGTCTTATTGGTTCTTCCTCCAAAATGTGATCTTTGAAAAAGCGTAAGTCACGTGCTTTTCCCCTGGTTAAAGCTCTTCAATGGATTCCCATTTTACTAAGTTTCACGAGATGCCCGCTGATCTGGCCCTTCCTGCCTCTCTGTCCTCATCAAGATGCTGGCCATTGACACACTGATGTCCTCATCCGTGGGTCACACTGACCTTCCCATCCGTGTGACGCATGACCTCCTCCTCCATGAGACACGTGACCTTCTCAGCTCTCTTTGCTGGCTCATTCTCAGCCTTTAGAGCTCATCCTGAATGCAGCCTCCTACTTGGAGCTGGGTAAACGTCTGCTGCCTGGAGGACCAATGAATTCAGCTTCCTTCTGTCCCACACTGCAGCCCATCACACCCATCCCCTGTGCCCACTTGCTCACTGGAGCACATGGTCTGTCCACGTAAAGTGGCCCAATATTTCTGCCTCAGAGTCAGAATCGTAAACTTGGACCGTACACAGTGATGATTTAAATATATGTTTATTCATGAAAAGTTTCAAAGAACTCTAGTTTAGCATTTGTTGTGGTTGGAACGAAGACTGTATTTTCTCTTGAGACTGGGAGGGTGATAGAGTGTAATCAGAAGTGGGAGAATCCCTGAAACTTTTGCTGGAGGGCCTTCATTTCCTTCCTTCCTTCCTTCCTTCCTTCCTTCCTTCCTTCCTTCCTTC
>NW_024412433.1:9814642-9840107 GCF_014898765.1 Herpailurus yagouaroundi
TTCCTTCCTTCCTTCCTTCCTTCCTTCCTTCCTTCCTTCCTTCCTTCCTCTCTCTCTTTTTCTTTCTTTCTTTCTTTCTTTCTTTCTTTCTTTCTTTCTTTCTTTCTTTCTTTCTTTCTTTCTTTCTTTCTTTCTTTCTTTCGTCTTTATTTTTGACAGAGAGACAGACAACAAGTTGGGGAGGGGCAGAGAGAGAGAGGGAGACACAGAATCCCAAGTAGGCTCCAGGCTCCCAGCTGTCAGCACAGAGCCTGACGTGGGGCTCGAACTCACAGATCACGAGATCATGACCTGATCTGAAGTCGGACGCTCAACCGACTAAGCCACCCAGGCGCCCCTGGAGGGACTTAGTTTTTTTTCTCCACTTCTGCTTTGTTTTCCTGTGTTGGTATTTCCTTTCCTTGGGTCTCATGCAGTTTCCGTCTCGAGCTTTGCTGTTCCTCCTCTGTCTTGCTCATCCTTCCCCCCTTCCTTCTTCTCTCCTTTCTTTCTAAATCTCGTCTTTCTTTTTCCTTTGCTTGTTGTTAAGTTACACCAGGCGTTAGTTAGCTAGAGCGACCCCCACGCGACACCTGCTACACGGCGTCATTCTGTAGTTTTTGGAAAGACCATCGAAGACGCAGGGGCTGACAAAAGGCAGTCGCAGGGCAGCTCCACAAACAGAACCAGAGTGGCATCTTCGTTCCTACTTTGCGGGGTTTTCTCCACTTAATTAGTTGGCCTGTGGATCTTAGAATTCTGAAGAGGAGGACAGGCTTCTCTCTGCAGGTCTGTATCAAGAATTATATTATGTGTATCGATTTCACGCTATGAAGGAAGAGTAAAAGTAGTGACCATCTGCTCTGCATTTCTTGTAAGTATGCTGGAAGTGTCCATCAGTTTGAGTGCAATGTCAAAGAAACCACACTGGCTTTTCAACAACTTTCAAATGATCACTTATAAAGCCCCAAAGAACTTCCTTTTTCTAAAAAAAAAAAGTGAATTCTATTTCATTTCAGGTTCTTCCTGCTACCCCTTTGTAAAGGGCACAGCTCCTGCTCTTGGCATGTGGGATTTCCTGAGGGCAGCTTTGCTCTAACCCAGCTGCAGTTTGATGAAAGTTAAATTGGACAGTATTACTTTTCATTATGAGCCGCTCTAGGCATTTTCCCTGAGACATGATCAAAGGGAGGTGCCAACAACTTACTGAAATTTCACTCTTACCTAGAAGGAGCTGGCAGGCACCGTTGTCGTGTGAGCCGTATATTGTTGAAAATAGCGTGCATATCCTTTTGACTCCCTGTGGGGGGTTAGGTGACATAATTAGGAATTACATAGTAATATGTGGCATGCTGTTGCAAAGATTGATCTCTTTAATAGTTTGCTAAAGTATTTTAGGGCCAGAATACTCCCGGTCTTATTAAGCAAATAAAGCCAATATAGAAACCTTTATCAGAGGTGTTTCTAAGAACTTCAGAGACTTAACGATGAGCTAGAGAATAGAAATATTGCCTAAATAACAGAGTCACCTGGACTTTCAAAAACAGATGCGTAAAACACGCTTTCAGAGGCTCAATGCGTGCCTCTAATTCCAGGTGATTTACCTTAGTAATAATATTACTCGTGATACTGAAATTAGTTTTTGTACCAGACCAGTGGTTCTTAACTAGAAGCAATGTTCGAATTACTTAGGGAGCCTTTTCCAAAAACATGCCTGCCAGAGGTCCCCCCCAGACCTGAACCTCCCAGATTCTGAACCACTTATGTTGGAACGTTGGCAGCGTGTACTTGGAAAAAGCCCATGCAAAATCATGAAGCTTCTGGTTTCAAAACTGGTTAGGCATCACTGCTCGTTTTTTTTTTTTTTTTTTAATTTTTAAAATATTTACTTGTTTTTGAGAGAGAGAGAGAGAGAGAGAGCGAGCATGAGTGGGGGAGGGGCAAAGAGAGAGAGGGAGACACAGAACTCCAAGCAGGCTCCAGGCTCTGAACTGTCAGCACAGAGCCTGATGCAGGGCTGGAACTCACGAACCACGAGATCACGACCTGAGCCGAAGTCGGACGCTTAAGCAACTGAGCCACCCAGGCACCCCAAGGATCACTACTCTTGACTAGAAGAAGATGAGCTCAGAACAAAGTGAATTGTAAGATGCTAATGTAGGGGTGGAATCGAGATACCAGGTGGCCCCCAGAGGGGCACAGGCAGGCACAGGACAATAGCATCTAAGGTGATGACTCAGTGCCTGGTACTCCTCTTCCTTGGGCATCAAGTATTTTCCCATGACGCTTGGCCTTTCTTAACAGGCCGGAGGTCTGAATGGCCGCTAATCACATACTGTATTTGTTTGCCTAATACTCCATTTTGTTTTGCTTGTCAGACTCAGATGCTGAGTTAAATAAACTCATGGTCTTGTAGAAAGAATGTTGGTAACGTTTTACTTTACATTTCCTATTGTCCCCTCCTTTTTCTTTTTTTTTTTTCCAGGTTTTGTGAATGATTCCATTACTAAATCCATTGTGGCTTTGCGCTTAACTCTGGTGGTGAAGGCCAGCACCTGCATGCCGGGGGAGAGCCATGCAAATAACCTGGAGTGTTCCGGAAAAGGAAAGTGCAGCACGAAGCCGTCAGAGGTAAGGGGACGCCTGGTAGCTCTAAAGCCTATATTTACATAAATACGTATATCTATGTTCATATATTGCTACGTATCTATCTATGTGTCTATCAAGAATGACAGGGAGAGACCAAGTGCATTTGCTGAAAGAGTCCCTCAAATTTCTGGTTTTGATTGCACATTGGTATGTAACATATAGATCTTCAATCTCCAGATAATTTTTATTTTTTTTTAAATTTTATTATTTTTTTTAATGTTTATTTTTGAGACAGAGAGAGACAGAGCATGAATGAGGGAGGGTCAGAGAGAGGGAGACACAGAATCTGAAGCAGGCTCCAGGCTCTGAGCTGTCAGCACAGAGCCCAACACGGGGCTCGAACTCACGGACTGTGAGATCATGACCTGAGCCGAAGTCGGCCACTTAACCGACTGAGCCACCCAGGCGCCCCTCCACATAATTTTTAAAGTAGTGATAATAAATCTGTGTGGTGCCAGATTTTGCTTGGGTATAAAGTAGAGATTTTATGAGAAGAAATAGCCATCGTATCTGGTAGCAGAATCAAGAGAAACAGAAGACAGGAGAGGTGAGCAGGCTCGTTAATTTCCCAGTGATCACAGAATCCCCTCCTTAAACATTGCATTTCTCCAGCGCCTATAGCAGAGTTACAAAAGCAAGAGAAAAGCACGAGAAGGAACAGAGAAGAGGCTGGGACGAGAAGCCTGATGTTACGTTTGACCTCTGTGGGCCAGTGTCATCAGTGCTACGGCAGACCTGAGTCCTGGTCTCCTTTTTCTTTAGTGGCTCGGGTCACATGGGCCTGGGGCTGGGGTTGGGGCAGGGGCAGGAGCAGGAGCTGAGTACAGTTCCTCCTCCTTGTTTTTGGGTGATTGACAGGATGTGGGAGGCAGACTTGTAAGGGACTGTGGCCACTGAGACCCACTCCATCACTAGAGAGCTCCATTAAAACAGGTGGACTGCGGTCTTTTGCAGGTGACCTGTGGGCTGTACCCAACGTCCCGGGAGAGGGAGACTCTGCCCTTTACGAGGGGGCCTGTTCCATTAGGGCACATGTGTTCCTCTCACCACCTGCCTCCTTGCCCGTCTCCCCAGTTCTGCACATTTGTCCACTGGAATTCGTGCAAAGTGAAGTGGGTCCCCCAAGTCCCAAAAGAGCATGATTTGTTTTAGTTATTTATTTGTTAATTTCATTTAATTTAAAAAACACTTTTTTAACATTTTATCTTAGTTTTTGAGAGACAGAGCACGTGCAGGGGAGGGGCAGAGAGAGAGGGAGACACAAGAATCCGAAGCAGGCTCTGGGCGGTCAGCACAGAGCCCGACGCGGGGCTCGAACCCACGGACCACGAGATCGTGACCTGAGCCAAAGTCGGAGGCTCAGCCGACTGAGCCACCCAGGCGCCCTGAGCATGATTTGTTTTAGACCAGTGTTAAGGGCAGCACAGGTAAACTTGGCCCCGTGACGCCTCCCGTGGGAATGCCAGCGCATTCGGCGGTAGCGGTGTGAACTGGGTGAAGGGAGCAGGGGGGACCGGCAGGTGGGTGTTGGAAGACACTTTCACGTGTTGCTCGCGTCATCTTGGAGAACCCACGACTTTGATGCCTCGGGTGCGGTATTACAGTGGTGTCAGTTTCCCATTTCCTTGTAAGATCGTCCTCTGCAGAAGGCAGAAGGACCTGAGAAAGTAGTGGGAGCAATAATTTCTGCTAAATGGTTGGAAAGGAGCACAAATGTAAACCAAAGCCAAAACGAAATCCCTGGTGGAGGGGATGGTGCCCGGCATGAGTCCAGGAGGCAGAGTGGGACTTCGTTTACAAAGCCAAGCCTGCCCTGCAAATCCCGTTTTCTTCCATCTTGGCCAACTTGGATCATTTCTCTCTTCGTCTCTTTCCTGAGGGGAAGCTCCATTTATCAATTTATTTTTTTTAACATGGTTGAAGGTGAAGTTTCAGCTTTAATTTTTTTTTACATTTTTAAATGTTTATTCATTTTTGACAGAGAGAGAGAGAGAGAGAGTGAGAGAATGGGCGGGGGAGGGGCAGAGAGAGAGGGAGACACAGAATCCGAAGTCGGAAGCTTAACCGACTGAGCCACGCAGGCGCCCCTATCAATTTATTTTATGGGGAAATTGAAGAAGTAAAGGCTATTGAGGGTTCTTCTGTGACAGTCGATGCTAAGAAGGGGTATAGAACCTGAGAAAAGATGAGGAAGCAGTGGACAGCTTATTTGCTGAAGATGTTCCAGAAGAGATGAAGCGTGAGAGACTGAGGAAAGCCAACCACTCCAGCTGGAAGAGTGTCAGACCTCCCACGCGCAAAGAGGAGACACAGCGGTGTTCCCCAAATTCATTCCTACTATTCCCAATGAATAGTTCTGAGGCCTGGTTAGCCCCCAAGAAGACAACAGTAGTGAAAGAGAAATGTCTTCAACGGGGAAGGGAAGGCTGTTCTTGGAAGTTGGGACCGACAGAGAGGTTGTTTCCTTGTGAGCTTTCTCCTATCATGGATGCCCCATCTGGGGAAACTTTTTACCCATAAAGCAGCCACCATGTTTTCTGAAAACATGCACGTTGCCAGCTTGCAGCCCTCACCTGTAGAACTGATTCACCGAAAAGGCAGCAGAAGCATTTAGCACCTGGCAGGTAACTTGGCAGGCCTTGCCAAAGTGCTTCGTTTTTCCTGCAAAGATGGCTCAGAAGCCTTCATGAAGAATCCGTGCTGATTTTATTTAGCAGGCCATTTCAGGGGAAGTGCGGCTTCCTTATGGGGGCCGGCTCTTTTGAGGGGCTCTGAGTGCCCCCACCTCCTGGGTCCACACCAGGTGCTCATAAGGTGTGAGGCCTCCGCTGTCGCCCCATCTGCCAGAGCCTGCATTTACCTTCAGGGAACTGAAGGAAATTGTGGCCTTCTTACCTGAGCCATTGTAATTATCCCTGGTGACTGTAAGCAAATGACTAGGCTGGAATTACCATATCCATTTATAGACCCAGCACATTGTTCTCTTGGAGAGAGCCGTCTGGAAGCCAGTCTCCCCGTTCACAGAAAGATGGCAGGAGTGGGAATGGAAAGTTGACTCATCTTGTTTGAATCGACTTGAGTTCCCGTGGCTGTTCGTGTTTGTCTTCGTGACTTAAAACAATGACCGAAGAGTAGTTTGCTGGCCATAAAAGACTGTTGCTGTCAGGTTTCCTTCTTTGTGCTGTTTCCTAAAATTAGGAGTCATGTAGTCCAGTCTTCTACCTAGTGCAAGAATCTACTCCACAGTACAAAACACAAAAGAGCTCTACTGGATGGTTTAAAGTGATTGTTGCTAATCACTTTTGTGTCTTTATTAGGTCATCCATCACAGTAAGAGCACTTCTGTTCTGTCCATGCCACTGTCATTTAGTAATGGACCTCGTTTCTTTTCTGTCAGATGCGCTTCGGCTGGAGGCCTTTCCACACTCCCAGTTGATGGGTGGTCTGCAATAAAACTGTGGCTCGCGGCTCTTAGATAGCACACCATCCTGGGAAAGTCTTTTTATGTGTTTACTGTAGCATGGCCGGGAGCTCTCAGTGTTTGAGAACTGCTTTCTTTACAAGGGTTGATTCTGATCTTTTCTTCTCCTTATAAAAAAAAAATGACTCTGGTCACTACTTGTCTTTGAACTGTATCACCAAGTTTGGCTGCTGCCGACTTGATAATTCCCCAATTATTTTAAAGGTGAGTATCAGGGATCTTCGCTGGTGTGGACCTTAAGCCTTCTTCAGATCCAGTTAGGTTCCATGGATCTTGTCTCTTAAGAGCAAGAGTTATGTATTAGGATTATCCAGAGAGACAGAACCAATGGGATATATTATATATGTATGGATGGCATATATGTTCATATCATATCATATCATATCATATGTATACGAATTAAGGAGATTTATTTTAAGGAATAAGCTCACTTAGGAATAAGCACATTGTAGCGCCACTCATCGTAGAGTCTTGGTGAATCCAAAATCTGACCAGGGAAGGCCAATGGGCTGGAGACTCAGGAAGGAGCTGCAGCTCTAATGCAAAGGTGTCTTCTGGTGAAACAGGAAGAGTGGATGTTGGGGATGAAGTCTGTACAGGCTGACCGTCTGTTGCAGAGTTTTCTCCTGCTTAGGGAAGGAAGGTCAGCCTCTTGTTCTATGCAAGCCTTCAACTGATTAGATGTGGCCCACTCTCGTGCTATGAGGATAAACTTCTTTCTTCAGAGTCCACTGATTTAAATGTAAATCTCATCCAAAGACGCTCTCACAGAAACATCAAGAATAATGATTGACCAAATATCTAGGTGACATGGCTCAGCCAAGTTGATACATAAAATTCATCATCACAAAATTCTATTTTTTTCTCTCATTCACTCTTGCCCCCTTTCTGTCCAGTTGTGTTCCTTGTCCACAAGTGAAAGGAGTTGTTTTAAAATTTTAGTTTGCCTAAGGTTTGCCTAATATTTGAGGGTCTGACAAAAAAAGTCATATTCTGGGTCCCACACTCAGGTTAGGATGCCTTTTATTGGGCAGCCAGATGCTTCTGATGCAAAAGTAGATCGTGGAACATCATTCTGGAAGTAGGGGTCTCAGGTGCTTATCATTTTCCTGTTCTCACTGATTCCTTAAAGCAAATATACAACATCTTTTTTATTCAAGGATTTCATTGTTAATAATGTTATGGTCACGTGGAGTTAATAAAAAAAAGATAGATGTTGATAGGTGTTAGAATGGTTCAATATCTGTCGCAGAGTTTTCTTTTTGTTGGCCCTGGCTCTGGTCTGTATTGATAAGTAAATGGTGTCAGTCCTCCATTCTTAGAAGGTTCCTTAGGATTCTCTCTAGCTCTTGCCTTGGGAATCTGTCATCCTTAGGCTGTTTGAATTGGATCCTGGAGCTGCCTACTCAGACTTTGTTTTGAGTGAGAATTGAACGGGCATCATGTCTGGGAGCCATTCCCAATCCCTTCTGGAGCTGTGTCCTAATTCACTCTCCAGATGTGGGCCTGTACATGAGAAAAGCACTGGCACGTTGGGCTCCTGAAAGTTCCCGACCTTCTGTTACCTCCCTCCCTACTCTTGGAAGTCGAAGGCTCCAACTCCAGGAAGTCCTAATCCTTCTATAGCCGAGTTCTTCTGGCTAAGTTTGATATGTTGGAAATAATCACTGACCTTAACTGGTTTCTTTGTCCCTGGCTTGATTACACCTGCTGTCCTTGTTCCACAGCCCATGTGGCCTGGGTAGGAGATACTATCCTTCCAGGAGTCTGTCTGCTGTGTATCAGCACCCCTCTTTATTTTTTTCTGTTTCCAAGGATGTGCCTCTTTATCAGGGTTCCCAGTAAGTTCCCATTTCTGAGGTTTGTTTATCTGAGATCTCATTCCCAGGGCAAGGTGACAAGCCTGCCCTAAGCTGGGTGCATGGACATCCTTTCCAGCTTAAACCTCGGCTCCCTTCACTGTCCATTCATCCCGCTGCTGCTTCCCCTGCATCCTCGTGATTTTGCTCATGCTGTTCCCTCCATCTGGAATGCTTATCTGTTGCAGCACCCTACCCCAGCCCTCTGCTCCCTGCCCTTCCACCTTGCTAACTATATTTCAGGCTCTGCCCCAAACCTTCTTCCTTCTGGAAGCTATCCCTAACTCCTGCTGCAAACCCCCTCTTTCAAGCCTGGCAACATTTTATTTTCCTAATGAGACACACTACCTTTGATTTGTGCTTATATTTCTTTATGTGCATTATCATTTGCATGCGTTTCCCTGCAGAGTTATTGCCTGTCTTGTACCTGCTCCTGCCTTAGGTTCTGGGGCGGACACATCTTGTTAGAGAAGACGTGGCCTCTGAGGAGGAGTTGGGAGGTTGTGGGGCGGGGTGCCGAATGAATCGTGGATTGGAGTGTGGGGCGATGTGTGCCATGGGAGGGACCTTTTGGAGAGAAATATCTGACTCAGTGGTGGGATCGCCGGGAGCTTCCCTGGGGAGGCTCCGATGGTGAGTTCCTTGACATTAGAACCTGTCTGGTTCCTTCTGTATCCACTGGAACAACTTAGCAGGGTGCTTTCTGCATGGGAGATGCTCAAAAACAGCCCGTGAACGGAACAAGTAAAATAAACAAAAGCACAAAAACATGATGGAAAAATCAAAACTCCGAGTTTTGAGTTAGATACGTAATTTGAATTATATGTTTGGTAACCATTAGGTCCCGGGAAAGACATGGTGAATTTGAGTCAGAAAACATTCTGGGATCTGAAGCCCCCAGACGGCGTGACCCAGAACGTCACAGGAACTAACCCCTTAGGGACATTGTGAGCAGCGTTGCCGTTCCTCTCGTTTCAAGAAGAAATAGGTCAGAGTAAACCGAAGCGGCCGAGCCTCTGATGACATCGTCTGTCGGTGGGCACCTGTCAACAGGCTCCTCTCTGGGTCAGAAAGGAGCGACAGACGCTGCAGAGGGCAGGAGGGGGTGTCGCACGCTTTCTTTCATGGCGTCTCCGAGAGCTAACGTTTCCACCGCCATTAGTGCAAAGCCTAAAGGCCCTAAGGAGGCCTTGCAGAAAGAGGGACGCGGTGGGCGTTTGAGGAAGAAGTGGGGAGGTGGGGAGAGGGTGGGCAAGGAAGCCCGTCAAGGAATCCGAGGAAGGGTATTCGCTGTGTCCTCAGCATCCAAATAGCGCCTCGGCAAGCCTGCTGTGGCGCTCCTTTCTCCCGGCTGGGTCGAGTGTGTGGCGCGGTTAGGCCCCCACGGTCTGCCGGCACCGTGGCAGAATTTTCTCCTCTGAGTGGGGCACAGAACCCAGCAAGAAAGGGTCAAGGTGGAGCGGCGGGTGGAAGGCTACTTGATGAAGCCGTTGTAACGTATGGCATCGTATGGTGATCTCCTGATGGCATTACAGAGAAAAGAGACGAATTGATTCTAAGACATTCTTCCAAGGAGGAGGGAGACTTTTTCTTGACTGAGTAAACAGCTTTTTGCCAGTGCTCATTAGACATCTTTGAACCGGAGAATAGAGGCTTTGGACTGAATGCCAAAACGAAGGTGTCTGACATACGTTTATTTGCTAATGAGGGTTGGGTGATCTGTTCAGCAGATTTTCCTTGCGGATGCTGCATTGTGGACCTCTGAGGGAGAAAGTACTTTTATGGATAATAAAAAAAAGAATAATAATTATTAGACACATATTAAGCACAGAGATCATAAAAGGGAGCGCAGTCCAGCCCAGCTGTCGCCTCGTCAGTGGTAAAGGATAAGCCGGTCTAGAATTTCACTGACTCATGTCTGAATTATAATTCTTGGTACGAATGTAATTAAAAAGCCATTGCTGCCTTTTACGTTATAAAACAGAAGGATGATCCTATCATTGCCCACATAAGAAACAGGACAATGTACGTCATTCTATTATAACTTAAAGAAATAACTAAATTTATGTCCCAAAGGATAGATGTTTCGTCTCGTTTCTGTTTGGCATAAGCTTTTTCCTGAAGGTTGAAATGTATCTCTCCCTGACAGCAAACAGTTGTAGAGGCCTTGTTGTTGGCATCCAGATGTATCAGGGCAAGGAGTATATCACTGGTGACATTTCCAGGGTCAAAGAATTGAGAGTGGAAGGTGATTTTTAAAGGACTCCGCACCTGTTTTATTTTTAACACCAGGTAGCAGAGGCCTAAGAGAGATTTACGATTTGTCGGAAGCCAAGAACTAGTTCTCGGGAGGGGCAGGCAGGACCATAACGGAGGGACATTGCTGGACGTCTGTCCGGGGCTCCTCCCACTGGGCAGCCCCGCGTCTCCTAGAACATTCAGCATTACTGTGAGCCTTATTGTTCGTGTCCTGTCTCCATGTAAAGGTTCACTGTCCACTACAGAGAAAGCCAGGCATCGCCTGGTTTCAGACTTTCCAAATGATGTGACCTCAGGACCTTTTGGCGAAGCCCCCCGTCAGGTTTAACATACACAGAGATTGTGCGGGGATCTTGTTACAATGCGGATCCTGGCCCTGTGGGTCTGGGGCGGCCCCGAGATGGGATGGCGTGCCATCAGAGATCAGACCTCAACATGGGAGGCCACCGCACTCAAGACCTTTCAGAGAGGCTTGGAAGATTCAAAAACTTCCATTGCACGGTTTAGGGCATACACTGTACTAGGGGAGTAAGCTCTCGGTGGCTCTCTTATTCCAGAGCAAACTTTGAGAAAATCACAGTACAGGTGAGTCAGGTAACTAACGCAGGGAAAGAGAAAGTCCGTACAGGTATGGCATGCGGCCCTTTACACGTTGCCCAGGCACTAGGTTTTGTTTTAGATTGCTTCCTCTGCACCGTTTTATTGAGATATTAATCGACATACAACATTGCGTTAGGTTGAGGGGTACAACATAACGACTTGATACATGTATATATTGTAAAACGACCACCACAGTGAGTTTGGTTACCATCCATCACCTCCCTTAGTCACAGAAGTTTTTCTCTTGTGATGACAACTTTTAAGATCTACTTTCTTACTGACTTTTGAGTGTATGATACATGCTGTACATCTTAGATCCCCAGGAGTTACAAGCTTCTGGTTACAAGATGAATAAGTTCCAGCAACAGGTTTTTCTTTTTTTTTTTTTTTCCAGCCCCTGAGGTTTGCATTCTTTTGGTTACAACTCTTGGTCTTTGCAAAGAGGAGAGAGAGTAATTTCTAACTCTGTATCGGAGACAGATGACTCTCATTCTTAGATTTTAATTAAAGGCTTTTTAGAACACAGAACTAAGGCTCTGCCTAGCACTGTATGCCTGAGAAGAAAACCACCACTCTGGAGCCTGGTGGGCATGCTCTCCTCTCCCCTAAAATACTTACCTTCTTGTCCTATTTTAGGGTCCATAAGTCAGCGAGCTGAGCGTGACCTCCCGGAACGGGGCCGCTAACTGGCTGTGCCCCGCCCTCGGAGGGGCTCCCTGTGGGGCGGCACATTGTCACTCCTCTTTAGGGGTCTGAAACCATCAGCTCTGCTTGTTTACCACAAAAGGAGTTTATTCCGCTTATCATTTACCTTTCCACGTTTTTGTTCCCTCATCCGTCATGAGCACCACTATGTGTCAGGCACGGAGCTGCACTCTAACAAAACAAGGATGAAAGACCGTGCCAGGGTCCCTGCCTTCCCGGTGCTGGAAGTCAGAAAACTGACTTTGGAAATCACTGAACTTGACCCTTACCCCATGCCCAAATCTTCCCCGAAACACCAACCTCCTCAGCCTTCCCCAGCTTCTAATTAAATACCTAGCCAGTGCCCATTTGAGGGGCTTGGCACTTCTTCCAGATTTTGAGGGAAAAAACAAAAACAAGACGCCCTTTGATTGCTTCCTCACCACGGTTTTCCGTCCGGGGCAGCTGCTCCAGATACAGCTTTCGTATAAATGTAGTCCTCTGCCTCCCTGTAGCCTGAGGAGATCAGAGCTTTAGTTTGATGATGAAATTTGCCCCATTCCTTCTGTGACATCGTCTTAGGTTTTAAGACTCGATTCTGGCTTTGCAGCTTAACCTTCTGAGTTGGGGAGCGTTATGTGGATTCAGAATGAACATCGTGTGTTAGGGTTTATAGTACAGGACAGCTTTCCCAGACTGAACAGAGACCCCCAGCAGGCTTTGGGCATGCAACTAATGTCTCCATGGCAGGCACAGTTGGGGGGGGGGGGTTTCTCCATGGTGTTAGTGGAGATCTCCTGGTCCTTCTGTTCAAAAATAGCTCCCTGCTGGCCTTCCCTGTGCTTTTTCTTCAGGGATTGGCCCCATTTTCTGCCTGCGCTGAGTAACAGACCCGCTGGACAAATTTGCCCCCTGGATGCAGTGTTTGTGGTTTCATTTACAAAACAGTTTGGCTCAACCTAGCACAGTGGTTTTTGACTTTTTTGGTCTCAGGATTCCTTACAGTCTTAGGAAGTATGGAGGACCCCCAGAGTTTGTTTGTTGCGTTTTATCTGTTGATATTTATCGCATTAAATTAAAACTGAGGAACTTAAAAATATTATTTCATTCAATTACTAAAGCCATCGTTTCGTGGTAACATAAATTAACACCTTTTAAATAAAAAGTAACTGTATTTTCCAAAGCAGAAAAAATTCAGTGAAAAGAGAAGCATTGTTTTCGTTTTTACAAATGTCTTTAATATCTGGCTTAAAAGAAGACGGCTGGATTTTTTTTTGCATTTGTTTTTACATCCAGTCTATTGCAATGTGTTGTTTTGGTTGAAGTGTATGAAGAAAATTTAGCCTCAACAGATACTTAGTTGGAAAAAGGAGAAGTGTTTTAATAGCAGTTTCAGATGATTTTGGATATTTTTCTTGAACATAACATTTGACAAGTGGCAAATTCTTAAAGGTTAATTGAATGCAGGAATCCGAAGTCACATCAATGAACTCTTGTACTGTTAGACATCCCATTGATCCATCCTATGTTTTGGGTCTTCTACCCATGAATGGATTTTAGAACTGTGTCACCCATTGGTTACTTGGAAAATACAGGAGTCCTACAGTTTCCAAATGTTGACACATTTCATTATACCACAGCACAAAAAATCACATCGGTGATTAATTTCAACTCTAATCTCATCAGGGAAGGCTTGAAGTATTGGAAATCGATCAAGCTCATAATGGAGGATAAAAATTTTCCAAAATTCTAATTTTTCCTTAGAAGTTTGAACTTTATCCCTGATAGCAAAAACTATTGGTTGTTTTACTTGACAGGCTCATTTCATTCGAGAGAAAATATCTGCTGAGTGGCCAAGTTTGAATAGTTACAGTTCATCAGTCATTCTTTCGAGGAAAAAAAGGTGTCCCATGGAAAGTGGGCCAGTTCACGAGTCAAACTACTGCACAGGGAGTGTGTTTTCTTGAGGCAAAACCCCTGGCCTTGGGGGCCCCAGTGCAGCCAGAGGGCCTTATGCACACCTCCCATTTACCATTTTGTTACAGAGACCATCAAAAGGACATGCAGTCAAGGGTTGCGACTTGATAACATTTTAACTTTTTACTTCTTCGTCAAGGACATTCTGAGTGCAACTGGCATTTTTCCCCCTGCAAATGCTTGATGGCGGTAAAGAGGCATTGACTGCTGCCACAGAGTGTCTGCTTTGATTTGTGTGAAGGCATCAACCTCTCTTCTCACTTTTGTTTTGCACCTTTAGTACCAATTTGAACAGAGTGAAAAAGACACACGTTTTAATTCTATCATAAGATAGTGTTGGCCTCATGGAACCTCTCCCCAGAGGTCGGGGGAGTCCTGCCCTGGTCCAGGCCTTGCCTCTGACGTCTCTACGTTCTGCACATTTAACCTATTTTTCTGCACACCTCCAGGCTAGTTTTGAACAGTCAGCTCTTTCTGTCTTTGACCTTGAAAACCACTTTGCAACTTTTGTCTTTCCTCTGAGATGACTCTCTGAATGGCTTCTTTGTAAACAGCTCTGGGTCACTTTGCTGAAGGCAAGTTTGACAAGTCCTCGTTTTTTTGTGTGCCCCTTGACCTTCACCCTCAGGGTCTCAGACCGTTCCCACCCATACCTACGCCCACCTTGAGACCAGCAGCACCCGCCGCCCCTCCCGCTGGGGTCCCCAAGGCAGAGCCTTGTCCTTGACTTTTTGTCCATTGTTCCATCCTTGCCAGCCTCTGGCAAAGAGCCAAATCAAAAACAGAGCATTTCTTGAAATCCTGCTTAAAAGGTAAAATAAAAGCGGGCCATTTACAATTACAGAAACCTAAACTGGTTAAAACCAACCTTTCTTGTTACAAGCTCTTTAGGTAGTGAACAATAATGAGGAAATGGAACAGATTGCTTTTCAGAAAATCAGCCTATTTCATTGGGAGAAGAGCCAAGAATTTGCTCCTGGATCTTGCCGTGAGGAGGGCAAGGACAGTGCTGGCATGGAGAGGAAGCCAGATTATAGGGAGCACGGAAGAGTTTGGGTAAGCAGTGTGCCTTGCCTTTTTGCTTAAGCTTGGCACTGACCAGAGGGAGAGAGCGTGATGGTACTCCAAGTGGGAAACTGAGTCAAAAGGAGGATTTTTGCTTCTAGACCTGTGGACGCATCGCGTTGATGTAGGCCAGAGCAAGAGACTGGCTGATGAGGCAGTGTGGTTGGTGGGGTATAATTAAATGGATGAGGTTCCTGGAGGGGATAGTGTCAGGAGAGGTGCAGGAGGGCTTTAGACAAGGGGAGGAAAGCTCCCGTCTCCGAGACAAGTGATGTCAGGCGCAAGCAGCGAGAGAACTCTTAAAGTCATGTTTTCATTGAGGCGGAATTCTTCTAGTAGAGAATTAACCATTGGAAGGTGAACAGTTCAGTGGCATTTCGTACATTCGCAGTGATGTGCAACCAGCATTTGTGAAAGCTGAAAGGAGAATAGGGTCACAGGAGGCCCTGAAGGAGGTGGGCCTCGTGCACGTCCTCACCAGTGGAACCGGGAGCTTTTGACCTGGGCCAAACTGCAAATGTCCCAAGGACTCGACCTGAACACCTGAAGTCTGCTGCAGGAGAAGATTTCACTTAGCGATGGCCTTAGTAACCACTTACATTCAGTTAAGATTCGTTTTCTGCCAACATCCATCAGCGTTCTTTGTAAACAACATGTACAGGCTTTCCCTTTTGTCTTTAATGTTTGTTTATTTTTGAGACAGAGAGAGACAGAGCATGAACGGGGGAGGGGCAGAGAGAGAGGGAGACACAGAATCGGAAACAGGCTCCAGGCTCTGAGCCGTCAGCACAGAGCCCGACGCGGGGCTCGAACTCACGGACCACGAGATCACGACCCGAGCCGAAGTCAGACGCTTAACCGACCGAGCCACCCAGGCGTCCCCCCTTTTCTCTTTAAAAACCCTTGACTTTTGTTCCCTTTTGTTCCCGGGTGCAGTTTGGATTGCTGCGGGAACCTGGGCTCCCCGAAGTGCAATTCTGAGGCCCCGAAGAAAAGCTTTGGTTTTATTTTAGCTCTGCCTCTTTGCTCGGTTGACACACCCTTATCTAGTTTCAGGGCATTTTCATCACCCCAAAAGGAAACGCTGTACCCACTAGGCAGTCACTCCCCATTCGTTCCCCCTGCCCTTGCTGACAACCAACCTGGATTCTCTCTCTATGGGTTTACCTGTTCTTGAGATTTCGTAGAAGTGGAATCACACAGTATGACCTTTTAGGATGACCTTCTTGCTCTTGGTGTGTTTTCCAGCTCATCCATGCCATAGCCTGTACGAGTTCTTCCTTTACACTGTTGAATAATATTCCATCGTATGGCCATGCCACGAGTTGTTTACCCATTTACCATTGATGGGAATTTGGATCGTTTTTCAGTTTGGGGCTATTGTGATAGTGCAGCTATGAACATGGGTGCCCAAGTATTGTGTTTGAGTCCCTGTTTTCAGTTCTTTTGAGTGTATAGCTAAGGAGTAGAATCGCTGGGTTGTATGGTAATTCTGGTCAAGGCAGGGTTGGGCCCAGGATATCTGCTCAATCCCAGGTTATCCTTTGCCACCTTGGTTTATTTCTAGGGAATATATGGTAGAGAGGTTTAGAGCAGATGGTACCCTGATACTGCCTTGACTGGAAGCTGGCCAGGAACCTCTCACCTCTGTGACAAAGGGGCAAGACAGGCATCACCCCCCCAGTTGTCACACTGTCATGAGCCATCCTATGGGTTTCTTCCTGCAGACTGTCTTTTCCTTGTCCTCCAAGAATAACCCCCAAGAAACTTGGCCCAAACCTGAATGTCTGTTACTCATCAGCAGCAGTGAACTCATCCCGTACTCAACTTCCTTTCACGTAATGGGCATTGGAAGCTAAGATCAGCATTTAATTGAGCCATAAGCATTGTTCTTCCCCAAGTTCACACTGGAGGAGAATTTCCAGTTTAATAATTCTGCAGTTACAAAGGATACTTCCAAGTCAATAAGGGGCAGAGGCGCTGGCTTCAGAGGGAATGAGAAAGCTCTCCCTGGAACCCAGCAGGTGCTCAGTGATGGATACACAGAGGGAGGCTACCGCAGGCCCCCAGGGGCCATTGCTCTGAAGGCAAGGACCCTCCTCTATATGACTTTAGGTGGTTTCCACACGATTCTGGCCTGAAAATTCAAGCCGTGTCTTAACCTTAGACAGAGCTGACTATGTGGTATGTGCACGGGGATCTCATTTAGGGCTTGAGGGTGGAGGGAAGGGCGCAGAGAGTGCTGGTGTGACAGTCTTCCAGGAGTCCGCAGAGGTCATAGCAAATGTGGAATGTTCCAGCATTTTCCAGAATATAAAGGTCATTAATTATGTAGGACATCAGAACCGTCGTTTATACATCTCGTTTTTGCAGTCCGCAACATTCTGGCAGGAGAGGGCAGGAAGAGGAAGCACATGAAGACAGAAAATACTGGTGGCAGCTTACACAGTGCCATTTATACATTCCATAAATAATTATGCGTGTGTGTCTAGATGTATATCTATGGAAAAACTTAAAAAGTTTCGCTTTTTCTCTCTTTATTTTATGTCTACATTGTAGTTTAATAGCCGCTCTCCTCCTAACTTTACTAAGATGATTTTGGTCTTTGTTTCCTACTTGCTTTTTTCATTTCTTCAAATGCTTTCTTCATCACATTTTATTTACCTGTATCCATTTTCTTTAAAACTACCTGGTCTCGATTTAATTTGGTATATACTGAAGAGCTGGTGAGCAAAGTACAAAAGGTAATCACCACCCAATAGTGCCAGTAACAAAAAGTCAAACAGAGCCATTACAAATCAAGCAAATTAACACAAGGGACATTGAAGGTCAGTGGAGACTGAAATATAACAGCAGTTGAAGTGGGGAGGAAGCCACCTGCTGAGGAAGTTTTGTAAGGGTCTGGAATGGAAAGAGAGCCTACAACAAGATGAGTGGCAAATGCCACGGTTGGTTTGAACTTGGATTCGGTGAAGGGCAAGGCTGCCCCACAGGCCAAGGTCACAGACTGTGGGAACTCACAGTGTAATGTGATCACTTTTCTTCAAGTTGGAATTATCTTCATAGATGTTTCAACCAAAGCTTGCTGCTCTATTTTGGGGGTTTCTTTACACATGGAAGATTTGGGGGATTACAAAAAAAACGGTACCATGTTGTGATAGGTAACATCGGAAGCAGCTGCCAAATGTGACTTTTGCCTGCAGGGCTTTTTCAGGTTGCTAAACTAAGTACAAATGTTAAGTATGAGCTTCCATATTTAGATTAGTACAATATTATACGTTCCATTTTCTACTGAAAGAACAATTCATTTTGCAATTAATCAGATAGACTCCATTAAATTCAGCTTGGTTGAAATTCACAGGATGGAGACGTGAGTTGCATTGCTGTGTCCTGATAGAAAGGATCTTCCGCTCACCACAGCCCTGTGATGTGGACATTTTCTTCACCCAAATTATTGGATGTGGATATAGAGACTCTCGGGAATTAACTTACATGATTTCAGGAAAAGCTGAAATTTAGGAATTTTATAGTACTTCCAAAGGCACTAACACTTAGCTTTGTTTACAACGGTAAGGAGCATACGAAGGCATTATTTTTGTCATCTAGCTGGAGAGAGAATTCAAGGCTACAGCAAATACCCATGTGTTTAAAGAGAGCGGTTCCTGTATTGGGTCCAGACGATGTCAGTGTGGACTTGCACGCTTGTACAGACCATTCTGATGACGTATGAGGCTTTGTGGCTCTGTGGCAGCCAGTACACATGGAGGCAGATCAGGGGGGTCAAGGTCTGACCCTGCTACTCAGTGATATTGAGTCACTTAATCCCCCAGAGCCTTCTAGTCACAATGATGTGCAACTAGCACCTGTGAAGCACCTGTGAAGCTGAAATTAAATGGTCACTTGTGTCCAGGGGTTTTCAAATGGAGCCGGGAGGCCATTAAGGAGATGGGCCTTATCCCAATGATGGGGATGATGACAAAGCCCATGTCACAGGGCTGAGACACAAACAAGATCTGGCATTAGCACACATCCATATAGGAGCTGGAAGATGTCCTAATGGAAGGTGAAATGAGATCTTTTATGTGGAAGCATTTTGTAAAGTTCTTTACAAATAAAAGGTGGCACATACAATATGCAAACCAATGAAAATATCCTCCGTTGCCTCCCATCGGCAGCCATTTTCCTGTGGCCCTTGCTGCCCTTGGCGCTCCAACCCTATTATCCTTGGAAGTTTCTGCTTCCACTCAGCCTGTTTTGAACTACCCAGGAACACTTCTGGCCTGCGCAACAGGTTTTAATTCACTTTAGTGGAAGTCATTTGGGGCTAGGCTCATGTTTAATTTCCTTCTCAGAGATCCAATTTTAAAGGATAATTGTTGGGACAAAGTTGATGCTAGAATTTCTGAATCCAAAGTCCCTAGCATGTGCTTTATACATTATCGTTTTTGTTTTGTTTTGTTTTGAAAACCGGTGCTATGAACAAATAAATGTTGGTGCAGTTGGCCACAGAAATGGGCAATTGGCAGTTTGTTACTTTTTTCCCATTGTTTTGAAGTGCTGCTTATTACTTAAATTTTTTCTTCAAATTTGTATTTAAATTCTAGCTAGGTAACATATAGTGTAACATTGGTTTCAGGGGTAGAATTTAGTGACTCTTCACTGTAGCTAAATGTATTTTTAATTTTGCAGTTAAAAACTAAAGCTGTTGACAAATACCAGTTTTCGCCAGAAATGCTCATGAATATGTAATTGCTCCCCAAGGAGAACCTTGCCAAAAGGGTCTCCTAAAAAATAAGCAAAACCATGGTTATCAGCCAGCAGTAGTCGGAAGAAATAGATTTATTTTTAATTTTTTCTTTCAGAGGTCTTTACTTTTGAACTGAAGGTTCTTTATTTTTTAAAAAATGTTTTTAAAAAATAAAAGTAACTTGACACTGGTTTCATCTCGTTGCCCATGCTGTTGGACAGAAGGCCGTGGTCTGGGGGTGCTGCGCTGGTGTAAGATCCAAGGATATCTAGGGAGGTCTTTTCCTCTCCGGTTCCCTTGACACACCATTCTGGAGGGATGCCTGGAATCCTGTTATTTGAGCTTGATTCCTATGTAATAAAGGCATGATTTCCTATTTAAATGCAAATGTGCCTAAAATCGTATCAAGCTAAGGTTTTATCTATCATTAAAACTGAGTAATTTCGTTTAGTAAGGGGTTGGTTTTAGTAGGTGTGAGAATAGTAGATAATTCTAGGTGTTGGATATGAGAACAGGGAGCTAGGTTTGGGGAGGTGAGATTTGTCAGCAAATCTGAGCCCTGTGTTTGATTTTCATTTCTCCCCAGCTCTTAGACACAGGGAAGGCTGGTGGTATCTGAGCCAGTCATCTGAGACAGATGTTATGTTAAATAAACTGATTCGGTGTCATAAATGACTTGGAGCCTTATTCCATAGCTAAAGCTCATTTATGCATCCCTCAGAGAAGACAGGAATTTGGGCCAGCTGATAGGACTTTTTTTTCTTTCCAACATGAGCATCTAAAAATTATAATGAGAAAACATTAGTTGAGATTGATTCCCATACTGAGGACTGTCCTCTGTGGTAGCCAGAGGACAAGGCGTATCGGCCTGTGTCAGAGCCCTATTCACATGAAAGAGGAAATGAACTTAATGTTTTTTTTTTTTTTTTTTTTTTCCCAGCACTTACATGGATCTGTGTTTAGCCCAGGGACTTCCACCTCTACATCCCCGTGACATGACATTTCATCATCCCCATCTGATAATGGGGGGATGGAGGCTTTGGGGAGTTAACTGTGCATTTTCTTTTTCTCTGAAGAAAGAACCTCAAACCAATATCCTGTTCTAAGAATCCTACATGAATCATGCCAGCATCAAAATGGTTAAAATATGATACATTAACCAAGTAAGTTTGAAAGGAAGATATGAGCAGTGTTAATGTTCCTATACTCAAAATTTGTATGCAGACTTTTCTTTCTTACTCAGAATTGGAGGATTAAATTATTACATGGAAGAGATCATTTCATGTTAATATTACAGATTAATAAAAATAATTTGAAAGCAAGCAAGATTCATCCTGCTTGTGAACTTAACTAATTCTGTTGCCACCCTGAGTTAGATATTTTGATGAGTTTCTTCTGGAAATTATTAGAATGATTCTTTTCTAATTATCTTGGAGAAACACATTTATTAGATATAACCTGCCTTTTTTCTCAGTATTAAAATGATGAAAGCAACAAATGTTTAATGAGATAAGATTTAATTAAAATGAATGATAGGACCTTCCCATCTTTGCTGGTTTCACTTCAATTTGTGTGCCTTTAAATTCAATAAAGTGAGAAATGCATTTGTTAAATCAGGGACTGTACGTAAAATCTTTCACAATAAAATGAAAAGATAGTTGTCGGGTTTTTTTTTTTTCCTTTCGAATACTGAGGAAATGTTTTTAGTCAAATTCCATGGTGTCGGGGACAGAACTTTTGGAATTTAGGGTATGATACTTAATATTCAATATTTACATGTTCTTTCCTTTCTTCCTCCCTCCCTCCCTCCCTCCCTTTCTTTCTCTTTCTTTCTTTCTTTCTTTCTTTCTTTCTTTCTTTCTTTCTTTCTTTCTTTCTTTCGTATGAAATTTGTTGTCAAATTGGTTTTCATACAACACCCAGTGTACATCCCAACAGGTGCCCTCCTCAAGCCCATCACCCACTTTCCCCTCCCTCCCACCCCCATCAACCCTCAGTTTATTCTCAGTTTTTAAGAGTCTCTTATGGTTTGCCTCCCTCCCTCTCTAACATTTTTTTCCCTTCCCCTCCCCCATGGTCTTCTGTTAAGTTTCTCAGGATCCGCATAAGAGTGAAAACATATGGTATCTGTCTTTCTCTGTATGACTTATTTCACTTAGCATAACACTCTCCAGTTCCATTCACATTCCTGCAAAAGGCCATATTTCATTCTTTCTCAGTGCCACGTAGTATTCCATTGTGTACATAAACCATAACTTCTTTATTCATTCATCTGTTGATGGAAATTTAGGCTCTTTCCATAATTTGGCTATTGTTGAAAGTGCTGCTTATAAACATTGGGGTACAAGTGCTCCTATACATCAGCACTCCTGTATCCCTTGGGTAAATTCCTAGCAGTGCTATTGCTGGGTCATAGAGTAGATCTATTTTTAATTTTTTGAGGAACCTCTACACTGTTTTCCAGAGTGGCTGCACCAGTTTGCATTCCCACCAACAGTGCAAGAGGGTTCCCATTTCTCCACATCCCCTCCAGCATCTATAGTCTCCTGATTTGTTCATTTTAACCACTTTGACTACATGTACATTCTTATTTCAATAGGAGAGAAGGGGCTGAACAATCGCCTTCACCTTGCACAAGGAAGGCTGAACTGATGCTTTATATCAGCTCTGCTGTGTTTTGCTTATTTGTTCAACATCACTCTTGGATTGGGTTTGAGCCTATCCACAAGAATACATAAACTACTAAACAACCTTATAGAGGAGGAACACAGATGTGAGGATGGAGGCAAAGAAGAATTACAGGTCCCCTAAGAAAATAAAGCTAGGCTAGTGGTCCATGTACAGGGGAAGACCCGTGTACTGCTAAAGATTAGAACTGGGGCACACACATATTTGTTAGCCATGGCCCATGAATGTAATCCACCACACATGTGAAGGGCCCAACAGGAAGGAAGAGAAACAGGGAAACAGAAGGATAAAGAGAGAAGAAAGAAGGTTAAGAACCACACATCAGAGAATATCCGACAGGAGCCCTGTCATTAAGGTGAATGTGACACAGGTGGACTATCTCCCCATCTCTGGACTTTGAGTGTCAGATGGTGACAAGGGTCTTGAGCCCTCCATGGCTCATCCCCAAAAGGACAAAAGCTGCCACTCAGGACCGACCTAAGGAGAGACCCAGAGCAGTTGGAGTGTTTGATACAGTCAGGACAGGGAACCGGGGTTTTCTCTGTACGGGAGCAGGTGTTGCACCTTTTACCTGGGCCAGATACAGGCAGCTCCTGTGTGGTCACCACATCCATTTGAGCACTTGACCTTCCCAAGACTTGTGAATGGTCGGTGTGATCTTAATGGGAAAAAAGAGACTGGGTGTTTTGATGATCTTACCGAAGCCTGATTTCTTCCTCCCTCTCTCCCTTTGAACATCTTGTAGTTTCTGCTTTGAGTAATTTTTATTTTTGAAAACGTTTTTTTTTTCTTTCTGAAATTAAAAAAAAAAAAAAATTACATCCAGGTTAGTTACCATATAGAGCAATAATGATTTCAGGACTAGACTCCAGTGATTTGTCCCCTACATATAACACCCTGTGCTCATCCCAGCAAGTGTCCTACTTAATTAATGTCCCTTGCCCATTTAGCCCATCCTCCACCCAGAACCCCTCCATCAACCTTCAGTTCTCTGTATTTAAGAATCTCTTATAGTTTGTCCCCCTCCCTGTTTTTATATTATTTTTGGTTCCCTTCCCTTATGTTCATCTCTTTTGTATTTTAAATTCCACATATGGGTGAAGCCATATGACATTTGTCTTTCTGTGACTAATTAGCATAATACACTCTAGTTCCATCCACATTGTTGCAAATGGCAAGATTTCATTCCACATACATCTTCTTTATCCATTCATTAATCGATGGACATTTGGGTTCTTTCCATCCGTTGGCTATTGTTGATAGTGCTGCTCTAAACATGGGGGTGCATGTGTCCCTTCGAAACAGCACACCTGTATCCTTTGGATAAATACCTAGTATTGCAATTGCCAGGTCGTAGGGTAGTTCTATTTTTAGTTTCTTGAGGAACTTTCATTCTGTCTTCCAGAATGGCTGCACCAGTTTGCATTCCCACCAGCAGTACAAAAGAGATCCTCTTTCTCCGCATCCTCACCAACATCTGTTGTTGCCTGAGTTGTTAATTTTAGCCATTCTGACAGGTGTGAGATGGTACCTCATTGTGGTTTTGATTTGTATTTTCCTGATGAGGAGTGATGTTGAGCATCTTTTCATGTGTCTATTGACCATCCGGATGTCTTCTTTGGAAAAGTGTCTATTCATGTCTTTTGCCCATTTCCTCAATGGATTATTTGTTTTTGAGTGTTGAGTTTGATAAGTTCTTTATAGATTTTGGATACTAACCCTTTATCTGATACGTCATTCGCAAATATCTTCTCTCATTCCACTGGTTGCCTTTTAGTTTTGCTGATTATTTCCTTTGCCGTGCAGAAGCTTTTTATCTTGATGAGGTCCCAGTAGTTCATTTTTGCTTTTCTTTCCCTTGCCTCTGGAGACATGTTGAGTAAGAAGTTGCTGTGGCTGAGGTCAAAGAGGTTTTGCCTGCCTCAGCCTGATTTCTAATCTCTGCTTATATCAAATCTCACTTGTGATTTTATTTGATTTTCATTACCTCAGGAACAGGGAAGAGGGACAAGTCAACTACTCATTCATCCTGTTTTACTGATACAGTTATTTTATTTGCAAGTCTTAGACTTCTCAGTTTTTAGAACCGGGAGATCATAGATTTCTGTTGTCTAAGCCACCCAGTCTGTGGCCCTTTGTTATGGCAGCCCTGGCACATCCATGCCACGAGAGTAGGAAAGAAACCCATGAGGTGGTTGTCAGCACCCCAGGGTGGCATGAAATCACCTGCAGGAAGATAGTGGCAGTGAGGATTTGTGGCCTCATGGGACTGCAGCCGAGGTGCATCAGATCTAAGATTTCAAGAGGCCTTGGAGGCCGTCCCCTTCAAATTCCCACCTAGTGCATAGATGCTTCTGTCACCCCCCTTTTCAGAATGGTGTTTGATCCTCACCCCTCATACTTTGTAACTTGATTCCTTGCATTTATGAATATCTTAAATGGTAAGAATGTCTTTGCAGCGAGACTGAATCTGCCTCCCGTGGCCTCTGAGGGGCTGTGTGACCTCGAGCAAACTACTTACATTTTCTGAACTGTTTCTTATTGGTGAAATAGAAAAATTATTCTGATCTTACAAGACTGTTGGGAGGATTAAGTGGCTCTTCAGCATATGGTTCTTGGCATACAGTGGGGTCTTTTTTTCAGTAGATGGTTGTTGGGTACCCTGCCCTGTCTCTGTCGGCTTCCTATCCGCAGAAGTTACCACTGGTTGAACATCTTTGCTTTACATTTAAAAATGTGACTCAAAGTGGGTTTTCCATCTGAGGTAGCTTGAGGAAGATGTTACAGGATTGGTCTTTATTTTTCAATGAGTCCTTCTCATCAATAATTTATACCTCAAAATGTCCTTTTTATTAAAGCTTTTTCTTTACCATTTTCTTTTCATGTAACAAAAGAAATAACTAGAAGACTAGATGAAATTTTAAGATAAGAAAATTAGAATGGTATCTCATTTACTTGTGGGATCAGCCTGTTACCCCTCCCCCCCCCCAGGGAAATTCAATACAAGATGAATTTTCAGTGACTTTTTTTTAAAGTCAAACTTTACATTTGCTAATGGATTATAACTTTTCATCAAATAAATGCACAGATACTGATGAGCTGAAGATCCAGGCTGATTCCATTGAAATCTTATGCTTAATTACAGCCATGCTCAAAGTGCTGAGAACACAGAAGTTGCCAGGATATGGTTAGAAACTGCTTTTGAATGTCTCCATTCTGCCAATCCATATATCCACTTTTAGAGAGAAAGCCTTTTACAAAATTTCCTGAAAGACATTTACTTTCTTCTCCCTTGAGTAATAAAGTAAACTTCAGTGTCCTTTGGAAGGAAAGAGCAGGGCTCTCATTTATTATTGTTCCTATTTTTCAGAATTTAACATTTAAGCCAAAGAGATGAATTCTAGGAATTCATGAATGTCAAGTTTTGAATTTAATATTTATATGATCTTCATATTTTCTTCCTTTCTTTCTTTCTTT
>NW_024412433.1:9840117-9952198 GCF_014898765.1 Herpailurus yagouaroundi
CCTTCCTTCCTTCCTTCCTTCCTTCCTTCCTTCCTTCTTACCTTCCTGAGAGAGAGAGAGCGCGAGCGAGCAGGGGAGGGGCAGAGAGAGGATCCCAAGCAGGCTTCATGCCCAGTGCAGGGCCCAACTTGGGGCTCCATCTCATGACTGTGAGATCATGACCAGAGCCTGAATTGAGTCGGACGCTTAACTAGCTGAGCCACACAGGTGCCCCGATCTGCATGTTTTCCAAGCTTACTTTTTGTATTTAAATAAGCTGCTGTGTTTGAGATGAATGAACCCAAATAGAAGAGCAATAGTATGTCTGAGGCTAATGACAAATAAGATTGTGAGCCATAAGCAAACTCAAGCATGTTGTTTAAATTATATGTGTAATGAATGAGCAGTAAGACCCAGCCAATAGACAAAAATTTTAAAAATGTAATTCATAGTGAGTTTCCCTTTGAGATAGCTTACTGTGTTCCCAGCAGGAGGCAACACTTTGTCTCTATGGCTGGGCTCCAGGGGTCTGTGTGTGGCCTGGGCTCAAAAAAAGGCATGTGTAGGGATTTTTATATCATAATAAGCATTCTCAGGTAGTGTCTTAAATTTTACATCCAGATAATCATTTCTGCCTCTTGAAATACCAAATCTGGGTTTAGTAAAAGGCTAATTCTACTTGTCTAAAAGAGCATGCTAGACTAGTGTTCCGAGCCTTCAGTTATAGCTCACCTATGCTTAACCAAACAAAAATGTGTGCTATGGTCAATCCTTTTTATCTAAGTTTTAGTGTTTGTCAGCTATGTGTTTTCAGACCCAAACGACCATCCAGTCAGATTCCTAGGAGCTGGAATAATAGGTCCTTGGCTGAGGACCGCCAGGATGAGGCTTCTGTGGCTTCCATGTCCACAGATTCAGAGTCAGTGCATTTTGGGGGTGATGGGACAGCTCAGGCTGGAATCTGAGCCCTCCTGTGTTATTACACTAGGCAGTGGGGACTCCCTGCCTCCTTTTCCTGAAGTGCACTCACGGCAGTGTAAGCTCTCTGCAAGAGGGTCTACAGAGATCCCCTACTCAGGGAATCATTTTCATGGACAGTTGCACTTGGGCTCCCTCATTAACTAGGAGCAGAAAGATTCCAGAGATTGCTCTTGCTAGGAAACAGACTCTACTTCCTGACCCTGCCAGCGTCTAGAGAACTGGTCTAGAGAGGTCTTCTCTAAGCAGGAATTGCTCTCCTGCTGGAGCCCTGGGCTGGGTGTGCCCTGCTCCTGACCTCTGTGTGCTGGGGAAGCGGAGAGGCGGCCCGCCTTCCCCCGCGCAGGATTGGCTGAGCTGCTCTTCCAGAAGACTCTGCTGTTTAGAGGGAATCTGTGACATGATTCGTGTTGTCCACAGAAGAAAGCATGCATGTCAGTCTAGGGCAAGGGGTGCTTCTCCTGGTGTTCTGGATAGGAAATCAGTTTCTGGAGTGGGACCTCACACGTGGAGGACTCAGTGATGTGCACACAATGTTCTCCACAGCATCCCTACTGTAAAGGCACTAGCAGATTGCACAGGGAGGATCCGGACACGTGACACGGAGTGTCATTCTCATTTGCCAAAGTTGTGTCTTTCCTTCCTTGAGACTCAGCCAGATGCTTACATAAAAACAACAGAAGTTCTTTTTTTTCTTCCTAAATGTTTGTTTATTTATTTTTGAGAGCGAGTGTGAGCAGGGGAGGGGCAGAGAGAGAAAGAGAGAATCTGAAGCAGGCTCTGTGCTATTAGCACAGCGCAGAGCCTAATGTGGGGCTCAAACTCACAAACCATGAGATCATGCCCTGAGCTGAAGTTGGATGCTTAACCAACCAAGTCACCCAGGTGCACCCAAAACAACAAAATTTCTTTTTTTTTATTAAAAAATTTTTTTTAATGTTTTTATTTATTTTTGAGACAGAGAGAGAGAGAGCATGAACAGGGGAGGGGCAGAGAGAGAGGAAGACACAGAATCCCAAGCAGGCTCCAGGCTCTGAGCTGTCAGCACAGAGCCCGATGTGGGGCTTGAACTCACAGACTGTGAGATCATGACCTGAGCCGAAGTCGGACGCTTAACCGACTGAGCCACCCAGGCGCCCCCCCAACAAAATTTCTTACTGTGGAGATTTTTGAACATTTATAAAAGTGAGAGTAATTTGGCAAACCACCATGTCTGTGTCTCCTTTTTCCAACAACTAGCGGTTCATTAGCTAGAGTTTTGACCTTGCAGATGTTCATACATTTCACTGCGAATAGCCCAGATGTTGTTTGCAACCAGACTGGTCCCTGATGGAAGTGGAAATTAGTCCAGGGAGTCTTTGGCCAGGAGTGGCTCAAATAATCTCCTTTCCATTTTCAGGGGTTTAGGGGCCCATTAGTCACCTTTTGGCTTGGGACTTATCCCCCAACTTCTGTCCCAGTATGCCCTGGAGTAAGAATGTGTGGATTATGGCTGTGATGCCATCTTAGCAGAACGCAAGACCTTCAGAGATAGACAAGGAAGTAGAAGACCCCTTACTTGCACAGAAATGTCCTTCGAGGCTACCCTCAAACAGCCTGTTAGGAAGTCAGCTCAATTCAGTGAACACTCAGGCATCTATTATGTATGAGTAACTAAAGTTCTAGATGTCAAGGACCTCCAATTCTGGTGAAGAATTTTCTAATCAAAGTTTTCAAGTGTGTCCATGAGTGATGAGGCACTTTATGTACAAGAGATACTTTCAGCCCTCAGGATGGATATTTTTACTCTATTTTGAAACCTCATTTGAATAAATTTGACATTATTCTTAAGACTAAGAGAAATTAGAATCAGCGAATCAAAAGGACAATCATGCTGATAAGGAAGGCAGCCAGACGGCAAGAGAGGAGGTAGACAAACCAGACAATCTGGAGCAAGAACCAAAATACCACAGTTGTTGGGGTTATTTTTAGAGTCAGGGTGAAGGGCGCCCCACATGCACTTGGGATACACAGACCATCATGGTGATGATAGGACAATATCCAGCTATGAGTGGAAAAGGTTTGGAGTCGATGATGCAGGTTTAAGCCTTGACCTTATACTTGCTGGCTGGGACACCTTCCAGAATGTATCTGTCCTCTCTGTTGAGTCTGTTAAGTTCCTAAAATAGGTTTGATAATAGCCACCTGACAGATGTGGTGAAGATTAATGAGGAAATTCAACGTAAGCAAGCTCTATGAACAATGAGATTCACTGTCTAGTCAGCTGGGACTTTTATGTTCATGCTGATATCACTGGGGCACCAAAAAGAGATAAGTGTGTTTTCTGTGTACTTTGTTTAAGGGAGGGTAAAGTAGAACGATGAATTCCGATTCTTGACAGAGAGAGAGAAAGCTCTTCAGAAAACGTGTCTCTGTGGGATCATTTGTTCATGACAATTAGGCTTTACTGAGAAGTGAAAATTGCAGGGAATGAGACAGAAAAAGTAGATGGGGCTAGATTGCCAAGGGCGTTCTGTGCTTTGCTGGGGAATATGGGCTTATCAGACATTTGACTCCATATTTCATAAAGTTGGAATATTAAAAAATACAAAAAAAAAAAAGTCAGAGTCAGTGAAGATCTAAGTTAGAATGCAATATCCAAGTCAGGAAGAGGAAGTAGCCATATAGGTCACAGAACCCTAAGTGGGTGTTCAAGGTGAACTTGCCGTAGACAGAGCGTACTACAGCCAAATCAAAAAGGAGGAAACCTGGGCAGTCACATGGTCCGTGTTGTTCACGAGGACAAAACATCAGCTCTCACCACTAGCATAACTTTTACTGGCACTTAAATGAGCGAATTTTCCTGGGCAGGACTTTATAAAGGAGGCACCAAGTGATGTATGGCACAAAATGTTCTCACCAGAGTCCTTTCGGAAAATACAGTAATAGGAGGTTTAAGAGGGATGTTTCTTATAGGTACCTTCTCTTCCCCTTCCCTACTTTATTTTTCCCCGTGGCATTTATCACCTCATTCACTACATTGTTTACCTGTTTGTTTTATTTATTGTCAGCCACAGTACACTAGATGATAATTTCTAGTTTTAAGTAAGTCCGTTTTGTCTTTTGTGCTGGTTAAGTGAATTGGACCTAATTAGTGATATTATAGCGGGTGAAACTTCTCAAGGTTGGTGTAACAGTTTACAGCTTTCACTGATCATTGGTTTCCACGGCAAAGATGCCAACAACGTAGTTTCCTAATACACATTCATGCGTCTTACAAATCAAGTCTTGCAAGTAGTAAAACAGACCTCTCGATAGAGGAAAGCTGGTTGTTCTTAGAAGATAGACTTAGGAAGAAATCTAATGTTATGGACGTATGATACAGAATACATAAAAACCTCACTAACATCTTGTGGTCATGGGTATGTAAACATTTCTTAATCTTCTTCCTGATCCATCAGCCAAAGTTTAAGAATCAATTCTGTGGTTTTTCTTGGTCAAAAACCATTGTTTCAACAGTTTCTTGAAGTTTCTTTCCAGCTTTCTGCTGAAAACAAAGCAAAACAAAATGTGCGGCTTCTGTTTTAGCTTTAGAGTCAATCAAAGATAACTTGAAGATATTTGATTTGGGGCTTTTAATAGTTTATTTCCACCAGCAACATATTTTCCATGAGACACAACAGAAGAATTATATGCAAACTACATCCCCCAAATAGCCAAGGAAATTGATCTGTAACGTGGAACTTCTGGATACAAACCAAGTAAATTTTAGAAGACAGCTGCCAGAAATAATGACACATAATAATTTATTATGATGCTGAGACCCTTTTCGGAATTGTACAAGCTGGACACGCACAGTGTTTACATTTCAAAGGCAGTCGTAAATCCACAGATGCACAAAGGGCTCGAGACACATCTCTGAAGATATCCAAGGTGCGTTGTGTTGCACATTTGGACAAGGACAAGATTTTCCTTAGCAGATAGTTCTAGAAAAAGAGTTTCCTATTTACAAGGCTGCCTTTCTAACAGTCCTTGATGCAACTTCTCCCAGCTTCCAACTATAGAGTCTGTGCAAACACACACAAAGGGAAGAAAACTCACAGTATCATGAGAAACCAGACAAGAAGTCAACTGTGGCTACAGGCAGAGGGAATTTTTCATTTGCCCAAAGAGATGTGAGAGAGGATGGAAACAGAAGGCAGAAAATTTAACTCTACCTTAAGAAGAAAAGTCATTGCTTTTGTTCTACTTGTTCTGGTTTCTTTTTTTTTTTTTTTTTAATTTTTTTTTCAACGTTTATTTATTTTTGGGACAGAGAGAGACAGAGCATGAACGGGGGAGGGGCAGAGAGAGAGGGAGACACAGAATCGGAAACAGGCTCCAGGCTCCGAGCCATCAGCCCAGAGCCCGACGCGGGGCTCGAACTCACGGACCGTGAGATCGTGACCTGGCTGAAGTCGGACGCTCAACCGACTGCGCCACCCAGGCGCCCCTACTTGTTCTGGTTTCTAACATATAATTGAAGAATGCATTCTGAAACTTAAAAAGAGTTGATTATGCAGATTACAAGGATTTCTCATATTCCTTTAACGAAAATGCATTCAATTAACAAAAGAATCACACCTACATAAAACCTGGCAGTTTGGTCCAGCTAAATGTCATGTGTGACCGTCTGGCCTCTTGCTTGGTTGCTGAGGTCAGGGGTCCATCCACTCCTGGTTTGGTCACTTTTGGTGAGGAGCATCTTATTATGGTATAAACTATGATCTCACTGTGCACAGGACAGCCTTTCTTAGAAAAAGAGTCTGTTGGGATGGGGCAGGTTAAATGGAAAGCGCTCCAAGTATAGCTCCAAATAGAATGCATCCATAACACAAGTTTGCATAATGCCTCTGGGGTGTTCCTTCTAGGAATGCAAGGTGGGGTGAGGAGTAGGGCATTTGAACATTCACAGATTGCTAGGTCAAGGACCGAAAGAAAGAGATTATTGTTTTTTAAGAAGCTAAAATGGCATTTGATACAATTCAGTCATTGTTCCAGTTTTCTACTTAGTGGTAAATTCTGCAGACCTCCCTTGGAAATCAAGCTTATTCTAGAAGAGCCACCAATGCAACCGTGAGGACTGGAGAAGGGAAGGGGGCATTATCATTATTTGCAACTGATATGCACTTTGGGGCAGGGTTGTTTTATCTAAAAAAACCAAGAGGATCAAGTAAAAGCTCTGATCTGTAGTGAGAGTTCAGCATGATGGCCAGTCATATAACTCTAGCCTTTTATATGTCAGTAAAAACCGCTAAGAAGTATGATGGGTATTATCAGAAAAGGATGAGGAGAATGTTTTGTAGCTCATTAACGGTAGCTACAAAGAAATCTAAATATGCAGTAGTACATGTATCAAGAAATGGGCAAGAACTATTAAACTTGATTGAGAGGCAAATATATACATACATATTAAAGAGAGGAATGGAGACGTTTCCTCCTTCGGGAGGAAGGAAGGCACCGTGGTGTGCTTGGGGGTCAGGGACCCGGGTGGGGATTCTGAGTTAATAACACCTGGAGAAGAGGGAAGAGTCTCTCTCTGAGATTGGAGGCAGAGGGCTGGGACTGGGGAGGAGGAGGTGAGAAGAAGGGTGGGCTTGGGAGAGTCTGTGGGTGGGGCTTTGGATGGGTAGAGATTTGAACACCTGCCTCACGTAGGGGCTTGGGGAATGCTGGGAAGGTGCTTTTGTCTGTTTTGTTTTGAGTTTTTGTAAGTAGTAAGCTTTGCTCATACATTGTTCCTTTGTTTCCTCCATTCCCCTCTTCATGAAGATCTGCAGTAACAACATACGTTGCTTCACACGGGACTTGGGGCCAGATTAGTGTTTCTTTTAGATGGTTGCCACCTTCAGGCACTAAGGCCTTGAGAGCAGGAGGGCTCGGTTTTACTTGGATTTTACAACTCTCTCAGAAATGAAGCTCCCAACCAAATGTAGTGCTCTGAGTTAATGGTCTTGTTACCAAGATAGCAGTGATATAAACCAAACAAAAAGTTTACTTGGATTATACTCCTTTTCTTTTCCCTTGCTCTCAGATCATCTGCATAGCTGTACGTTGAGGCTAATTTACAGGGTGATTCAGTAAATTCTTTCAGTGCCCTGGAAGGTGGTCAGAGTAGGACATTTGATGATGTTTTTTTTGTTGTTGTTTTTGTTGTTGTTGTTGTTGTTGTTGCAAGTGCTGACTGTGCTGAAGGATTTTAGCTGGTTGGCATGACATCTAATTTAATGGCTATAGCACGATGTATCTGCTCTAGCAAAACTGTCATTTCCATGTCAGGTCAGCAAAAGTTCATTTTTGCTTAAAACACAGTTATCTTTTCCACTTCTGTTTTTAGTAAGATTGAAAATGGTGGGGGTCAATGTCAGTAAAAAAGAACGAGAAAAGTAAATGTCTGAAATAAAAATGTAAGGACATACATATAATATCTCTCAAAGCTGTGATTGTAATCGGATCCAAATAGAAGCGATGTGATGAGAACATTCAGTATTGGTGTAATTATAAAAAGAAGCCGTGCCTTTGAACTCCGAGTTGCATTTTAGAGCCAAAGCGTACACTTTAGAGGACTCAGGTAACATATATGATATGTTCGTGTTTCAGGCAACTTTTTCCTGTAGCTGTGATGATCAGTACGTGGGCACTTTCTGTGAAGAATTTGACGCTTGCCAGAAGGAGCCTTGCCAGAACAATGCCAGCTGCACGGATGCAAATGAAAAGCAAGACGGGAGCAATTTCGCCTGCGTCTGCCTTGCTGGTATGATTTCCACAGATAATGGTTACTACCTATCTCTCTGTAGAATATACACATTAAGGACGCGTAAGCGACGCATTGCCTAGCCGTTAGACAAGGCAACTGGAAGATCTCGCTCGATGCTGTCGATGTGTGCTTCATCTGAAGAAGGACGCAAGAAGGAACTCCACACGGGGATCGACACTATTGTTCCTTGGCTCGCTTTCTGACATTAGGACGCTTCTGTCTTAGCGGTCCTCCATTTTTGTTCTGGGATGATGATACGCTTGGTCAAAGAGAGGTCTGCACATTTCAGAAACAATCCTGCAAATACACACTGAGTGTAGACTGGGACTGTGCTGGGTGATTATGCTTAGTAACAAGAAAAATCTAGAATAAACTGCGCGGGGTGCTGTGTAAAGCCACCTCATCCTCCCGTTTTTGTTAATTTCCTTTTGTTCATGTGTGTTCACTAAGCCGAGTTCTTGGTACACCGTCCTCCACAGTGGGGGAGGTCTTCAGCGTTCTTTGATCAGTGTGAGGGATTCGTGGGTTTTACATGAGACTTTTGAATCCTTGGAGCACAACGGGTGACCAGTAGGAGAACACAGAAGCCAGTATGCCCACAGACTTCTGTGTTCCACAGTCATCTCAATTGACTTAACTGCTCAGCCAATTCAGTTATTAGCCCTCAAGGAGCAGGAATGGCATTACCGCGAACATTCCGATACGCTCTTTCGATACAGCTTAAAAGCAAACCCCAAATTTCTCCTTTTTCACTATAAGATAATGTGCAAAACTGGCATCACGTTTCCTTTTCCATCTCGTCCTGTTGCCAACATTGGCCCCTGGGTGGGGATTCAGGAAGAGGTGGGAGTTGGGGAAGGCCAGAGGGATAGAGAGAAGGGGCAGTTGGAGTGATGGAAGTGCTCACTGTCCGAAACGGGACCGAACGATGCTAAAGTTTATATGAATACCTGAAAGTTCTTCATTCATCTCTTCCAACCAAAAGATCGATCACAGGGATAGGTAAATAACCTGATAAATTCTTTCCAGACCCAGTGTGTGTGTGTGTGTGTGTGTGTGTGTGTGCACGCGCATCTACATGTGAGTGTGTATATTTCTCTTGGACATCAGATGGTTATTTTTCTATACGCTTTTTTAAAAAAGTGATTATAGTATGTGTATATTTGCCAGTACATCATAGACAACCTTTCACGTCACTACATATGGATTTGCCTCATTCATTTCAACAGTCACACAGCGTGTCTCCTAAATTTGTATCTCCAGGTCAGACTCCCTCCAGACCCCCTTATCTACTGCTTACTTGACATCCCCCTTGAGATGTCCCGGGCCACCTTAAGCTCAGCCATTGCACAGTTGAGCTCATCATGCCCCAGCCCCACTCTGCTCAGCTTCCAGTGTCCCATCTATTTCCGTCAGCTGTACATGCATCTGCAAGTCGTCCTGGGTGCCTCCCTGTCCCTCACTGTCCATACCCCTTCTACCTCCAAGTGGTCTCCGTTTTTACTGCCTAGAGACCTCTCAAGTCTACTACCCTCTCCGCAGCCCCACTAACACTACCCCTAAGCTAGCTGCCTCTGCCCCTTGTCTGTGCTACTGGGGTACCTCCCACCGCTTCTCCGTGTTCTCCTGAGCCTGCTGTACACCGAACCAGAGTGATCCTGTTAAAGTGAGCACCGGCTTTTGTCCCCATACCTTCCATTCTCCTCATGGTGGCAGGTGATCATTTTCCAGTGCCGATCTGATGTAGCTGCCTTCCTACTTAAACCCCTTCTTCCCATTGCTCTTTGGAAATAGACCGATATCCTCAGCCTCATCCTCCTCTGTGACCTGTTGCTCACCCGCCTTTCCAGCCCCATCTCACCGCGCTGCCCACCGTGCTCTGGGTCTGGCCACCTCGGCCTTTCATCTCCCTGACAGCCTGAGCTCCCTTCTGCTGCAGGCCTGTCTCGCAGCTTTGTTCCTATGCAGCCCCTCTTCTGCCTTCCTTCCGCCTAGATAAATACCACCAAGTTTCTGTTTTAGATCTCTCTTAAATGCCCCCTGTCCCCGGGGAAGTGTCACTAAATGGTTTAAGCTAGTCTCCCTCCCTCTTTCCCTTCCATAACCCCAGGCTCCTTTCTTTGACAGCCCTCATCTGTTTTCAGGGCACATTTACACATGTGATCTTTTGATTATAGCCTGTCTTCCCCACCAGAGTTAACCCCATGGGAGTGGGGCCCCAGTCGGTCTAGCTCATCACTGTGTCCCACAGTGTCTGACAAATTGTGGGCACTCTGTCAATGTGCTGATGAGGTGAATTAATGAAAGCATATGCACATGGCCTCATGTTTTAATCCATCTAGTGATGGATCTTTAAGATGTTTTCAATTTCCGCTTTGTAAGTCGTGTTAGAACAAATAACGAACCTTCTATAAATAGTCCCAGTCAGGGTTGGTGGGTGGAGCTTGTCACTGTCTGGACTGGAATGATTTCAGTTTGATATTTTACCTAAGTCTGTTCTCAAAGGGCATTTGTCCCTTTTATTAAAGGAGCTCATGTGCACAGAATTGGAACGGTCATAATGCTTGGCTGGTGACACTCTCTCATTTTGTCTGCAATCTGCTTTTGTATATTTTCTTAGCTATTTTAATAATGTAATAATCCCTGGGGAAACCAACATCAAAACCAGAAGTTCAGGGGCGCCCGGGTGGCTCAATCAGTTGAGCGTCCCACTTCGGCTCAAGTCGTGATCTCACGGTCTGTGGGTTCGAGCCCCGCATCGGGCTCTGTGCTGTTGGCTCAGAGCCTGGAGCCTGCTTCCGATTCTGTGTCTCCCTCTCTCTCTGCCCCTCCGCTGTTCATGCTCTGTCTCTCTCTGTCTCAAAATAAATAAAAACATTAAGAAAAAAAATTAAAAAAAAAAAACCCAGAAGTTCAACCCCATAACTCGTCAAATAGTTTCCTCGTTAGCCCACTCCTGGACTTCCCCTCCCCATCTGCAGGGAATGATCACTCTGAATCTTGAGTTGATCTGTCCTTAGTTTTCCTTTTTGTAAAGTTAGACTATTTACATGTTTTCATAGAAGAATTTAGTTTTACTTTAATTGTTTTCATGTTTATAAAAACCGTGCCATGCATGAGTCATGTTATGGTATCATGCATGTAATTCTCTGGTGCTTTCTTTTTTCATGAGATGTGTCCATATTTTTGAGCTCGTTCTCTTGGACTGCTGTATCAAATTCCATTCTCCTATTCCCCTATGGACCGGGACCGACAGGCACATTTGGGTATGTATCTTTGGTCGTCTGTGTGCTGGAGATTGTTTTAGGTATATACCTAGGACTGCAGTTGTTGGAATATAGGCTACGTAATTGATCACTTTGGCGGGGGGTGTCATGTCAGAGGGTTTCCCAAAGTGGTCACGCTCTTATATACTCCCATGTGTGATGCATAATTGGTCTTGTGAATTCACACCCTCTTCAATGTTTTGTAGTATCAGAAGTTTTCATTTTTGCTGACTGAATGGGTGCGAAAAGGTGTCTCATTGTGGTTTCTGTATTTTGTGGCTCACTAGTGACCCCGAGCTCCTCTTCATATGTTTATTAGCCACGTGTGTGTCTTTTCTATGAAATACTGTTTTCCTATCTCTTGCTCGTGTGTGTGTGTGTGTGTGTGTGTGTGTGTGTGTGTGTGTTCTTCTTGTTGGTTGGTAAGTGTCCTTTGTTTCTTTTTGATCCTAACCATTTGTCAGCTGTATGAACTGCAAGTATTTTCTCCTTCGTAAGCTGTCTTTTCGCTTTCGCTTTGAGGGGTCTTTTGATGAATGGACATTTTTATTGTATTCTGCACACTTCTCTAGTTACTACATTTTATGTACTATTTAAGAAAGTATTTCTTTACCTGGAGAACTAAAAGATGTTAACCTATATTTTCCAGTAAGCATTTAAAAATTCAATTTTGCCAGCCTTTATTTAGTATGAATTTTATTTTTGTATATGTTTCTTGAGATAGGGAGCTAATTTCATCTTTTACTATAATTTTATTTTTCTTCTTTTTTGAAAATACCCCATTTGTGTAAATATGTAATATTTGAAACTTTATATTGTGTCCCACCTGCTACAAAGCTACTGACAGAGTTAGGAATGACTGGATGCCTAATACATTTTTTTTTTAATTTTTTTTTTAATGTTTATTTATTTTTGAGACAGAGACAGACAGAGCATGAATGGGGGAGGGTCAGAGAGAGAGGGAGACACAGAATCCGAAGCAGGCTCCAGGCTCTGAGCCGTCAGCACAGAGCCCGATGCGGGGCTCGAACTCACGGACTGTGAGATCATGACCCGAGCCGAAGTCGGACACCCAACCGACTGAGCCACCCAGGCGCCCCAGCCTAATACATTTTTAATTGTGCTTACTCTCAGGCGTTTCTGCACTGTGATGATTTACCCACTGATTTGAAATTTTTCAGAAGCATATCTAACTATTTTTACTTATTAGTGGGGAAAAGGATTTCACCTTTATCTAAGATGACTTAACATCTTCCATGTTAATAGCACATCCTGGCTATGAGGCACATACAGATATACAGGATTCTCCTTGGGGAATTGGGGAATTGGGACTTCGAATAACAGTAATAGCAATAACAATAAAAAATACTTTGACTCTCAATTGACGTAGGGCTAGGGAGTTGCATTTTAAGAATATGAATTTTAATAATTCTACTTAGATAGACTCAGGGAGTTTGGTGATTGCCAGTAAGTTCATCAGGAACCCAAGAGATGGCAGGCAAATTGATCTTGATTTATAAACTGATCATCTTTTTTTTCTTCCATTAAAACAACAAAACTATCTTATAACACCACATTGTAAATTTGTTTTTCTTTCTTTTCTTTTCTTTCTCTTTCTTTCTCTTTCTCTTTCTCTTTCTCTTTCTCTTTCTCTTTCTCTTTCTCTTTCTTTCTCTTTCTCTTTCTCCCTCCCTCCCTTCCCCTTCCTTTCTAGAGAGTGTAAGTGAGGGAGGGACAGAGAGAGAGGGAGAATCGTAAGCAGGCTCCAACCCCAGTGCGGAGCCTGATGCAGAGCTCGATCTCAGGACCCTGGGATTGTGACCTGAGCCGAAATCAAGAGTCAGATGCTTAACTGACTGAGCTTCCGAGGTGCCCCTCTAATAAGCTATTTCTAACAGTTGTCCTGTTTCCTGAATATCACAGATTGAGGACTTCTCAATTTTCATGAAATAATACACATTTTTATTAAGGATATAGATGCCTTTGTGCATTGGTCACAGTTTAAACAACTTTATAAAATAGTGTAAATAATCTCCCCTGCATTTGGAATGTGTTGTTCTCTGAGCTTCTTCCTGAAAGGCGTGTGGTTTGCTTAGGGTTCTCTCCACTTGTGAGGAAATCCCTCCACATATGAGGAGCCCTTTCTTGTTTTGTACAAGTTTAAGGCAGTTGTAGAACCCCAGCAGCTATTTCTGTCTTCCCTGCTGGCCTTGAATCTATAGTGTGTCTTTCACATAAGGTGGCCTCGCACGGGCTGGGGTCTCTCAGCCACGCTGCCTCTGTCAGGGTCTCCCCGACTCCCCAAAGCTTTCTTTCCTTGCCTTTCACAGAGCTGGGCCTGTGTGGGTCTCTTCTCCATGGCCTCCATTCCTGCTATGCTCTAGAGCAGATCCTGATCAGAGCTAGATGAGATTTAGGAAATGTTACCCTGGTGCCCTCACTCTTTGCTTGTCTGCTTTCTGACTTCTTCCTGCTGTTTCCTTAAGTAGGGCTCTACCTTCTCAATTCGTGTTCCTTGCAGGATAAGCCCCTCCCACTTCTAGCTTCCAGCTCTGCCTCTGCATGAGCTGTTCAGGGCAGTCAAGGCAAGCGTGTGTGCATGCGTGTGCATACGGATAGCTAATGTGTATTTGCATGCTTGTCTGTGTGTGCACACAAAATAGCTAATGCTTATCATGCCAGGCCCATGCTAAGTGCTCTCCAAGGTTGCTCTTAGAACAATCTCTGAGTTAAGCAGGCTTAATTATACCTATTTTATAGGTGAGAAAGCTGAGGTATGAGGAAGTTTGTAACTTGGCCAAGAATATTAGGGTAACACTTGATTGTGCTGCAATAATATATCAATCGCCAAACCTCAGTGGCTCCCAAGAAAAGGTTAATTTCTCCCGTGTCACAGTCTGATGAAGGCACTTCCCTCCAGGTGGCAACTCAGGGATCCAGGTCCCTTTGTGTCATGAAGGTGCCACCATCAAGAGGTGGCCTTCACAGTCACTGCTGAAGGATAGAGGGAGCTGATTGGGTGCGATGTTCTGCGAGCAGCACCTGGAAATATCTCCTATCACCCCCACCACATGCCATTTGCCATAATTCAGTCACTTAGCCCCCAGAGGCTTTGACTAGGAAGAGGAGACGAGGTGAACATTTGCATGGTTTCTGTCATACCAGGTGCACATGCCAATAACTGTTGGGGCTGGGACTTGACCCAGGCCCTCTGCCTGCCTCCAAAGCCCATGTTCTTCAGCATCTTGCTGAGCACTTTCCTGGTACAGATATGTGGCCCAGGCCCATGTCATTACCTTCAGCGTCCTCACGTCAAACAGGTGTCTTCCTAAGAGAAGCAATATTACACACTTTTGTCAAAAGAAAAAGGCCTGGTTTCTCAAAATGAGTTTTCTACTTTATTTAGTCCTGAACATCCTCAAGAAACTTATTTTTTATAGGAAAAATACATTTTCTTTGTGGAAGAACTATTTACAGGTTAATTAACATTAATTAATTGACCTCTGAAGCCCCAGGTAAATGCATAAGAACTCTCAAAGAATATGAAGTCTGCTTTCCTTTAAAACTGTTTGTCCTGCTTTGCTCTGGTTGTTGCACGTTTGATCATGAGAAATTACCTTGTTTGATGAATGAATGAATTCGAACCAGATTCTTCTCACCAGAGAACAAAAACTCCCAACAAAGTCTCTCCTTGGCGACATTGCTGTCTTGATGGAATGCTTATTCCTCTTGATAGGAGAGCATTTCTTGGTGAAAATATTATCAGTGAAGAAGCTCAGATCCAAATTTGCTAATATTTTTATATTTTGCTTTCAGTTCTATGTCAGATGTCCATACAAATATAATTTTTTTGAGTCATGGTAAGTTAGAGATGTATGAATATGGCAGATTGGGTGTAGAGTTGATTCAGTAATAAACTCTACTTTAGTTGTCCTTTTGATTTTTTTTACAATTTTTTGAAAGCAGGAGATGAGTTTTTCAGTAGGAAAACATTGATAAATGTCATATACATGTGTCTACGATGTAAAATGAATTACAGATTATAGCCAATAAAATTTTCATTTGGGGCAGGGGATTTTTTTATCAAGTGTGATTGATATTTTTCTTGAAACTTTCTTGCGATAGTTTTCAAAAAGAAGGGCATTGTCAACAACGTCAAATAGTTCGGGAGAACCTAAGAGGAGGTTATTGACTTTGGCAACAGAGTTTGTTCAAGCCCTTGGTGGCCTTCTGTTTACATTGATGTGGTGTGGATTTCATCAGAAGCTCTGAGATGTCTCTTAAGAGAACACATACAGGGACAGAAGCAAGGGAGGTGCCAGAAGTTACCAGACTCTCTGAAGGACAGCACCATATTTAGAAATAGTTGCGGCCACTTGGTTTCCTTGTGACAAAGAGGCTGTGAACTCCCCCAGTGACCGTGGTTGGCCATGATGAGGTGAACAGGATTTGGGCCAGATGTGAGAATTAATAAGTGGCAAACTCACGTGAAGAACAGAACCAGAAGGGGCTCTTCTTTTTTAAAATGATAGCATACTATTTACGAGCACAGGCTCTGGAGGCAGAATGCCCAGATTGCAATCCTAAATCCCAGCCAATTAGACCTGAAATGTGGGCTGTTTTCCCTGTTGGTTTCCCATCTAGCTCCAGTGTCATACTGTCTGGTCCAGAATAAGCTTCCTGGAGACCCTCCTTGTTTCCTGAGGGTACGTGAGCCCCAGGTGCTAGAGTCAGCCTTGTGGTCTAGACCCCCACTCATCTGCCCTGTGGACTAGACCCCTGCCCATCTACCTTGTGGACTAGACCCCTGCCCATCTTCCCTGTGGTCTAGACCCCTACCCATCTTCCCTGTGGTCTAGACTCCAACCCATCTGCCCTGTGGTCTAGACTCCTACCCATCAGCCCTGTGGTCTAGACTCCTACCCATCAGTGGTCTAGATCCCTATGCCTCTACCCTGTGGACTAGACCCCTACCCATCTACCCTGTGGACTAGACCCCCACCCATCTACCCTGTGGACTAGACCCCCACCCATCTACCCTGTGGACTAGACCCCCACCCATCTACCCTGTGGACTAGACCCCTACCCATCTGCTCTGTGGTCTAGACTCCTACCCGTCAGTGGACTAGACCCCTAGCCATCTACTGTGTGGACTAGACACCCACCCATCTGCCCCGTGGACTAGATCCCCCCCATCTGCTCTGTGGTCTAGACTCCTACCTGTCAGTGGTCTAGACCCCTACCCATCTGCCCTGTGGACTAGACCCCCACCCATCTACCCTGTGGACTAGACCCCCACCCATCTACCCTGTGGACTAGACACCACTCATCTGCGCTGTGGACTAGACCCCTACCTATCCCACTGGACTACAGTTCCAGAGCCAGCAGTGCAAATCCTGCTGTGTCCTTAACATTTTCTAGTGGGACTCTTTGGGCAAGTCACACACCTTTCTGGGTCTGCTTCTCTGACTCTGCAAGATTACAGCAACCCTCATCATGACTTACGAATACCAAATGAGAACGTGAGCTCTTGGTCTGTTCTGTGGACTTGTATCTCCAGTATCTAGCCCAGGGCCTGGCACACAGTAGGGCTCAGTAAAGATCTGTTGAATGAATGAATGAATGAACAGAACGAGATGAAATTCTATATGAGGTGCACACAGATACGCAGTAGGGACTCAATTTTCTTGTCTCTCTTCATCGGGCTTCTCTGTGTAGCATATGTGTTTTTCACCTGCCCCACCAGATTGTGGCTGGCCTGAAATTCTTGATTTCTCCATCCCCTGTCAGTGTCAAACCCCATGCCTTGCACATTAGTGAATGTGGAATGCCTGATTAAATTGAAATTTAACTTCCTTAATCAGGATTTATTTTAGAAAAGCCTTCTAATATTGAGAATACAATTTTTCCTCAGAGGAGCTATTTCTTTTTCTGAAAAGAATAGCTGCGATGCATGTTCCAAACTGCCACTGCCGAGATATTATTAGCATTTTGCACAAAGCATTTTTCAACTTCAGAGCCCTTCATTGTTCCAGCTTATTGGTGAGTTCAGCCTATTTCTTTTTAAAAGCTTGGCACAAGGCACAGAGAACATCTCATGTGTTCCCGTCCCAGCTCTACTCAGTGTCATTCAGATAGGTGTTCAGATGCCTTTGACTGGTGAGTCAGAAGCAGGTCACCTCCTCCTGGAGACAAGCCCTGAGTAGGATGGGCTGTAGGTCCTCACTCCCAGCCTCACTCAGCTCAGGAAGTGAGTGTGTCGGCAGGTGAATGCGGGTTTTTGCACGTGGCTTAGTTCAGAGGTTCCGAGTGGAGGGTACCTCAGAGCTCGTCTCTGGTCGTGGGGCAGGGAGAGCAGGAGTGACCCCAGGAGACTGAAGGACTTGACCAAGGTCTGCAAGCTTGTGGGAGACAGGATTTCAGGCCTCTCCACTCTGTGTCCATCTTTGGGTCAGAGTACATTTCACTGCAACATATTCACGGGTTTGTGAATTTTCCATTAGTTACGAACAGGGCAGAGGGTATGGCCCTCTCCGATGGGCTGCGAATGCATGACCCATGATGGCTCTTCACCCACTCGCAGGACAAGAGATGGTGCCAGCTGGGACCGGGGGACAAACCAAAATGTAACCTGCTGCTCAGGGTTTCAATCCAGTGCCTTCCATTTACTAGTTAAATGACCTTGCGTGACCCTCCCAACCTTTCAGCTCTCGGGTGTCCTTACCTTTAAAATAGTGAGGCTCGCTCATTCATTCAACAATTGCTTATCAAGTATCTCCTACGTGCCAGGAATTTGCCAGGTGCCAGGACTACATCTGTGAAACAGTAATGTCCTCATGCTCATGGAGGCTGCATTGTAGTGAGGGAGAGGAATCAACAATGTGAGCATGTGTGGTTCTTGGTGTGTGTGTGTGTGTGTGTGTGTGTGTGTGTGTGTATGTAGTTAAGGGAGAGGGTCAAGAAGTGATAGGTGCAATGAAGAAAAATTAAACAGGTGAAGAGATCAAAAGAAATGGGAGCATGAGGGTGATCAGGTGAGGCTTCTCTGAAGGGAAACTGCTTGTGTAGAGACCTGAATACAATGAGCTTGTGAGCTTGGGAACGATGTGACTGTTGGGGGGCATAGCATCCAGGCAGAGGGAATGGCACATGCAAAGGTCCTCAGGCAGGAGTACGTGCACAGTGTCTAAGAGCCAATGATGAGACTTGGTGCTGGGAAGGAAGCTGGAGTGGGCCACGGAGGAAGGACAGGGATTCTATCGTGAAAGCGACAGCCCTAGTGTGAACTAGGGCAAGCCATCTGACTTCTCTCTTGAAAGGGTCACTCTGAAACCTGGCGAAGAAGAAACATAGGGAGGGGAAATTGGGAGACTACTCTCCAGGCAAGAGAGAACGGCGACTGGAGCACCGTGGTACCGTCAGCGTTGGAAGTTTGGGTCTGGGACATGGTGACGGTGTTGCTGGTAACACTTGCTGGGGGTGTGTGTGGGGGGTGTGAGTGGCCGTGGGGAGATGTGGAAGGCTCCAGAGGTTTTCATTAACAACAGCTTCATTGAGATACGATCCACACCCCGCCGAAGGGTACAATTCAGTGATTTTCAGAATATTTACAGAGTTGCAACAGTCCATTTTAGAACACGGTCGTGTCCCCAGAAAACAGCCCTCTCCCCTTTGCCTGCTGCCCCCCGATTCTGCCACCTCCTCCCCCAGCCCACGGCCACCACCGATCTACTTCCGGTCTCTATAGACTTGCCCATCCTGGACATTTCATGTAAGTTGAATTATTTGCTATGCGGCCCCTCGTGTCTGGCTTTTCAAGGTTCATCCATGTCGTAGCAAGTAGCTTCATTCCTTTTTCTGCCTGAATAATGTCCCGTTGTCTGCAGACCCCTCCTTGTGTTTATCTGTTCACCCACTGGCGCACACTTGGCTTGTTTCCACCGTTTGGTGGTGGCGAATGGTGCTACTGTGAACCCTACCCTGGTTACCATCTCCCTTCGCTCCTCCTCCAGGGTCTTATGCCTCCGCCCTCTTCGGTCTCTGTGTCTCTGCCATCCTTCATCTTCTAACTTCATCCTTGGCGTCTCATCAGCAGCGGTGCCGAGGTCTCGTCTTAAATCCAGCCCCTTAACAGGCAGAAATTTAGGAAGTGCCTGCTGCTGCTTCCATATGTTGATCTCTTCCTCCCCTCCCCCTTCTCCCTTGCCTCCCCTCCCCCTCCCCCTCCCCCCTCCCCTCCCCCCCTTCTCTCTCCCCTCATCTTCTTCATCACTGCCACACCTCCATCTGTGGCCATGTTGTGATTTCCTGCCCATTTAGTTACACTTCCTTTCTCTTTACATCATGAAGCTTCTCTCCAAGGTTATTGGCGGTGTCCTCCCCACTAATTTCCAGGGCTCTTTCTTTGTCCTCATCCCCTTAGAAGCGTTTCTCGCCTGGCTTGCCTGGTGTCTGTTCTCCTGAAACCGGTCCAACCCCCCTCCCCTCCTTCCTTTCCCCTTTCTCTCTCAGGAGCCACCGTCTTGCCCCTCTGCTGCCACCTCCCTCTGCCTTCCGCAGCAATCACTCATTCTCAGCTGTTGCCTCTAAGTGTCTGGCTTCCAGACCCTTCCTTCCAGCCCGTCGCCTCCGCTCCAGCACCCCCAGTGGAATTGGGACCAAGGCGCCGCTACCGGCTCACGTCCTCCTCAGACTCGACCCCAGACCTGCGGGGCCCCCCTCCCTCTGCCTCTCACACACTTTCAAGCCTGACCTTTTCCAGAGCTCTGGTTTCTATCAACGGTGCCATCACCGCCCTTGTCACTCAGCCTGGAAGCCCCTCGTCTTACCTTTGGACCAGTCACCAGGTTTGCTCGATTTACAGCGATTCCCCACCTGCCCCAGCTCTTCCCCTCCCATCCCCCATGCCCTGATCCAGGCTGTCGTCTCCTTCTGCCTGAATGATTGCCATAAGGCGGTCCGCCCTCTCCACGGTCCCCCCGCCCTGCCTCCAGAAGCCTCATTTCCCCTGGGACTTGAGGGAAATCGCTTCATCGCGCTGGGTCCGGCTTCCTGTCCGTGACCTGGGAAGGCTGACGGAATCCACGGCACCGCACTCCAGGGGTGCCGTGAGGTTTAGGGAACACGGTGCCTGTGCCGCGCTCACCCAGCAAATGTCGGCTGCTGTCCCTGCTGCCATTCTGGTCGAGCCGCCGGTTCCGCGCCCTGCCCTGTGCGCCACCGCTGCTTCCCCGGCAAGTGACTTGGCCTCGGCTCCTCTGTGTCGCCCCTGTCTAGGGAGCCACTGTGGACCACGTGAGACCCTCAGAAGGTCCTTTTCTCCTCTGCTAAGACCCGCTCCCTGCCCGCTCTTCCTTGCCTCCGTGCTGACCTTGGCGCCTGGGTGGCTCAGTCGGTTAAGTGCCTGACTTCAGCTCAGGTCATGATCTCGTGATTTGTGGGTTCGAGCCCCGTGTCGGGCTGTGTGCTGACAGCTCAGAGCCTGGAGCCTGCTTTGTATTCTCTCCCTCTCTCTCTCTCTCTCTCTCTCTCTGCCCCTCCCCTGCTCACTCTGTCTCTGTCTTTCGAAAATAAATGTTAAAAAAATTAAAAAAGCCTCATGAAAAGGAAATCTAACACACACGAGGAGTCAAGAAATGTGGGGTTGGGAGTCTGTGGTCCTGGGTGCGATTGCAGGTTGAGCCACTCTCCAGCTCGACCTTGCTCTCTTGAGCCCAAATGTTCTCACCTGTGAAATGGAATAACAAGTCTCGACCTTGTAGGAGTTAGGACGCACACATCCACACATGCACATGCACACATCTACGCACGGCCACAGAATGGCGGATGCGCCAAGGGCACCTCTTTGAGCCTCTCAGTGCTAGTGCAAGTTCAGCGGATGGGCGCTTTTGTTCTCCTTGTTGTCTCCCCAGAGGCTGGGCCCGTGCCCCCCCACCCCGCCCCCGTTTTGCCCACCCACGGTGCCTATGCCCGAGGAAGGGACGAGAGTTAAGCCCTCCCCCTAAATTGAAGTGGGTGAGAACAGGAAGCGACCGGTCTCCGACATGCCTTCCCCACGTTTGCCCTCCAATCAGAAACCTTCACGGATGCTGCTTTGGTACCCCAGCTCCGCAGCATGTGGGTTTGAGGCCGCAGCCCCATCGTCCTCCCCGGGGCCTCAGCCAGTGCGTCCGAGAGTGCCTGTTTGGTACCGTGACCCTACTTTGGCTCACGCTGTGTGTTTGCTTCGTGGGAATGCGTCTTCACTCCTCTGAACATGTCTCAGATTCCCCAGCTGTGACTTTTCACTCATCAAAAATTCTTTCTCGGGGCGCCTGAGTGGCTCAGTCGGTTAAGCAGCCGACTTCGTCTCAGGTCACGATCTCACGGTCCGTGAGTTCGAGCCCCATGTTGGGCTCTGTGCTGACAGCTCAGAGCCTGGAGCCTGCTTCTGTTTCTGTGTCTCCCTCTCTCTCTGCCCCTCCCCCATTCACGCTCTGTCTCTCTCTGCCTTTCAAAAATGAATGAATGTTAAAAAAAAATTTTTTTTTAAATAAATAAAAAAAATTATTTCTCAGAGAACGAATACCTACCTTCCCTATAGCTTGGTTTATTATACAAACCTACAATTCAGCTGATAAATATCTTGAAGTCAGTCCCTTAACCTGTCTCGTGGCATAAATTCTTAATGTAATACTTTTCTCCCTTTGGTTTCAGTTTTTCTTGGAGAGTCATCAGGACATCCTTAATGAAAGGAAATTTCTTGAAATCTCTCTCACTTTGTAATCACCAGATTAGACCCTATAGGTGTCACGTATAGTCTGGCCTCTACTAATATCACAGTTTCTTATTTGGGTTCTAGGAAAATGGAACGAAAGAGATTATTCTAAAAATAGCGATGCATGGTGCTACGTAGTCATTAATTACTTTATAATGAGTACTTCCAGAGTCCCTGGCTGTGTGGTAGGGGTTGGGGGACACGAATCCCCAAAACCTGCTCTTAAATAATAGGAAAGCAGATCTGGAAACAATGCAGTGACAGGCACGATCATCAAGCCTGGGGGCTCCCGGTCACAGAAAGGAAAAACATGTGCCCGCAGTGGAGTCAGTAAAGGCTTTTTCATGCAATATTTGACTTTCACTCTTCGGTCTTTTTCTTTTGTAATCTGTCACATGTGTAACTCTTAAATGAATAATATTAATATTTGATATTTTAAAAATTGCTGCTAGTTTCCTGGACCAGTGGTTCTCAGACTTTAGCATGCACCTTGAATCAGAATCACCTGGAGGGCTTCTTAAGGCCCAGATTGTAGCCTGTATTCTGCCCTCCGCTCGCCCCACCCCCTCCCTAGAGTCTCTGATTCTGTAGGTCTGGGATGATGCTGGTGAATTTACGTTTGTAGCGAGTTCCCAGGTGATGCTGATGCCTCTGGTCTCGGGACCACACTTGGAGAACTGCTGGTCTAAACTGCCTTTTAAAAACTGAGAGATCCAATAATATTGGCTTATTGCTTGGCAGTGTTAAAATCCGTAAATTAGCCATTCGTTCAAAAACATTGAGCCATCTGCGATGTAATCGGGCACGGTGCAAGCTATGTAGATTGATAGCAATGCCCATGCTGCTCAGAGTGGGTCTCATTCGGTCATTACAACCACCCTGGAAGCCATGTATTGACATTTTCCATATTTCACTCAAGGGGGACGAGAAGGTCAAAGTCAGTCCTTTGATGTGCTACTCAGCTGAGCTTTGTATGGTCGTCCATGACCTTTGACTGTGCAAGCCACTGTCCTTTCCACTGTGCCTCTTACCTATGTGTGCTAATTCGATCTGGTTACTTTCTAACTTTGAGATTAATTTTTCCTGATTTTGCTGGATGTCAGCTTTCTTCCATGCTTTTCTGTCTATTGCATATTCCGATTTTAATTACATTTTATTGACTGCCTTTCACAGTTGGGCCTTCTATGTCTTCCTTCCTTTGCCCTTGGTTTTTAAATCATGTTTGCATTTGTTCAGATGTGTTTGTTTTTCCCTTGCCAGCAGATCTCACTACTTTTTTTCTGTTAAATAATTCCTGCCTTCTGACTTTGAAATTGGATGCCTCTGAGGTTGAATGTCTAGATGGCCCACAGATTCCTGCTATTTATTTCTTGCTTCAGGGTGCTAATATTAGGCCCTGCATCTCTGCAGCCCCAGCCCAGCTGCTCTGATCCCCCGAGGGCAGGAGCCGAGGCTGGTGGGTTCTCTCCCTGCCATCAGCTTTTCAGTACAAAACGAGTAGCTTGGCCTGACTGCACAGCCAGCTATCAAGAGACCAGGAATGTTAAAAATAGCTCCCGCCACCTTCCCACCTTGGAAGCTTTCAGGATGGCTCTCCAAAGAAACAATTAGATCCTGCCTCCCTGAATCAAAGCAACACAGAGGAATAGCTTTGTTTCCGTAAAGGAATCTCGAAGTAAACATGCACAGAAACAGTTGTGCAGGGAAGCAGGATGTTTAGAAAAGCAACTGATCTATGGCCTTGTTTTTTTAACAGCCTGACTCATTTAGCCCACTTTGCGTACTGGTGATTTATCATTGAACTCGAGAAGGTTTTTCTTCATTTCAAGAGCACAACCAGCATAGACAGTGATTTGGGGGTGCTGTGGGGTACAGGTTTTTGGTTATGTTGCTTGCGATCAAAAGATACTGTTAGGATGTAGTTGTCTCCAAACCATTTGGATGCTCGCAGGAAAACTTCGCCATTTTTCTCTCTATACATGGATACATTTTAAGTTATGTTTTCTACTTAAGTACAAAATAGTATAAAATTAAAGACTCCAAGTATACATTAGACCAAATGTAATCTGGGAATGCATCCACTGAATGGATTATTCAGTTCAATGCATTTCCTACAAGGTATCTGGTTGCTTTACCATCTGCCGGCCTTCACTTAGTACATGTGCTTTATTTCGTCCAACGTCATTGCTCATGGTCAGGTGCTCTAAAAGCACTAAGCCTCCATTTGGAGTTGAGAGCTTTGCCAGTCGTCCCATATGTCCTTGAAAGGCATCCTTATTATATATCCCAAGGCATAGCTTTTCTTAAATCTTCTTTGTTGCAGTAGAATGTTCTCCAAAGAAATCATGAAACCTCTGGGATTCCCTAAAAGGAGAGAGCGGTATTTCCAATAGTCTTCTATTTTGGAACCAATTATTACATTATTTATTCAGTGAATGGATTTTGATTTCTAAAAATGTGCTGAAGGTTCGATATCTCTGCTTCGAAAGGACAGGTTTCTGTTTAAGGGAAGATAAAAGGCATTGGGATGAAGACAAGTGTTTGTAGTCTGAAGGACCAAGATCTCATTGACCTAAACCAGGGTTTCTCAACTCTGGCGTGAGAGGCACATTGGGCTGGGTCATTCTTTGTTGTAGGGGACTGTCCTGTGCACTGTGGATGTTCAGCACCATCCTGACTCTTATCTACTAGATGTCAGTAGCACCCCCCAGTGGCGTAACAATAGACAATGTCTCCGGACATCACCAAGTGTTCCCTGGGAGGGGAGCGGGTGTCGGAGGGTAGAGAGAATCATCCTGGTGGAGAATCAGTCTGACCTAGGGAATTAAACCTGGATGGGCTGTTGCAGGGCAATGAGTCCTGCTTCAGGTCTGTTGATTTGCCGTGTCTTAGGCGCCTGTGGAAGGTGCTGAACGCTTCTCGGAGAAGTAAGATTGAAGCTCAGAAGGGGGTCAGCATAACTTTCCATCCATCCCAGTCTGGCTGGGGAGGAGGGGTCCTTTAGCAGAGCACCTGCTCCATTGTGGTGTCCCCCGCATTGGAAGCATAGACCGTGGCAGAACACAAGGTGATTTTAGATGGCACCTGTTTGAGAGGATACATGCGTAGTTTAATAGCCATGTATTTATCTTAATGTGCATTAGGGAAAAAACAGTCGCACATTTTGCCCATGCTGTTCTGGGTATTATTGCATAAGGAGAGGCTAAATCTAAGTTGAGAGATAGGGTTGATTTTAGGGCAGAAGCTTGAAGCAAGTTGATTGATTTGTGCTAGGAAATGTTTAAGTATCGAGGATTCAGAGATTACCGAGAAAGGCGAACTCCCAATTCTTAGGGAATTTGTTGTTGAAAGAAAACCAACAAAGAAAGGCCTTTTGGTTAATAAACATAATTGATGGAGCATGAAGGAACCCTGTGGGGGACAGCAGGAGACTCCAGGACAAAGCCCTGCTTCCATGGGTCACCTTCTAGGTGGGGAGGTAACAAGTCTACTTGTGTCTTGTCAAGTAGAGGTACGTGCTAAGAAGAAGAATAAAGAAGGGCTTGAGGCCTGAGGTCCGAGCAGGTGATTTCTGCGCAGAGACCCGGCTAATGGCAGGGGCGGCCGTGGAAGGGTGTAGGCTCAGAGGGAACACTTTGTGCAAGGTGGCGGTGGGGCTCCAGGGCTGAGGTTTCTGATGGCCACTCTAGGCTTTCCTGCGTAGGGAAGGTGATCTGAAATGATCTTTTGTGTTTGTTCCCTTGCAAGAATTAAACATAAATCATAGTGATTCTCAAGCTCCATTAAACTTCTCAGCATATACTGGCTTAGCCTTATCTTTCAACTTAAATTCATGCATCAAAAATCAATTATTCAGCTGAGCATTGTAATTGAATCGAAGTCTGATAGACGCTCTCATGCACCAAATTATCCCAATCACGACACATTCTTTGCTCGATCTCTGACATCACGTCACCATCTGTGTATGCGGTTCTTCCTCTTTCTGGGGTAAAAGACTCAGACGGCTAAGGGGAGAGCTGTGTTATTCTCGGCTAATTGCAGTTCTTGACCCAAACGAATTAGAACAGGCACTCAGGGGTTGGAGGTTGTTTCTGGGAGAGAGATTTTTGCCTGTCTCCCAAGACCCGGGCATCCAGGACAATTCTCAGGTGGGTGATGAACACACAGAGGCCACTCTTCTCCCTTATTGCCTGCAATGGCAGTAAACACTGGTTCACACTCTCCAAATGGGGTTGATTTCACAACACACAACCCCCTGGATTCATAAGACATCTTGAGCTAACTGTTCTGATTTTATCTGTCATCCCCCTCGACTTTGTAGCAGACTTCCTACCCTGCATCGCTGGATTTCACATCTCCCTACCTGGTGCTGGAGACGACTTTAATGTACTCTCTTAGGTCCTCTACTCCTTTATGAAATTCATTTTTAACCCCCCCCCCCCCCCTGCTTCCTGCTCTTACAGATGAAACTCCCCTGCATTTCCTATAATCCCTTTCCCTAGGTGTATTGCTTTCTTCTGGAGCTTTGTGTTACATGACATTTTTTTTAAAATTTTTTTAAATGTTTATTTATTTTTGAGAGAGAGAGAAAGAGAGAGACAGTGCAAGTGGGGTAGGCAGAGAGAAAGGGAGACACAGAATCTGAAGCAGGCTCCAGGTTCTGAGCTGGTCAGCACATACCCCATGCGGGGCTCAAACCCATGAACTGCAAAATCATGACCTGAGCCAACTGACTGGGCTACCCAGGCGTCCCTTTGTTACGTGACGGTTTTAAATTCATGCCACACTTCTCTTTCTAGGGCAGGACCACAACTGCTTTCGTTGTATCCTGTGTCTCTGTCACATCTTTGTGTGGTCCTGAGGCCACAGCCTGAAAACACCATTAAAGACTGTGAGAAGAAGCTTGGTGACTTTAGGGACACTTGGACTCCACGGTGGCCACAGTGCAGTGGTGGATGGGGAGAATGTGTGGGGATGAAGGAGGCAGGGGCCGGATCACGTTGTGCCTTTTACCCGTGGAGTCAAGTGTTTGGGTTTTGTTCCCAGCCCTTTGTAAAGCAAGTGGAAGGTTTTAAGAATAATAGGATATAAGCTATGTCTTAAAAAAATCTCTCCGGCTACTCCCACGTGGACTGTAGAATGGATTGTAGGAGAGCAAGAGTAGGGGTAAGGAGATGGGCTGAGGGGCCTTGTCTTAGGTCCTGGTGAGAGGCAATGATGTCCCGACCTGGACAACGTGAAAGTACCATGTGGTTATAACACTAATTTGGAAGGGGGTCCATGAATGCTTCGGGTTTGGCTAAGAAGGGGCCATATCAGTAGTTCTAAGGAAAGGACTGGAGACAGTTACTGCTATTTGCCTTGGTAGTTGGGTATAGACTTTGTCATTGGAAACCTGAATGAAGGAGATTTTCTCTGTTGTGCATTTTTAAGGACGTCTGAATGGCATCCACACCTTTCATGCATACTGCTGGGCCTTTACATGGGCTTTTCTTTGTGCCTTACCAATATCCCATTGGGAACTTATGACCTAGGTCTTTAAGTCCTGAAATGCCCATTTGTGTGTGTGTGTGTGTGTGTGTGTGCGTGTGTGCATGTGTGTATGTGTGTGTGAGTGTGTGTGTGTGTTAGAGAAAATTCTCCTGTTAGCAACATGCACGAAATGACCACATAATACCTTTCTTATCCACTGTGTTGACACAATCATTGCTTTGCTTGAACATTCCACAAGGTCCTCTGAATGTGTGTCACTGCTTTGGTTGGGTGAGGAAATGTCCATGATCAGCATGGTTATTTCATTCCCCAGAGAAGATACCGGCTTCCCGCAAGATGGAAGAAAGAACCCAGGCAAAGCCTTCATGGTCTTGTAAAATTTAAATTCCATTCACTCATTTAGTTTTAACACCTTGGTTATGATATCAAATGAAAAAACAACAGACATGGATGGGTAATTTGTGTATGCCTTAGATGTACAGTTCAGAATATTATATATAGGTTAATATCAGGGATTTGTCTGACAACTGTAGATTTCTGCTTTCTGCGGGTCTAAGAAATGACTCACTGGTGTTTAAGAGTCCCTGAAACCAGCAACAGGACACTCGCAGTTCCTTGTCCTCTCCCAGATCTGGCTCCAGTTGGCTCCATGCAGTCAGTGATGGCGCTCCTGGGACTTCCGACTAAATTGGAACTACCTTCTTTGACGTCAAGAGTCATGCCTGGCCTGGTGTGGACAAGCGTCAGGCCCTGAATTACAGCTGGGCAGACACACAGGCTGGTTATTGCTAGTAACTGACCAGCCGGTCACCTGCAGCTGAGGATACTCAGTAATCCCATAATCCCATCATCCCAGCTGTGCTTTCCTGCCTCCCTCCTTCCTCCATTGCGGTTTTTCTTTTCCAGTTATATCGAACCTGTAGACATGCCAACATATACATACTTTATAGGTCTAAGTAGACACTTTTATTTATAGTTCCATGTTTCCCCTACTGAAAAAATCCTTGCGAGAAAGCTGTAAAGCTTGAGAGCCAAAAGCAATGATGTAGTGACTGGTCCCTGACCTGTGTTCCTCATTAGAGAGGACTATTGGCATTTGAGTAAGAAAATTTTCTTGTACTGGGTCGTCTCGGGCAGTGCAAGACTTTAGAATCTCCACCACTAAGTACTGGTTGGACAATCCCAAACACCCCACACGCTGCAATGTGGATTGACCTCTTAGGTTGAAATCCTACTACACTTGAATGCGTAAATATTGGAGCATTTAACAGCGCTTAAGGTTTAATTTATTAGGTTTATTAGATAATAGTGAATTAAATGCATGGGAAGATTTGTGTATTATTCGACAAATGGGGTTCTTAAAAAGAAATGGTTGAAGTTAATAAATGTAGTTTAAAGTGTTTAATTCAGTTTGTAAATGGGACCGCACATTAAAGAGGCCATTAGAAGTGATCTTAAAAAAAAAAAATCTCCATTAGTTCGGGATACATCTTGAAGTCTTTACAGGTGAAATGAAATTTGCTTTAAGATAGCCCAACAGGGAAAATATAAAACTATGAGAGAGCTAGATGAAATTAAATGGACAGAATGCTAGTGATTGTTGAAGTTAGGTGATAGAGACATGAGGCTTATATACTAGTCTCTCTACGTTTAGGTATGTTTAAAACTCCCAAATAAAAAGTTCAAAGAAAGTGAATGTTAAAATTTTCTCTAAAGAACTTCGAAGCTCATGGAATCCTGAATTTTGCTCATATTGTTTCTGTCTGGTAGGGACATATACATCCCTGACAGATGTATGATATCTCATTGGCTTTTGGCTATTTTTAATGATTTTGTGTGATTCTGTGGTCACCGTTTTAAGATCTTCGTGATGGCAGGATTCATGACTCTATATCCTGTAAGCACACTGCTTCTAAGAAGCCAGTATTTGTAATTGGCTGTCTTTTTCATGAAGGTACTTTTGTAGTCTGTTGTAGAAATGTTGAAAGCAGGGATTTAAAGAAAATTTTTGGTAAGCCCAAGAATAACCATGGTGTTTAGTCTGTGTCTATCTATGTCTATGCGTTTCCTTATACATCATTTTCTGTTATTTTACCTTCATGTTAAATACATGTTTTTGAGCATGTGATGCATATTGCCTCAGGCATGATGACGCATTTAAGGGATTGGGCTCAGGAGTTTGACTCCCCGTGTGCCATTGTGAAAATCACTTAAACTCCCCAGTTCTCAGTCTCCCCATTCGTGAAACGGACATGGTTATGATACTGACCTCATAGTTTGCAGTGAGGATGAGTTAATGCATAGAAGAAAAAAGAAGTGTTCTGTTATAGGTATTAGCTATGATTTTTAGTCAGAAACTTATTTGTAGCACTCTTCTGGAAAACAATTTGCTCTCCCTCATTCTGAATTTAGGGCCGTCATATGAAGATCTATGAACATACTGTTATCATATTAAGATGTTCTGTTCTGCAATTTTGAAACAGCTTTTTGTCCTGGTGTTTGGATTTTTAGTTTATACAATTATTTTATTCATCTTATCACATTCACTAATAAACTACAATCTCCTGAGCTGTTTTCAAGCCTGTAGGGGAGAGTAAGGTTGTACATAAATGCCTCCACATTCACAATCTGTAATTTATACTCGTTTTGCAGGTAATTGAAGCTCAGGCGAATCATCCCTCTTCTAGTATCACCGATTTACTTTTGCAAATCTCAGATTCAACTGCTAATGACAGTCTTTCAAAACTAATAATTCAGAAAGACAAGTTTTTAAATACTTAATGTACAGCCTAGCAAGGTATAAAATGCTGCAGTATGATTATAATCATGTAGAAAATATCTGTGCATAAAAATTTCTGATAGGAATCATCTCCAAATTATTAAGAGTTCTGTCACTCAAATAACAGAACTAAGGGCAGAGCCTCTTTCTGTTTGACATCTTGTGTTCAAAGTTTCTTTCATAGCCATTTTCCACTTTAAAATGAATTTATTTCTCTGGAGGGCTTTGTTTTCAAAGTTACTAAGTAATGTGGAATTTATTCACTTAAAATTTTTTTGATGTTTATTTTTGAAAAAGAGAGAGAGAGAGAGAGAGAGACAGTTCAAGCGGGGCAGGGGCAGAGAGAGAGAGGGAGACACAGAATCTGAAGTAGGCTCCGGGCTCTGAGCTGTCAGCACAGATCCCGACATGGGACTCAAACCCACAAACTGTGAGATCATGACCTGAGCTGAAGTCAGATGCTCAACCGACTGAGCCACCCAGGCTCCCCTAATGTGGAATTTATTTAAAGCTTTTGGGTTGCATTCTCATAGATGGGAGTCCTTACTTCCGTATCACACATGTGTTTATGCTACTGTCCAATGATATCCCCGCCAGAGTCTTGCTTCACAGAGAATTTACTAGGCTGGATGGGATTCAAATAAAACCAAGAATAATATATTCAGGTGCTCAACATTATGTGTGTCTCAATGTCTTTATCTTTGAAATGAAGGAATGGGGCATGGCATTAACACAGAACAGTTCTTCCAGCTGTAAAATATAAATTAAAGAAATTTTAATGACTAGCGTTTTTCCTTGTGCTTTTTAAAAATAGGTATTGGGATGACACTGACACAGGGAAAGTGGCCGTCCTCTCAGTTAGATGGCCTCTCAGTTAGATGGCCTCTCGTCTACAAACACATTGTAGACTGTGTTTTGTCCTGTGTCAGAAAGAAGCTGGGAACCCTCAGTTTCTGAAGGTTCTGACTCGTATTTCAAAGTAAAGTGCAGGGCTAAGGCTGAAGGAAAGTCTCTCCTTGCACTAAAAGATTTTTGCAAAGTAAATGATTTTTGAACTGTGATTCTAAACTGCTAAGACTGTTTCCCATTGCAAAACCAAAGCAGACCGAGGAGGAGTGCCTGGGTGAGGGGCTCTTTTGCTCAAAGCTGCTGCTTTTGGTGGGTGGGGTACTGATTAGACTCCATCAGTTCCTGGGGTAGTTCGCAATGGTTTTGGAATAACGCATTTTATAAAATATCTATCTTGTTTTATTCAGGTTATACTGGAGAGCTGTGCCAATCCAAGATTGATTACTGTATCCTAGACCCATGCAGAAATGCAGCAACATGCATTTCTAGTCTCAGTGGATTCACCTGCCAGTGTCCAGAAGGTAAGTATTATTGCCTGAGGATACCTGTTTTTTCTTCCCATTTTTAACCCATAAACTACTTTGATCAGCTTTAAATTTCTGAAAACCTCCGTGCGAGAGAACTTCCTCCATTTGTTCCATTTATAAAGCGAAATATAAGGTAGTCTTTTCTTAAAAAATTCTGTGCTAGAATAGCTTGAGAATTATGTTTGAATATTAGACATAATCTAGGAATTTCTGTGATTTTACTTACACCTTGAAAATGAATACATGTAACACAGTGATAACTATAAGTTTTTTCCTAAATTTCACGCGTTAAATTTTCAAAATTTTGTTTGTTCTAGATACCAGTACACATAGAAAATATTTCAACATGAAGTTCACCTGCTTTTATTTTATTTTATTTTATTTTATTTTATTTTATTTTATCTTATTCTTAACAAATGTTTATTCCTTTAGGCAGGGAGAGGGTGTGAGCAGGGGAGGGGCAGAGAGAGAGGGCGAGAGAGCGAGAATCCCAAGCAGGCTCCGCGCTCTTAGCACAGAGCCGGATGCGGGACTCCATCTCCTGATCCTGGGAGGTCATGACCCGAGTGAAAATCAAGAGTTGGACGCGACAGACTGAGCCACTCGGGTGCCCGTCACCTGCTTTTATTTTTAAATCAGCTTTCTAACACCTTAGAAACTTCAGGTTATCTGGAAAGTCACATCTTTTGAGCTACTTTTATTTTTATTTATTTATTTATTATTTATTTTGATGTTTATTTTTGAGAGACAGAGAGAGAGAGACAGAGAGAGCATGAGCAGGGGAGGGGCAGAGAGAGAGGGAGACAGAATCCGAAGCAGTCTCCACGCTCTGAGCTGTCAGCACAGAGCCCGGCGCGGGGCTGGAACTCGTGAAGCACGAGATCATGACCTGTGCCGAAGTGCCACCCAGGCGCCCTTTTAGCTACTTTTAGTTAAAAAAAAGTTTTACTATTAGAGTAGTTCGACCTGAAGGGGCAGGCAGGTGACCATAGTTAGCAAGCTGGTATTCAAGATACGATTTTGTACTCAGAGGAAGTTCTCATTTCTGCTTGGAGGGATGTTATGGAAGGGATTACTTTAAACACTAATGTTGTAAGAATAACCTGATGTTAGAGTTTTTTGTTCTTTATTTTTTTGAGATTTATTTATTTATTTATTTTTATTTTTTAACGTTTATTTATTATTGAGAGACAGAGCACGAGCAGAGGAGGAACAGAGAGAGAGGGAGACACAGAATCCGAAGCAGGCTCCAGGCTCTGAGTTGTCAGCAGAGAGCCTGACGCGGGGCTTGAACTCACGAACTGTGAGATCATGACCTGAGCCGAAGTCGGTCTCTTAACTGACTGAGCCACCCAGGTGCCCCTAGAGGTTTTTGTGTTTGTTTGTTTTTAAAACCGGCATGTCAGCTCCTGATCTGCAGAGGTACGCGGACAAACTGCATAAAGTATGAGGACATCGTCTGCAGAGATGAAGTGTAGAGTCTCAGTGCGAACACTCTGGAACCGTCTCTGGGATCCACATTACCCTACCCTGCCCCTGGCTGAGAGGCTGCAGGGCAGCAGTGGTTCAGCATGGTACTTGCTGAAAGGCCACCAACCTCCCAGGTGACCCAGGGGCTCAGGGTTGCAGCATCTCCTCCTCCTCAGTGTTTTGAAGACCCGACGTGAAGAAGTGAATCCTGTCCCCCAGCTTCCGCTCACCTGTGCAGGGGTGGGAGCTGCGCCCCCAGGTTGCTTGTGCTTGCGATGTGTGTGGTTACCATGGCAGTGGAGTAGAGTGTGTTTGAGAAAAGTGTGTTTCACCCTCCCCTTGGGTCTCTGGAGCGAATAGAAAACACGGGCATGTTGAAAGGGGTTGAGGGCTGAGCAAGCAGCACGCATTGTCCCTCACACATGCAGCTCTGCAGATTTTCAGGGCTTCGCTGCACCCTGGGTCAGGCAGTTGCTAACCAACTGGTTGTAGCCTGTGCTTGTGGTCAGGGGTGGGCGTCAGGGCCACCAGCCGATTGACTGCAGCAAATCATGAATCCCCCCCGCCGCCACCCGCTCCTCCTAAATGTGGGCTAGAATGAGACTGCATACCTCCCAGAACCGTTCCGGGTACAAATGGGGGGATTCTTGCAAAAGAGCTTTGAAAACTCCAAATTGCTTATTTTTACAGTTTTGACTGTCACCAGAAGGTTAAAATGAGACCCCAGAGGCTCATAGAGGCAGTGACTTCAAAAATCACAGCAGCCATAAAGGATGGCCCTCGAAGTAGGACCCAGTGGTTTTACTTTCCCTCATACCGCCATTTTTCCTAGCGCATAAAGATGGCCGAACACTTCCTGTTTGCCAGGCGCTACGCTGGGCGCTGGGACTTAAGGGCTAGTGGAGCTGAGATGGGGCCTCCCGTGGAGCATCCACAGATAAATGTGTAATTACAGCAGGACCAGGGCCTTGAAGATGTCCAAAAGGGAGCTGTTTAGTCTCAGACAGCTGGGCGTGTTGCCCCCATGTGGAGACCCTGAGTGAGGACAGGGAGGAGAGCGGCGGAGTTGAGGGCATCACCGATGAGGGAAGATGGTGAGGAAGAAAGTGGGTGATGGGAAGCTGATGTATGCACGGCTTCACGGGGCCTTGTGTGCCCAGGTGGGACATTTCCTGTTTATCCTGAGGGGGAGACGGGGGCTTAGGTCTGGAGCCTGTTTCCACCACTGACTCACCAGCTCTGTCTCATGGGCAAGTGAGTTCATACCTCTCTGTCTCAGTTTACTAATCTGTAAATTGGGGAAATGCTAATGCCCACTTAATAGGGACAGTGAGGATTAAATGAGACGTTGCAGGTCCAGTAGTTAGCACAGTACCTGGCTAAATGGCTGTTCAGTATTAGCTGCTTCATCGTTACTGTTTTCCTAGTAACAATTACTGTTGAACCATTGATGAATTTAAATGGGAATTTGTCATTTTCATTCCCGAACAGTGTGGAACATAGAGTGGGAGTAAGGAGGAGAGTTTGGAGATTGTTGTAGAAGTCCAGGGAACAAGTGTTGACTGTTAGAAGGGGAAGGGTGGGGCTTAGAAAGGGCTTTACTTCCAATTCTGAAGAATTCACTGCAGTGTTTTGGAGCCTCTTAGTAGGAGTGTGAGGCCGTGACCGGGTGGCTGGCGTTTTTGAACCAGCCCCTCCCACTGGCTTGTTCTCTGGGTGCTTGTGGTAGAAAATAATGTTTATAGAACACGTCGCGTCTCCAGGATCCCTCTCGTTTCCGGCACACTGCGAAGACAAGTTTGGAAAGTGTCTTGAGTCCACAGAATGTTCTGGACTTCTGAGCTAGCATTAGGACCCTTCCTGCCTCCTTTTTTTCCTTTCTTTCCTTTTTTTTTTTCTTTTTCTCCAGTGATGAACGTTTTCTTGTCATGTTTGCTTTATACACGTGCATGTATGTGTATAGTTTGTTTCTTTGCAAAGTAATTTGAGATGAGAAACATCATGGCTCTTCATCCCCAAATAAATCAGTTTGTGTTTTCTGAGAATTAGCACAGTCTTCTTTAGATCTTACGGTGTGCCTAGAAAATTATCACACCTAAGAAATTTAGTAATTGTTTCCTCATATTACGTACTATGCGTCCTTTTTTCATTTATTCCTTTATGTGTATTAATTCTGTCTGCCCTGGTTCCCTGTGTTCTCTTGAGAGGGAGGGAAAACTGCACGCCAGGAGCATTTAACGCCACATTTTATACTAGGAGGAGGTTAATAAAAATGTGTTAAATGAACGAATTATAAAAATCAGCACCTCAGTAACACTCTGTAGTCTGCCAGCACCTCTGATCCTTACGACGATTCTATGAAGCAGATGCTATTAATATCTCCATTTAACATATTGGGAAACTGAGGCACAAGGGGATCAAATAACTTGCCTGTGATCACATAGCTAGAAATTTAAACTCAGGGACCTTGGCACTGGCCTTCTTAACCGTCGTCCTATAGTGTCTCTAAATACATCCTTCAAAATACACTCGGTCTCATTTTTTTTTTTTAAAGATGATCTCTGTAACAATAGTCATGAATAGAATAAATGCCAAGTTTGTTGGGTTCTAAAACTTTTAAATGTCCCTGCTAAAATTTCTGAAGTCTGGGGAAAGCTGGAAAGATTTTTTTCATATACATAAAAATTTACATACGTTTAAATATATATGTATTTCTTTTTTGTAAGAACGGTGAAATCCTTTTACAGCAATTCCCTCCCAGTCCGGAAAGCTGTTACAACTAGGTTTTCCCTCTGGATAGCGCTTTCAACTCAGCACATTCACATCCTGGCTCTTTTCCATCCTTTTCCTCTTCATTCTGTTTCTTTCAAGGATCCTTCTGCATCCAACCTGGACCAGGTCCTTCGAGGTTGGTTGGAGTCCTTCCTGACTATCTGTCTCTTTGACTCTTGCCTCCTTTTTAACCTCTTTCCAAAAGTTCAAAGTCAGCGAGGCCTGCGAGACAGCTTGTGCTGTAATTATCATTTAAGCTCTCCTTCTGGAAGGTTTCTGCTTTCCTCCTACACTTAGGTTTTTATTCTTTGTCAACAGGTTCTGTCTTTTCTCTGAATTTCTACTTAACGTTCACTGGGCCCACATTTGAAAAGTGCAGTTTTGGATTGTGGTTCCTGTGCAGGTGATAAGAAGCAAAAGTAAAAATGTCAGGAGCGTTTTCTTGCAGATACTTTACCAAACAACAGCAGCAAAGAGGAGAAATTAGAAGCTGATCTTTTTGCCTACGTGTTTACTCTGTACGCAGATACTGTCTTTATGTTTGGTTTAGAACTTTGAGATCCTTCAATTTTAAACCAAATGCATTTTAATTCTGAAGACATCTAATTATATATACTTACCATCACTGCCTATTGGTATTTAAATATGTAAATTTAAATATATGAATACATTTAAATACATATGTAAATAAAATCTGAATATAACTGTCTAGCCGTCCTCTCTGCTTCAGTACCTCTGAATTTTTATTTTGTCCGCCTCAGAATTTGAAGTAGACCACCACACAGACCAATAGGGAATAAAAAGAACTTGGTAGAGATGAAAGCATTCGGCAATAAAGCACATTTGTGGGTCCTACAGGTATGTTGATCTGCATCATGCAGGGCACGGAATCACATTGCAGAGAACCTGATCGCTTGCCTGGTATCTACCTCGGCGTGTGGCGACCAGAGACTGATGTGAGAATATGGAGCTCCAGGCACTAGGTTTGAGAAGATATCATTACATCCAATAGATTGTAAAAACATTAGTCAGAGGTTATTTTCTGGTGTCACACTTGCTGATGGGAGTACAGACCCACAGAGTTTGTGTGAGCAGCTCTTGCCCTGCAATTCTGAAGGCAGATACTGCAGCCAGGGAGGGGACCTGCTTCCACACCGGACTCCACTGTCAGTCATGCAGGTCTTGTAACTTGGAAACTCCGTAGCCACGTGTGGTTAGTGTCCTCCTCTGGCCCGGAGGTTAGTAGACCCGAGTCTGGGTCCAGAGAGGAGGCGGGGGAGTGGGGTGGTTACAAGTGTGGATTGAGGGTCCCATCGCTTGTGTTTGAATGCAGGACCTGTCCCCTGTGCAGCTAGCTCTGTGCTTCTCCGGGGCTCATTTTTCCACTTAGAAAATGGGAATGATATTAGGACATGCTTTATAAGTCGGTGTGAGGAACAGAAAAGCCCTCAGCTCTGTGCTTGGCAAAGAGTAAGTACTGAATAGTGTTAGCGACGATGATGATGGTGGTGATGGTGGAGAATTTAGCCATCTCACCTGGGGTGAGTCGTACAGTTTTCATCTCCTCCAGCCATTGTTTTCTTGTTTTAATGATGAAGATTGACTGTTACCTTTAAGGGACCCTATTCCTGATAGTCTCTGATTCACATACATCAGCCTAAGAGCCCCTTGCTGAGTCAATAAATCCAGCTTGTTGTTTCAAGTAATGTTTACAGAGAAAAGTTTCATAACCTCTAAACGACTCCCTAAAACTTAATGTCGGCCCTCGGGCCCTGTAAGTCAAATCCCATTGCAACAAGCTCCAAGGGTTTATCCAAACTATTTTTGTTTTTCTACATTTTATAGCCTTGAGTAATCTAGCCATATAAATCCTTTTGTCCAACTCAAATGTCAGTGGTAATGCTTTTCATCTTAGAGGGATTTACAGGCAATAGCCACACATGTCATAAAAATTATCCCCGAGATAATGTGTATTGTTCAGAAACCGGGCATGTTACCCAATAAGGATTTAGGAGTCATACAGTCCTAGGATTTGGTTGTTTTTCCCCAGTATCCTGATAGGTAGGATTTGGGTGAAAGCACTCTCTTAGGACCTTATTAAACTGCATGTATTTACATAAGAAATGTGCAACATGTCCTCGTAAAATTACCAGGCCTGAATAAGGTACTGTTCTTATTTTTTTGAAAATTTGGCCCTATCCCTAAATCACCACATCATTTAGGAACTGTAGCAGCTGAGATCCTCGGCGCTCCAAGAGGCATGTAGTTTCACCTCTTGGAGACAGAGCAGGCTTTAAGACTTACCAAGTGTGAGTAAAACTTTATTTCTGCGCTTGGTGTATGCTGATCAATTTTTGGTTCACAGCTAAGTTCATATTTCTTTTCTTTGTGTCCCCACATAGCACAGTTTCTCTGAGATTGTTTACCTAAAAATACCGCGAGGGATTTTGCTTGCCCGCCTCCCCCATTCGCGGTGGGACCAGATGCATTCACCTTAGTCCATGACCAGGGTCCTGTCATCTTTAGCTCCGCCGCCCTTCTGGGAGCCGTTCTGATGCCCAGGTTAGTGGTGGCAGATGACAGTTGGAAGTTGCAGCGTGACAAGTGAATGGAGAAATAAATCATGATACCTTGGTGCTTTTCTTTTTAAGAAGAGGTAGGGGATCCCTAATAGGTAAATACAAATCCCGATTTCTTGAGGTGTGTGTCCAGATCTGCACGGGAAAGTTATTTAGCGCTCTAAAAACTTTTTGGCTTTAAAAATTTGGGTAGATGGCCTAAATTTCAACTGTCAGTTCTCTTGTGGCTTCAGGAATCACCACAGCATCGGCGGTAACCATGACAACGAGGACATCTGCCATTTGTTGAGTGCCTGCTATGTGTTTGGTGCTTGAAGTTAGTATTTGGTGTAAGTTAGCAGTTAGCTACTGAGGCTCAGATAGATGTTGCTGCTTGAGTTTGAATCTGTGTTTGATCACGTTTCACTTGGGGACCTTGGGCAAGTAAACCTAAATCCTCTGTGCCTCATTTTCTACATCTGTGGAGTGAAGATAGTATTAGTACCAACCTAATGAGGTTGTTACAAGGATTAAATGTGTAAACAGTACTCAGAACAGTGGGGTAAGTGATTAATATAAGTGTACAAGGTGTATATACGTGTACAAGGTGGGTCCCGAGGCTCTAAGGTCCTGGTGGACCCGGGTGAAGACTAGGTTTGTCTAACTCTGGAGTCCGTGTTCACTCTGCTGAACTAAGCTCCTTCTCTGGTCAAGTTCACCTTTGTGACAACTAGCTGGTTGGGTACAGGTCTGCTTTCCCCCCTGGGACTCTAGGCTTGTCGAGGGCAGTGATGCTCAACTTTTTTTTTGGTATTCCTTAGCACAACTGGCACTTAGGTACCTATGAGCCTTGTGTTGAATGTCTGAGTGAGTAAATATCTCAAAACTGTTTCAACAGTTCAACAGTGTCATTTAATATGGGAAGAGACTGGAGCCAAGATGAGTTAACCAGGGTCCACTGATGTAACCGGGTGACTGTCATTGGTTAGACTCATTGCAAACTCAAGCTAGCAGTGAGGCCGGTGGGGGTGGCTGGGAAGGGAGGCTCTGATCTCATCCAGGATCCCATTCGGCATGATTTAGGGGTCATCAGAGACTTGGGCAGAGTTGATATACAGAATTGGGGGATCCCTTCTCTGGCTGTCTTCTTTCCTAGGACCCTTTCCCATTCCTCATGGTGCGCCTGTCCCCGGCTGGTTTCTAGCAGGCTTAATGCTAGCGTCTTTGTGTCCTTGGGCCATAGTCACATCCAAGGCTGCCTGCAGGGTGGGGCTCCCCAAACGTGAAGCTACCCCCATGCCAGCTGCTGCCTCTATGTTCTGACTTTCCTCTAAAACCCTGGCCGCTTTTGTTCACTTTCCACAGCCAGGTAGTGGTGGGGTCATTTGGCCTGGAGCTAACTGTTGTTATTTGTGGGACAATCTGTTAAGAAAGCTTATTTCTCCATATAAGAAGCCGAATGCCCATATAATTGCTTTTAACAGCAACAAAGATCCTTTACAATGGAAATACAAATATTCTAGAGGCACCTGGGTGGCTCAGTCAGTTAAGTGTCAGACTTCAGCTCAGGTCATGATCTCACAGCTCATGGGTTCGGCCCACGTTGGGCTCTGTGCTGACAGCTCAGAGCCTGGAGCCTGCTTTGGATTCCTCTCTCCTTCTCTCTCTGCCCCTCCCCTGCTCACGCTTTGTCTGTCTCTCTCTCAAAAATAAATAAACATTTAAAGAAAAAAAAAAAAAAGAAATACAAATATCCTAAAAGTAAGTATAATTTTTATTTTTCCCTGCAGTGGAATTTATTTCCATATACGTATATACTCATATATATGTATATGCATATGCATAAGCGTATGTATGTATGTGTATGTGTATACACACACACACACACACACACACACACACACACTCACTCTGTTTTAGATAATTGGAAGAGGCTGGAGACAAATTTTTGTCTGACTTGGACCAAAGTACCATGCGATGTGGTCCTGGGTCTTACTGTGAACAGTTCAGATCTGGGCTCAGAGTCCTATAAGCGTGTTAAGGTGGGGCTGACAGAGAGACCCGGCCTAAGAGAATTGAACATGCACACAGCTGTGAAAGTAGAAGAATGTTGGTTAATTACTTTATCATCTTCCATTTTTGGCTAAATAATTCTTTCTTTGGCTTGGTTTTTCCAACCAAGTTCTCATGTCCTGAGACCTGATGTCATACTGATAAAAGGGCCCCAAAGATAGATGCTTAGGTTTCCCCTCCCATCACATAGCCCATTCTTGAAGCATTTTCCACTTGTCTTCTAACTGCCCCAAGTATGTTTGGTTGTAATTTATATGAAGACCTTGTCCCTTCCTCACCTTCAGCTCCTGACTCTACGCTTAGTAATGCATCTAGTCACTGTACATCAGGGCATGCACGTAGGCTGATGTCACCACTGTCTTCTCTCACTGTATTTGACCATCACCCTCTGCTCTGTTACAGTCTGGGACTTCATATCACACTTTAAATAATTTTATCATTTTTCCCTTCGCTATCAGAGAATCCAATGCTCAGATGAGCTCAAAGAAAAAGAAACACCCGTATGATTCCATCCCCATGAGAGATCACTTTGAATTTTAGGCAACTATCTTTGAAGTCTCTTTTTAATGTGCATTTGGAAAAACTAAAATTGGATCTTACTGTGCATTCTCTTTTGTAATGAGCTTCTTAAACTGAACAATGTGTTCCAAATGTTATCGTTCATTATTTTCTTCAAGAACTGTTCTTAGTGGCTGCATTTTATACCATCATATGAATGTGGCATAATGGATTTAATGAACGACCTAATCGTCCACATACTATTTATTGATCACCTACTTTGCGGCACTTACTGTGCTAATGATGAGGGATCTAGGAGTGAACAAGACAGATGGGGCTCTGGTTTGTGGTTTTTGAGACAGTGTAGACATATGATCAGGGACGTGGCCGAGCTCTGCTGGGATGATCCAGTGTGCTTCAGAAGGGGGCCCCCCCACCCAGACTGGGGGCCTGAAGAAAAGTCAGGAAATGTTCCAAGGGAAGTGATGTTTCAACAGAGACCTGAAGGGAAAGCAGCACCAAGATGAGTAAGTTAGGCCGGTGGGGAGAGGACAGTCTCCCAGGAAGAGAACATCGATAGCATGCGGGAAGGTGCAGCAGAGAGAGGGTGCCAGGTTTGAAGAACAAAATGGAGCTCAGCAGAGCTGTACGCAGCATGTGACGGAGTGTGGGCGGCATGGGTGAGGGACTGGCGTAGAAGCCAGCCCAGCAGGCCTTCAAACACACGACAAGGGGATCAGACCTTCAAACACCACCACAAGGGGATCAGGCCTTCAAACTCACGACAAAGGGATCAGACTCCACCCGACAGTGTTGTGGGGGGGCACCGTGATTAGTTTTAGCAGGGGAGGGGCGGAGCTTTAGCGTTTGGGAGAACTTAACAGTGGCTGAAGGAGGAATAATGGATCAGAGGAGGACAGGAGTCAGAGAACCCTGTTTGGAACCTCCCACAGTAATTTAGGTGAGCAGTCACGGTGGGATGAAATGGGGAGGTGACAGTGGAGATAGAAGTGGACAGACTGGCTGAAGAAGGAGAAGGAGGAGAGGGACCACAGGGACAAGCCAGACTTCAGAAAGCTGTAGGCAAGTGCATGTATGGGGTGCTGCGGGGTGGCGAGCAGCTTTGAGGAGAGGTTGGGAAGTTCCATATTGGACATGAATTGAACGAACCCATGAAACATCCAGAGGAAGCATCGAGCAGTCAGCTAAGTAAGTGAACCTGAAGCATGGAGAGAGTGCTTGGTCTGGAGAGGTTAAGTTTGAGAGGTTGAGTCCAGAGCCTAATCTGAGCCACGGGCTTGTGTGAAGCCACCTGGGGGAAGCACCCAGTGGGGAAGGAAAGACTGACCAGGGCAAAATGAGGAACGCCACCTTTGGGATCCCTGAGGAAATGGAGTTGGCAAAGGGGACATTGAGGTTCCTTTTTTTGGCTATTTTTTTTTATCGTGTTGCGGAGAATATTTTGTACGTGTATTTTTTATGCGTTTTTCATCTGTTTCCTTAGGACAGAGGCTCACAAAGTTGTATGTAACTTTTGTAAACCTGGAAACCTTGTGGTCCAGTTGCAGAGGTGAGACCCAGTTGAAGAAATCCCAGGAAATTAGAAAAAAAAAAAAGAAACAACAACCCTCATCTTCTGTTTGAAGTCTTTGAGAATTCTCTCACTTGTGAAGGTGTCTTCTTTGTGTTTCCCCATCTCCTCAGACCATAGCTGCCCTTGAGTATCTGTCTTTCCCTTACTCTTACCATCCATTTATTATTTTTAATCAATTATTTTTTATCAGGAATATTGACTAGGCAAAGGCAGTAGCCTTTTGTTTTCACACAGAGTAACTTTTACAGCACGTCTGTATCCATTAAAAATCTTGATTTTTCAACAATAGATAAATAGACCAGAAAATGTGAGGGGTGGGGGGTGGGGGGGAGGAGTGTACTGGCTCTGTAGCAAATACGCAGGATGAATTCAGGCATGGCTTGATCCAGAAGCTCAAATAATGTCAGCAAGCCTGAATTTTTCTCTCTCTAGCAGTCTTCCTTCTGCTTTCCTGTGTTGGCTCCATTCTGAAGATGGGTGGGGAAGAGTTTGTCTTCTCCCAGCAAAAGCCACGGGGCTGATTTAGAGTGTTCTGAATTGAGACATTGGCTTACCACCGGCCAGGGAATGGACTGCTTTGGCTGGCCAAGTCTCAGACACAAAGTCACTCTTGGAGCTGGCATTTGGAGTCAATTCCCTCCAAACTCTTAGGGGCTGAGAAAAGAGGTATGTTGCTTCCCAGAGGGAAGTCAGTGTATAGTTGTCACAATTAAGGATAATCAATGAAAGTTAGGAGAGTAAAAGTAGTGAATTAATGCTGTAGTGGTCGAATGTGATGGCACTGGGCGCAAAGACAGATCTGTATTGGTTCAGAGCAAAAAGACAGTTATGAAATGTAACAGTAGTTTATACATTTTCGTCCTCATGACTAAATACAAGAAACTCTGTGGCTACCAGCAGAAAATAAACCGTATGAAGGAAAGGTACATTCTCCTTAAGAAAAATCCTGATGGCAGGCCCCACCCCCGACCAGTTAAGTCAGTATCCCCGAGGTGGGAACCAGGCATCATTTTCAAAGCTCTCCAGTGGTTCTAGCCTGCAACCAGGGCTGAGAACCTCTGTGGCTGAAGGACACAGAGTTCTCTCGGGCGTTCGCTCCCTCGGTGTTCTCTGTGTGCAAGTGGAAACTGTGCTATGCCACGTATTGTCACGTATCAGCATGTATGAAATTCATGAAAATGAGTGTCATTTTTGTTTAAGCAAGATGAAGGAACTAAGGCTCAAAATCCACGTCATTCGAGAAGGGCATATTTGTGTGGAATTTCACTTCTGTCCATTTCCAGATGGCTTTGGACAAAATTACTTAACCCTCCGGGCTTCAGTGTCCTTATGTGTAAAGGGTAACACCCATCTCCTGGAGCTGTTGGGTAGTACGCGGTAGGTGGGTATTCAGCACCTGTGTCTCCCTCCCATGTCCCATTTCTTAGTTTCTATCTTTTTTTGTCTTTCGTTTTTCTCCAGTCTCAATTTCTACAAAGAGTGGAAACGTTTTTCACGTATGCGGAAGGCAATCCTGGGGCTAGCTTTCAGGGCAAATTTCTTGTTGTTGTTCACGTCAGAGAGAATGGCTATACGGTTTGTGCAGGATTCCCAGCCTCTGGGGGGTTTCCAGGCTCCTCTCTGGTCTCCTACAGTAGCTTCTGGAGTTTTCTTTTCTGGTTTACTCTTGTCCTCTACAGTCTGATCTCCACACAGTAGGCAAAGTGACCCTTCTAAAATGTAGATCCCACGTTTTCACTCCCTGCCTCTCAGATCTCGGGTAATTTCTCACCCAAAGTGTGGTGTAGGGCCAACACATCCCTGGCAACCTCTTGGACCTCATTTCTTACTACTCCCTGCTTTTCCCACTTCTTTCGAGCGTCATCTGCCTCCCGCTGTTCTTCAAACACAGCAGGGGCTTGGGGATTGTCCTCCAGGGGGCGCCATTCACCTCAGAACACAAGGCTATTTGGGGCATTTGCACCTGATGCTGTTTTTGCTGGAAACCTTGCTCCAGACTTGACTATGGATCAGTCCCTCAGGCCATTGAGATCTCCCTCACCACCGTATTTAAGACAGCCCCAGTGTTCTCTACCTCTTACCTGCCTCAGTAGCATGTGGCGCTAGTTAAGGATATCTCTTTACTTCTCTATTGTCTGCTTTCCTCACTGAAACCTAAGGTCTGAAGCAGTGCCTGGAACGTGGCTGGTCTCTGTTACTGGAGGTTAGGTAAGTAAGTGCCCAAAGAAAACCGCAAAACTTTCTAACTAACCCCCTAAATTTCCATTATTAATAGCCAATTATTTTTGCTCATGTAACCCGTCTGCCCTGAGTTTTATCTCTTTGGTCTCTTATCTATTTAGTCTAAACTGGGGAAAAGTTGATTTAACACTCCTCTGACCATTTCCTAGTTATTTTTCCTTTTCCTCTCTCTTAGATCTAAATTTGTCTTTTTGTCCTGCTAAAGAAAAAAGTCCTTAAGGTGATTTTTAGCCTCTCAGATGGATTCTCTTACGAATTAAAAGTGACATGGTAAATGCAGTCATCTTGGGTCTGTTACATCGTAGGGGGTTGTAATGGCTTTTCCTAGATGTTCTCCCTTTTCTCTTTATCTCGCCTAACTGTCTGCTCTCCTAGGACCAGAACAAGTGTGGTCTCAGTTAATGTTTTCCATAACCATTGGCCAAAACCTCCTCTCTCATTCTAATATCATTCGTCTTCCTTGTCTGCCCAGCCACATCTCGGGCTTTCTCTGGGCCCAGTGCAACACCCAGCTCTCCCGTGAGGTTTTGCTGGCCCGCCCACCCCTGTCACAATCCGTCCTTCTTTTGAATCACTGACGCGCTTAGAGCCCGTACCACACGCTCATCCCGGGCAGACGGCCTGGGCTGGTCCCTCCAACCTCACACCAGGCTGAACCATTCTATAAGTGTTTGGAGAAAGAAGAAACAGCCTCAGGTTGTCTGTTCATCATTCTAGATGTGTCCTCCTGGTCTCTTCTTTGAAGCATAAGCTCTTTGAGAGTCGAGATACTTCCTTCTCCTTGCTTCCCTTTGCTGCTCATCGAGGCACCGAGATGAGCTAAGTTTCATCCCTTCATCGTGATTCAGTGATTGCTCATTCGTGTTATCCGTAATCAAAACCGCTAATGACTAACATTTACCCTTTTCATAGTGCCTTGTAACAGATCTGTTAGAATATGTCCTCTGTCACTCATCTCTTCATTCATCTGTTCCTTCATTCTGTGATTATTTACTGAGTGGCCACTATGCCAGGTGCTGGGGCTCAAGGCTGAGGAACGAATGTGGCTCCTTCTCCAGGAAGCGTATGTTCTTGTTGGGGGTGGGGGACTGATGATAGACAAGTAAACCAACACAACTGTGTCATCACAAATTTGGCAAAGTGCTACGAAGGCAGTGATCGGGGTTCTGTGATCCAGAGTAAGAAAAGGATACGTCCCCAGAATGGGATGGTCAGGGCAGACCCGCCTGTCTAACATGAAAGCCAGGAACGAAAAGGTCAAGTGTAAGCAGGTGGGAGTGGCAACTTCCAGGGAGTAGAAGTGCCATGTGGCCAGCCTCTAGGTGGGGAATGGCTTGTCGTTTCTGGGCGCTGAATGGAGGCCAGGCCGGTGGGGCCAGCTCCTAGAGAAGGCGGGGGCACAGTGTTCATGCCATAGTGTTCCCCCAGCCGGGCTGTACAAATTTGATTCTAAGAGCAATCGGAAGCACTGATAATATTTAATTGTGAGCAAATATTCTTACTGTTTGTAGGGGTAAAGTAGACTTGGGAATCTCATCCAAGGAAACTGTTGTAAAGATGAGGAAATAATTGTGGCTTTGACTGGAGCGGTGGCAGCAGAAATGAAGCAGTGTTTGCGTTCAGGAAGCATTTTGAAGGTAGAATCTATTAATATCCACTGATTTGTTAGACATGGGGTTGGGCTTCCTGGTTGTACCAGGAAGCAACCAGGTACGTGGACCATTTGCCAAGACAGTGAAATCACGAGTTAATATTTAAGTGCCAGCATCAGCAAGAATGCCAGTATCGTGTAATCCGTTTCCCCCTTATTAATACTGCAAACTTCTGACATCTCCGTAGCTTTCTAGATCAAGTGACTTCATGGTCTAGCAGCTTGAAATGGTCCCGGAATGTTTCCTTTGGTTTCAAATATCTGATTTCCATAATGTGTGTATATCAAGGGTGTGGATTTCTTTATTCACATGTAACAAATGCTCAGCAGGCATATTCATATAAATACTGGTTCAGATCCAGAATTTGAAGCAACAGTCAACTAGCTAAATCACAGTGTTGCAGTAACCCCTCTTTCCTTAGATTTTTTTTGCATAGTCCTGTCTTGTTTGTTTTCCATTTTAATCCTCTCATCTTTCACCCTTTTCTAAACTTTCCCCGTGTTGCTGTGAGTTGTTCTCCATCTCTCGACTGCTGCCATTGCTTCCGTGTGTTTGAGTTTTTCCCTGGGGCTATTGTGTTTTCTTTCCAAGGTTTTCTGATGTCTATCGTATGAAGTTTGTATGACTAGAAAGAGACCATCGCAAACAAGGAATATCACTGTCTTCATTATCCTCTCTGCACCTGTTGATTAACATTATTAAATAACTTTTCTTTTTCTACCCTTCAAGTAGGATTGTAGATCCAAGTATATTTGCTCATTAGGTTCCAGTTGGGACCCCATGTTATTTCTCCAGTGTGGTTCATTTATTAATCTTTTAGTCATTTCAGAAACATTACTATTATTATTTTTATTACCTGTAGTACCATATTGCACAAAGCAGTATTCCCTTTGTCCTCCATGTTGCGGAGTCTCAATGTGCCCGTGAAGGGTTGAATCCAAGAATGTTAAAGTTTGTTTTCCAGCTCTGTAGCCTTTGCCATCGTGACTGATTTGGTTTGCATATTCTGCGAGTGGAATTTTCAAGAAACATTTACCTTAAGAGATCATTATTGATAGATTGACTTGTCAAAGCTCTAAAAGAGTTATGTTGATAGGAAGTGAAACTTTACCACAGGCTATCTAAAATAATTGCTTTTAGGGGCGCCTGGGTGGCGCAGTCGGTTAAGCGTCCGACTTCAGCCAGGTCACGATCTCGCGGTCCTTGAGTTCGAGCCCCGCGCCAGGCTCTGGGCTGATGGCTCGGAGCCTGGAGCCTGTTTCCGATTCTGTGTCTCCCTCTCTCTCTGCCCCTCCCCCGTTCATGCTCTGTCTCTCTCTGTCCCCAAAATAAATAAAAAACGTTGAAAAAAAAAATAAATAAAATAATTGCTTTTAGAGTTATAGCATTTTGCAGGAACAGGCAAAAGCTGAGAGGTTCCTAGGATTGAATGTGGAGTTTGGAATTCTTTGTATGTAGTGTGTGTTTATGTGGAGAGACCGAGGGGGTGGAGGGGAAGGGAGAGGCAGAGGAGAAAACGGGGGAATGAAAATCTTGGCTCATTTTTGGAATGTTTCTTGGAAAGCTGATGTCTGTACTGGCTGGAGTCTCAGCTGAAGATGGGTCTTTTCTACCTTGTGGTGTAAGATACCTTTCTGTCAGCGCTCACAGAACGGCATTGTGCTCTGTAAATTCACGCAGAAGTGCCCTTTCTAGTAATCTTTGTCTTAGCTTTGAGTCACAGACTTCTGTATTTTTACATAAGGAAATCAGACCCCTAAAACACTGTATCTGTTTTGGGATCACTTACAAAGGAACTCATTTGTAGATCTAGAAGTTGAATATCCATTGTTTCTTTACCTGGACTACAGTTCAGTTTTTGAGACTACAGTTCAGGTAACATTCAAGCTTTCTGTAGTCAGTATCCTGTTTACAAGCCAGATTTGATTCAAAATTTCAAGAACTTACATATTCACCTGTGTGTAACATGTATTATAACAAGACCCATACACCAGCCAACATCTGGCCTTGATGGGCCAGTTGGGAGGCCATGCCTGCATTGGTTGTCATGTTGGCTCCAAGTCTGGTATTTGGGTGATTTTAAAGATGACTTCCGGTTTTGTAAGAAGTTGGTAGTACATGTGATATGTTTATTCCTCAGAACTCAAGTTTAATAACCATTTAAAAAATATCCCTCACGTGGCATTGGCAATACTGAGAACCAGTTAGTCCCAGAACATTTCAAAAGCACAGAGTTCAAAATTTACAAGTGCTAAGTGATTTCCATTTTCTTTTCTTTTTCTTTAATTTTTTTTAGGAAGAGAGAGAGAGAGAGAGAGAGAGAGAGTACAAGTGGGGGAGGGGGCAGAGAGAGGAAGAGAGAGAATCTTAAACAGGCTGTGCAAGGAGCCCAACGCAGGGTTCCATCTCACAACCGTCAGATCATGACCTGAGCCAGAATCAAGAGTTGGACGCTTAACCAACTGAGCCACCCAGGGGCCCATGATTTCCATTTTCTTTTCTTTTTTTTTTTAATGTATTTTTGAAGGAGAGAGAGAGAGAGAGAGACGGAGCGTGAGCTGGGGAGGAGCAGAGAGAGAAGGAGACCCAGAATCCGAAGCAGGCTCCAGGCTCCGAGCTGTCAGCACAGAGCTCGACGCGGGGCTTGAACCCACGAACCGTGAGATCATGACCTGAGCCGAAGTCGGATGCTCGACCGACGGAGCCCCCCAGGGGCCCCATGATTTCCATTTTCTAAAGCCATCTTAAATGAAAGAATTTCAGATACTGATGGGTTTAATCTGGCTGTAATTTCTTTTGCTAGCATAGCACCTTCAACTTTTCAAATGCTTTGAGACAAATTCTCTTCCTAGCATGAGGCTTAAGAGCACAGATGTGGAGTCATACAGACCTCAGTTTGAATTTTGCTTTTCCCACTTATTAATTGATGTCCCTGGACTAGTTCCCTGACATCTAGTCTCTAAGCCTTCTTCTGTCCAAGTGGATAATAGTAGACTCTGATTGAGCCAGTAGTTGTGATAAATCGAAATAATACGTACCGATGGCTTAGCATAGTGTCTAGTATATAAAAGAACTCAATATTTGCTATTATCACTAATAATTATTAATCATAATAATATTAGTGGATACCACTTAATTATTAATATACAATAAATTGATTATTATTCATAAAAAGATTCCTCTTCCTTTTCCTCTGTTAGTACAACTATTTGGCTTACACAGCTGTCCTCTCATCTCCATTTTTAACAAATGAGGAAGCTAAGACCTGAGAGAAGAGTTATTTGATTTGCGCTGACATGGTTTATGAATCAGAATTTGGTTTTGTGGCAAACAATAGGCACTCCAGATAATTGTGGTTTGATTACTGTAGCTTTATCCTAAGCTTCGAAGTCAGCTAGAGTAATCCTCCCAGTTTGTCTCTTTTCCTCTTTCCAGCATTGTTTTGGGGTTTCTAGGTTCCTCGCATGTCGATACAAAGTATAGAGCCACCTTTGTCAATTTGTACAAAAAAATTATTTTCCTTTGTTTGTTCTCTATCTTAGGGGAGATTGCTCATTATTTCACTGGTAAATGTGAAGGTTTTCGGAGCACCTGGGTGTCTCCGTCGGTTCAGCATCCGACTTCCACTCAGGTATCTATCCCACGGTTCCTGAGTTCAAGCCCCGCATCGGGCTCTGTGTTGACAGCTTGGAGCCTGGAGCCTGCTTCGGATTCTGTGTCTCCCTCTCTCTCTGCCCCTCCCCTGCCGACACTCTGTCTCTGTCTCTCTCTCTCAAAAATAAAATAAACATTAAAATAAATGTGAAGGTTTTCATTTATGCCCTGTCAGATGGAGGAAATGACCTTCTATTTTAGTTTGCGGATAGTTTTTCCCCCTTTTACAAGTATTGAATGGACATTGATTTTTTGTCAAATGATTTTTGACACATCTGTTGAGGTAACTGACTTGTTTCATGTGCATGTGTGAAGAATTTGCGATCTGGCTTGGGTATAGTTTTATATTAATATTCATGAGGTCAAGATGGTCCATAGTGTTTTGAAATATTGTAGACACGAGCTCATTTTGTCAGTTTTTTCTATCAGGTAGGAAGAAAGAAGTCCTTCTCTGATGGGATCTGTTTCTCCCTCTGGCAATTTTTTTTTTTTCTTTCTTTCATGTATTCTAAAGTTCTCTTATTAGGTCTGCACATTGAGGGTTGTTATATCTTCCTGAGGGATTGTCCATTTTTTCACGTTGAATGTCCCTCCTTATGAGTCTCTCTTAGAGAACATGTAATTAGGTCCTGCTTTTTTTGTCAGTCTGACGATCTTTGCATTGTTAGTCATTTCTTTTCAATGCAATGATCAATAGGGTGGGATCCAAGTTTACCTTATTGCTATTTATTTTCTATTCATCTCCTATGTTCTAGGTTTTATTCTTTCTTTGGGAAAATTGAGTGTTTAGAAATTATTTTTTTCTCTTCAGTAGACTTTTTTAGCCATATCTTTGTTTTTTGCTGTTGTCTTTGGTTTTGTTTTGTTTTTTCTTTTTTTAAAAAAAATTTTTAATAACATTTATTCATTTTTGAGAGACAGAGACACAGAATGCGAGTGGGAGAGGGGCAGAGAGAGAAGGAGACACAGAATCTGAAGAAGGCTCCAGGCTCCGAGCTGTCAGCACAGAGCCTGATGGGGGGCTTGAACCCATGAACTATGAGATCATGACCTGGGCTGAAGTCAGACGCTCAACTGACTGAGCCACCCAGGCACCCCTTAATTTCTTATTTTTGTTTAGTGGTTGCTCTGGGCATTAAAGTAGCTAATGACAGTATAATTCTATCAACTTCCCTCCTCATTCTTTATTCTATTGTTGTTCTGTATTTTCCTGCTAAGTAGGTTATAACATCATAATTCAGTGTTGCTAATTTTGCTTTAAATAGCCAGTTGTTTTTAAATAAAGAAAAAAAAAGCTTAGCTAGCCCCAAATGTACCATTTCCAGTGCTCTTTATTTCTTCCTATAAACTTGAGTTTCTATCTGTTATCATTTATATTCTGCTTTAATAACACTTTCATATTTTTATAGTAAGGTAGATATGTTGGCAACAGATCCTCTCAGCTGTTGTTTACTAGAAAATGTCTTAATTAACTCCCATTATCTGAAGTTATTTTCCCTGGACATAGAATTCTTGGAGATAGGTTTATTCTTTCAGTACCTTAATGAGATCATTTTATTGTCTTTTGCCTCCATAGATCCTAATGAAAAGTCATCTGTGATTCTTTTCATTGTTCAGTGTATGTATTTTGTCTTTTCTTCTGGATACTTTTAATCTATTTTTTTTTTCAATCTAATTTTTGGTGATCAGTACTTTGACTATGATATACTTGCTTGTTTTCTTTGAATTTACCCTTGCCGGGGTTCGCTGAGCATTATTGTCTCTGGCTTATTTTTCTACCAAAGTGGGAAAAAACTCAGGCATCATAGCTACGGTCCAGACAGTAGAATGAATGAAGGGAGAAGATGAAGTTGCATGCCAACTCTCTTCTAAGGACGTTTCTCAGAAGCAACCTCAAGAGGTTTCCATGTATATCCCATTATCCAGAATGTAGGTGCAGGCTCACGTCTAGCTGCAGAAGAGGCAGGTGGATGTAGCCATTATTCTGTGCAGCTTTGTGACCAGCTGCACAATTGCAGTGAAAGCAGAGGAGACAGATATCGGAGACAGCAAGCCCTTTGTGCTGCACGTCCTCTGCTACAACAGGCCCTTTTCTGCCAGCCAGCAAGTGACAGAGCTCTGACAGATCCTGGATTACGTGTTTTCACATCCTCGGCCCTTCTGCTGCACCCCAGACCTCGAGCGTTACAGCAACAAGTACCAGTCAGAAGCTTGGATTTTGGAATCAGACTGCCTAAGCCCAATCTCATCCCTGCCATTTACTAGCTGTGTAATGTTGGCAAGTTACTTGGTCTTTCTGTGCCTCTGTTTACCCATTTGAAAAGGAAATAATAGTACTTAGCTCATAGAATTCGTACCAGGGTTAAATGAGTTATTTTAGCTAAAACACTTGGAACGGTGCCTGGTATGGACAAGTGTTTTCCATTCACAGACACTGTTTCAGCAGATTGCCCTTTTGAGCCTGTGCAGAAATGCTGCCGGAGATGGCCCTGCCTCTCACCTCTTCCCTCAACTGTTTGCTCTAGGACCCCACCTCCACTTGTCAGCCTTACTGGACGACCCAATAGCTGCGCACGTGTTTTGAGATCAGCATGTGAACACCACTCGATTCCAAAACGCTCCCTCTTGGTTATATCCAGGGACTCCACCCTGAAGGATTCATGCACATGTGAAGTTCTATTATGTTGCAGAGATCGGCTGACAGGCCGGCCTCACTCCCGTGCCCTGACCACAGACTCTGGGTGTACAGGCAATTTGGAATTTCCCCAGAACCACTGCTTAAAGGAAGGTGAATCCAACATTTATTGAGCCCCACCTGCCATCCTATTTAATCCTACGCAGCAGGGGTCATCCTTATTTCTTATGTAAGAAAATTAAAGCACAGAATGATTAAGTACTTTGCCCAAGGTCACACAGCTAGTAAGAAGATTCAAACTTTGGTTTCCTGGCTTTGCGTTTCTTGTGCTATGCAACTTTGTCTTTTTCTCTCGTGGGAAGGTCCTTTAAGAGGTGGCTAGGGAAGATGTGAGTCATTTACAAAGGATGTCATGTCATTAAGAGGATGACAATTGCTTAGGTGATGGAAATGGAGAATTTTCTGGTCAAAGCAATGGTGTCTTAGCTTGGGCTTCTATGACAATACCATAGACGGTTGGCTTAAACAATAGACATTTACTTCTTATAGTAATGGTGGCTGAAAATCGGAGATCAGGGTGACAGCACGGTCAGGTTCTAGTGAGGACTCTCTTCCAGACACTGGCCTCAAGTGTTAGCATCCACACCTGTGAATTTGGTTCCCATCTGTATGCGTCTGACCCCTACTCCATGTCCTCTGCATCATCTCTCTTTCCCTGAGCACTAGATCTGTAGTCAAGTGAGTCCTGAACAACCAGGAAAGTGCCTCAGCTCAACACGCACAAAGCTGACTTCATCACTCTGCACTGGGAGTCTCCTTCTTGTTTACCATTGCAGTTGGTAACAACACCATCCACACTGTGCCCCAGTCTGGAAACACATGATAATTATAGCTGCTTCTTACTGAACGCTTATTATTTGCCAGTCACTGTGCCAACTGTTTTCCAGAGTTCTTCATTTAAGCTTCATAAAAACCATATGTTGTAGGCATTATCATCCCCATTCCATGAATACAGAAACATGAGGTCAAGATGATTAAGGACTTGCCCACGGTCCCACAGTTACTAGTGGGCAGAGATGGTATTCAGCCTCAGTTCCCTTTGGCTCCAAAGCCTGTGCTTAACGTTAGGTCACACAGAGAAGGCGCATATACAGGGGCCCACAGACATGTTTTACTTGCCCGAGAAACGACTTACCAACAGCATTTTAATGTGTATTTATTTTTGAGAGAGAGAGAGAGAGCGCTCCAGAGTGTGAGTGGCAGAGGGGCAGAGAGAGAGGGAGACACAGAATCTGAAGCAGGCTCCAGGCTCTGAGCTGTCACAGGGTTCGAGCCCACAAGCCAGGAGATCATGACCTGAGCCAAAGTCGGGTACTTAACTGACTGAGCCACCCAGGCGCCCCCCTCCCCCGACTTACCGACATTTTAAAATAGGAGGGGTTCAAACAAGAATCAAGATTTCAGATATTTCTTGAACATTCAGAAGATCTGGCAACTGGATCCACCTTCCAAATGGCACGGTTGGCCTCAGGTGAGTGACAGCCACCCACTTTGGAATGCACTCCAGGAGCACGCGTGCCGCGGCTTGCCACCGTCCCTCCCGCTCCTTGCTGTCTCTCTTCCAACAGCCCCACTTCCTTCATCAACACTACCTGCCTGACCCCTGCTGACTTTTGAATTTTTGGCTCCTGTTACCTGGTTTCTCTTCTCTTTCTTTCCCCCGCCATCTAATTGGTGCCTGAACTGGCGGTGTTGCTTGTAAAAGCATTTATTGTCGGTCTCACATTCTTCATCCCTATTGCTGCAAATTGTTCCTCATAACCTCTCACCCCAATTACGCCGGCAAACACCTGGTTTCCTGTCTCCGGTCTTGACCACCACTAATTCGCCGTCCACACTGCTTGCAATTAGGGATATCAACAAAACGTGAATAGATGACGTCCTGTGGCTTCAGAATGAGAGGCGCCCTCGTTACTGAGGCACCCAGGACGGTTTGTGCTCCGGCCTCTGACCAGTGCCCTCATTTATGTTGACTTTCCCACACTCCTCTTGGCCTTATTGAGATATGGGCTCGCCCCAGTCACGACCCTTCGCATCTCCTTGCGTATTTACTATCTTTCTTTCTCCTTGGGATATTCTATGTGGATTATGTAAATATCTGTAATGGAGTATATGGACTTGAATCTCGTGATTGCCTTTCTAAACTTTGTGTTGTTGCTTTTTTTTAATTGTGACTTGATCGATCAGTCTCCTATTTCTTTCTCCGTCAAGGTACACACAGACAGGATAGAAAACATGAGTCTTGGTTGTGTTTTTAGATCCCGACGGCTTAATTGGCCCATTGCTGATTTCTGTGCAGTGGAGCAAGTAGTAAGAGCTCAGGCGTTGAATCCCAGCTCTGCCCTCTACTAGCTACATAGACCTCCCCAGGCTACTTCGTGTTTCTAATGTCTCATCATTAAGTAGGGTTACTAAGAGTTCTTTTATCATACAGTTAGGGCGGGCTTAGATGACATAATGCACGTAAAGGCTTAGCACCAACTGTGCACGTGAGCCCCCAGTGGATGTCATCTGTTGATTATTATCACCATTTTTATTGAATTCATTTATTCCGCATTAGATCAGGAGCGGTTTTGGGAGTTTTGCTACATATCCTTTTAGAACTCACAACAACTTTATGAAGAACATAATTTCAGCTCTTTTCTGGCGGAGGCAGCAGGTTAGAGAGGTCAGGCTTGCCTTGGTCGCTGTTTGTCCTATGGCAATACGTATTAAGTATCTCCTTTTCAGTCAGTAAAATGGAACACGTCTCATGAAAGATGGAGTTATATTCCACTCTAGGCCATGAAGGGACTCCTTGGGGAGTTCAAGGGTTATTAAAACTGATGCAGTACATTTTTAATATGATCTCTAAAATTTTAAAAAAAAACTACTGGGAACTTTATAAAATGTTGAATAGTATTGGATTTTGAAAAAAAAAAATTTCTATTCTGTTTGGAAAACTACCAGGTTGATTATGCCTATGTATGAGGGATGCTTCAGATAATTAAGTCTGGGAGCTATTTTTGTTTGTTTAATATATTCACCATGTCTTTAACGGTAACAACAGAAATTGCCAGCATTGCTAGGAGTTCTGCGTGAAGATGGGGAAATACAAACTTAAATGTAGACAAGAAAAGTTGAAGAGAATATTGGAATAAAAACTATTAGTAAAATTATTTAACTTTTGTTTCTAAAATTTGAACAACCTTCATTTAATTTTCAAGCTGCTCTTAAACTGGTAGAGGAAGGCTAGGTTTTACTAAAGCATTGTCAAGTCTCTGCATGGACACACAAACCTACAGACCCACATATATGTACATACATTTTTTTAAATTGAGAAATACTGAAACATACATACAGAAAACAGAATAGAAATCACCCACATAATTAGCACATTTATTTTATTTATATATATTTTAAAGTTTATTAATTGGGGTGCCTGGGTAGCTCAGTCGGTTAAGTATCCGACTTCAGCTTAGGTCATGATATAGCAGTTCGTGGGTTCAAACCCCGCGTTGGGCTCTGTGCTGACAGCTCAGAGCCTGGAGCCTGCTTTGGATTCTGTGTCTCTCTCTCTCTCTGCCCCTCCCCTGCTCATGCTCTGTCTCTCAAAAATAAATAAATGTCAAAAAAAAAAGTTTATTTATTTTAGAAGGAGGGCATGAGTGTATGCAGGGAAGGAGCAAAGGGAGAGGGAGAGAGAATCCCAGGCTGGCTCCGCACTGTCAGCACAGAGCATGACTCGGCTTGAACTCACGAACCGTGAGATCATGACCTAAGTGGAAATCAAGAGTTGGACGCTCAACGACTAAAGCACCCAGGTGCCCCCACAATTAGCACGTTTAATATTTTTAAAAATTTTAATGCTTTATTAAGGTACAATTTAGATATCATAAATTTCATTCATCTTAGGTATATAACTCAATGCATTTTAGTAAATGTATCACCGCAATGCAATATTGGAACATTTACATCAACCCCAAAGACTGCTCATGGCCAAAGTCAGTCCCTCTTCCCACCCAGCCCCAGGCAAGCACCGATCTGTTTTCTGTCTAGATTTGTTTTTTCTGGACATTTCTTATAAGTGGAGTCACACAATATGTGTTGGGTTTTTTTAATGTTTATTTATTTATTTTTGAGAGAGAGAGAGTGTGTGAGCAAGCCTGGGGGTGGGGGCAGAGAGACAGAATCCCAAGCAGGCTCCACACTGCCAATGCAAAGCCCAAGCCAGGGCTCATCCCCACAAACTGTGAGATCATGATCTGAGCCAAAATCAAGAGTCGGAAGCTCAACTGACTGAGCTGCCTAGGTGCCCCTTGCCCCTGTGTGTTGTTTTTTTAACTGCTTTCTCTTAGCTGGTGTCATTTTTTGAGGTGCAGCCACACTGTAGCAGGAGTAGAAGCTTAGCTCCCTTTTACTGCTGAGTAATATCCCATTCTGTGGATACAACAACAGCTTATCCATTATGGTAACCAGCTTGAAAAAAGGTGTATATTCAAGAAACCGCTAACCGTGGCTGCTTCTAGAGAAAAGAATGGGGTGTGAGGGATATTGGTGGGAGATTTTTTTCATTGTTTACTTTTTTATATGGGTTTAACTTTTTAAATTCAGAATTATATCTTTTTTGAAGCAAAGCAAGGGATGTCTTTCCCCCAGCAATGTGTATGAAATAAGAGAAAGCCCTCCACTTACCCCAATCCCACTTTCCTGAAGGTAATCATCATTAATTTATGTTTGGCATCTTTCTAGACTCTACAGACACACACATACATATACACCTGTTTACTTGTAAATACTTTCATGTCCCCGTATGTCTGTACATCTAAGTAGTCCTGTGTCTTACATTTCAACAAACTGGAAACACGAGCTTAATATTTTAACCCACGCTCCGCAAAGCTAAGAGAACCTGCCTTACCCGGGTCGTTGGGTGATCCGAACGCGGAAGCCATTAAATGCATTGATCAGTTCACAGTGGGGGAGAAGTGAAGAAGTGTGGACCCGGTCTCCTAGCAATTCTGTGTGAACACAGTTTAATTTTTATTTTTTTAATCCTTCCCGGGGTCTGTGTTTTCCGGCAGGGTACTTCGGATCGGCCTGCGAAGAAAAGGTGGACCCGTGCGCCTCGTCACCGTGTCAGAACAACGGCACCTGCCACGCGGACGGCGTGCACTTCACCTGCAGTTGCAGCGCGGGCTTCACGGGGCCCACGTGCGCCCAGCTGGTGGACTTCTGTGCTCTCAGCCCCTGCGCGCACGGCACCTGCCGCAGCGTGGGCACCAGCTACAAATGCCTCTGTGACCCAGGTGGGTTCCCTCGTGCACCGCAGGTCTTTTCTGTCTCCAGTCTCAGACTTGTAACTCGTCATTTGCATCCGAGCAGACGTTGGCTCGTCGAGTGCGTTCGCTCGTACGTGTAACTGAACGCCGCTCGTTTAGGACACACTTTCTCTTTAGGCTTATGGTTGGCAGGGCTCGTGTTTTTTTCTTTGTTTTTTGTTTTTTGTGTGTTTTTTTTTTTTCAGTTAATTGTTTTTATTTATTTTTTTCATTTTTTAAATATAATTTATTGTCACACTGGCTTCGATACAGCACCCAGTGCTCATCCCAACCAGTGCCCTCCAAAAAACACCCTCTCCCTCTTCGTGAGCAGTTCACAGTCATTGCGGAAAAGTAAGAAAACCCAAGTAAGCAAAATGAGGAAAATTAAAAACAGGCTTAATCTCATAACAGCTTAATTATTTTTGAACGATTTACTAGAGGTCACTCCAGAGCTTTTACTGGATTCTGTGTCGTTTAATACTGTGTTCTTAGGTTAATGGAGAGTGTTTTTCCATCCTAATAGGCATAAAAAACAGGACGCAATCCATTTAGAATTTTCTCATCTATTTAAATTCTTCCTCTGTGCACAGTATGTGTCATGGGACCTGTGACGCCCTGTGCAAATGTGTGAAAATCCCATCATTTATTTTCCAAAGATCCTCTGCATTTGACTGATTTTTTATTATTGTACATTTTGCTACTCCGAAGTCAGAGCGGGTCACCAGTCAAAATGTGTATCCGCACAACCTACCTGTGTGGTCTGGAAAGAACACACGTGGGCAGCTCTTCTGTGTCCCTTCTCTCCTGCCTGCGTCTCCACACGTGCATGAGCTAGCCCTACAGAAGCGTGATTCCTCTCATAGGCGCCTGCCCGTCGGCATGGCAGCCACTTCCCCGGTTTTGCTTGAGTCCTGGTTCTACTCGTGCTTTCCGCCCAGATGCCTGCTCCCTGTCACCCCGTTTCACCCATCATCTTCTCCTGGGCTGAATCAGCTTTCTGCCCCCTGAAGTCCAACAGTCGGGGCACCTGGGTGGCTCAGTCGGTTAAGCACCTGCCTTCAGCTCAGGTCATGATCTCTCCGTCTGTGAGTTCGAGCCCCCCATCGGGCTCTGTGCGGACAGCTCAGAGCCTGGAGCCCGCTTCGGATTCTGTGTCTCCCTCTCTCTCTGCCCCTCCCTGGCTCGTATTCTGTCTCTCTCTTTCTGTCTCAACAATAAACATTTAAAAAAATTATGAAGTTCAACAGTCACCTTCAATATCACTTGTCTGGTCTTTAAAACATATTAATTGTGTTTGCATGTGTCTCTCTCCCCACTGGGGGTAGGAGGAAGTTATTTTATCAGTAACCTTGTAGCAGCCCCAAACCGCCATGTAGTGAGCACGAATCTTCCTAGGTTTTTGGTGTTTCACATGTCTGGTCCTTTCAGTGCCCTCCCTGCAAGGTAGATGGCGTCAAGCCACATCTATTAAATGCCTCCTGTTTGCTTCAGTCATATCCCGGTGGCCACATACCCAGAAGGGGACTGAATGCAGATTCCAACCCAGGGGCCGTGGCTCCATGCCCAGAACATGCTAGGGGCACATCTCATACTCATGAGTCAATGCAAGGAATTAGTAGGAATTGCAACTAAGCATGGAGGGGGGTTGAAAAACCTTTCTCATGTAAACTTCTAGTCCTCTGGTTTTCTTCTAAAACATTTTTTTTAATGTTTATTTATATTTGAGAGAGAGAGAGAGAGAGAGAGCGCCAGTGTGAGCAGGGGATGGGCAAAGAGAGAGAGGGAGACACAGAATATGAAGCAGGCCCAGGCTCTGAGCTGTCAACACAGAGCCCGATGCAAGACTCAAACTCATGAGCCATGAGATCATGACCTGAGCCCGAGTCGGACTCTTAACCGACTGAGCCACACAGGCTGCCCTAGTTCTCTGGTTTTCTAAGAAATCATGGGATTGACATTTTATGCGATGACATTATATATATATGATGATGTACATAGGTAACGGAGAGAAAAACAGTACATATTTGGAGAGAACAAAAGCGAAATATTGAGAGATAGTGACTGACTTTAAATCGGCTCATGTAATTGTGAGAACTGGCAGGTTTTAAATCTTTAGTGCAAGCTGTCAGGCTGAAAACTCAGGCAGAGTGTCTGTGTTACAGCCTTCTCAAGAAACATCAGTCTTTGCATTTAGGCCTTCAGCTGGATCCATTGATCCAATTCTGACGATCCGATGATCCAATTCTCATCGACTGGATGAGACCCTCTGGCATCTTGGAGGGTAATCACTTGACTCAAAGTCTGCTGCTTTTTAAAATACTAATCTCATCCAAAAAGTACCTTCACAGCAACTTTGTGTTTGACAAAATATTTGGGTGCTGTGGCTTAGCCAAGTTAACACGCGAAATTAACTATCACAGTAACATTTTTGGGTTTCCCATTAAACGTTGAGGTGAAGAAGGTTCTCCACTTCTGTGGATGCCATGAGATGCCTTTTCTGTGCTTAACACCCGTGCTATCCTGTCAGAGCCCTGGTGGAAATGGGAATGGCTTTCCCAGTGGAGGGCCAGTTTTCTTCCACATGCATGGCAGTGTGTGTGTGCCGTGGAATGGGCCATGCCGAGGAGGAAGCCCCGTGGTACTCTTGCCTGCTGGGAGTACAGAGCTCCGAGACCACTGGCCTTGCAAACAGAGCAAGCACCTATTGTGCCGGGAAGAACAGTGTCACTCATGCCGTGACTCACCGGTGTGCCGCTCCCAGCCCTGAGCAGGTCAGAACACAGCCTGCGATTCCCCTCGCCAGCCAGCGGGAGCAGGATCTCTCCGTCAGGATCTTCCTCAGTAGTTCATTCCCAGTCTCCCGAGCATTCTGCTTCCTGCAGGGAAGGAAAAATCAAACATTACCAACCCAGAAACCAGCCTTGTTTTTCCCTCCTCTTCTCCTCAGACTTCCTTTCTTAATCATATTAAAATTTTCTACTTAGTTGGCTTACTTTTATGTTTGTTTGTTTATTTATTTATTCATTTGTTTATTGTTAGAGAGAGAGAGAGAGTGCAGGGTAGAGGGGCAGAAGGAGACAGAGAGAGAGAGAATGAGAGAGAGAGAGAGAGAGAGAGAGAGAGAGAGAGAGAGAGAGAATCTTAAGCAGTTTCCATGCTCAGCATGGAGCCTGACACAGGGCTTGATCCCATGACCCTGGGATCATGACCTGAGCCAAAAATCAAGAGTTGGATGCTCAATCTACTGAGCCACCCAGGATCTCCTAGTTGGCTTATTTGTCACACTTTAAATGGAATGTAGTTACTTAATGATAAATGCTACTTTGTGTGGCTTGATAGTATTAAAATGTTGTTTAATACTATGGGGTAGAGTTTATCAGCATGTAAGAGGGGGCTTACATGGGTCCTAAACAGAAAATAGATTTCCTGGTCTTTTCTCTTTCCACACTGGGAAGTGAGAACCTGTCTGTGAGATCCCCTCCCATTGACTCTCACCACAGGAAACTGACAGGACATCTCTGGGCCACAGTTTTTGTTTTTATGAATAGCATCTTAGATGCTCATCATCTCAACTGCACTTGTTGTCACAGCCTAGGTGGGGACAAGTTGCTGACTGTGGTCTGCTGTGTGTGTGAGGGCATTAAATGCGAGGCATGTGACACATTTCCTGGCATGGAGTAGCTAAGAGCTCTTCCCCTTTCTTTCCATCCATGGACATTCCAGCATTTCCTCTTAAGCCGCGGAAGGGTAAAGTGTCTCCTGTTTAAATACCACTTTCTCCTCCTGCTTTCTACTCACACTTCCTTCATGGCCAGCTGGAGCATTTAGCTTGGTAATAGTGGATGTCTAGCCACTGAACGAAGAAGCATGTATTGCCTTCCATGGTTCCTTCAGTTATTAGGCGGTGTCCCCGGGGTAGAGCCTTGAAGTTCTGTCAGAGTGTTCTCTCATCGGACTTGGGAGATAAAATTGCTTTCAGAGGGTTTGCTTCCTCAGATCATTAGGTGACATTGTGTGAAATAAAAAAGGCATCTTAACATCTGGCAAGAATTTACATTTTAAGAGGTGAAAATGACAATTCTCTGAATGTGAAATTTTTAGTCTTAATCTTTTGGAGCATGTAATTGCTTTACCACTAGTTTGCATAATAGAAGAATCTCGTGAGAATAGGTGAAATTGGGTGTCTAGCTGAAAAGCAGCAATCCTGATCATCTTTATAGAGAGCAAACCGATCCCATTTCATAAAATGACAGCAGATTGAAATCATGTCAGGTTGATAATTAGTTCCCATCTGACAAAATGCCTTTTGGGTGACTGCAAATCAGACTTGCCAGGTGCTTTGTTTTCAAACCTCATTTTTAGCTTATCAGGCGAGGGATTTCTGATGGGATTTTAATATTAAATAATAAAATGTCAGCGCTGAGTAATCACTGAAATATTATCTTGCGGTGACAATGTTAAGTGATAGGCCACACGTGCTCTAAAAAAATTGCAAATTGAAATCTCCCGAAGACCGGAGAAGGTGAGAGCGTGGAGCCCTGCAAACACTGTAGCAGGTGCCACGGTGGAAGGAACTTGTCGGGGGGCGTGCTATTGTCCTTGCAGGTGGGAGCCGTGGGGTCTCATGTGTTCTCAGTGCCATGGTGGCATCTGGAGATGCCATTTGGATGATGACCAACACTGGAAGGAATCCCTGGTTGGAGATGGTTTGCCCGAATTCATCAGTCTTGCCCCTGTCTCATGAAATTGTGTTATTACTCTGACCTTGTTAGTTGAACTGAATTAACCGTGCCATTACAGAGTGTGCCTTAAGTTACTATTTAAGGAATTTAAAATATAAGGCATCAGAGGATTTTTACATGGAAAAAACCAGTTTTTTTTAAAAAACGTTTTAACGTTTATTTATTTTTAAGAGAGAGACACAGAGCACGAGCTGGGGAGGCGCAAAGAGAGAGGGAGACACAGGATCCAAAGCAGGCCCCAGGCTCTGAGCTGTCAGCACAGAGCCCGACGTGGGGCTCAAACCCACAAACCGTGAGATCATGACCTGAGCCAAAGTTGGACGCCTAATCGTCTGAGCCACCCAGGCGCCCCTCAAGTATCAGTTTTTATCTCGGATGCTAATTGACTGTCACAAATGAGACCGGGGACAACTTGCCAATCATGTGTCTCTGCTGATTTTTCTCTACCAGAGGGTGGGTAACTCATTTAGATCATCCAGACTGTAAAAGAAAGAACGTTTAGACTTTTTTCCAAATAAAAAAATTTTGAAGGAAATTGTAGGAATTTCAGGTGCTGCTTTTCCTACTTTCTGCAGATGCCTCACGTGTGGGCTGCATCTCTGGTCTCTGTGGCCCGAAAGACAGCTGGTGCTGCTCCCTCGAAAGTCACACTTGTCAGTATCAGCACTCTGATGGTGTCTTCCGGAAACACAGTCTAAGATAAGACTTAGCGCCTAGGATTTTCATAGCAGCTCAATAGCAATAAAGAAAAAAAGAAGCACACCTACAAGATATGAAGACATTTAGCTCGCTAATGAGTGTGTAATTGCATTTAGATTCTTGGATAAGTGCAGTGGACAACTTTCATCTTTTATGAACCAGAAAGCTTTATTTATTAGGTTCACTAAGATGAAGACAATTCTTGTGTTTAAGAAGCTCCAGGGGATTCCTGATCTACATATCACAGATTCCTGAGAATTATTGACTGTATACCTTAAGGTATCTCCTTTCTCCACATCCCAACCCAGTGGGCCAGTACCGTGCCCTTCCTTTGTTATATCTCAAAATGTGATATCTGCCCTCAACGCTGGCATACCAACTAGGATCGTGTCTACCTAGCTAAGAGCTGTAGTAATGCTGCATAATCTGTACTCTTCCTAAGGAAAACATTTAAGTCTCTACATTGACATCGTGGTGGCAGTAAGAAGAGAAGATGTCCCACTGACATCTGGGAGCTTGTCGGGCAATTACAGGTAGGCCTTCGAGGTGTTAGGAGCTGGCTGAGTGCTGTGCTCACAGCTGGGCCATTGTGTCTCCTGTTGGACACAGGCCCATAAATGGTCCCATGGAAACTGACGTCAGACGTGGTCACTAACAGGCCATGATAAAGTGAGACAGACCAGACCATCTCATAATTCTGAGTACAGACAAAACCAAAGTCACCATGCAATCCACAAAATACCACAACTTCTCTTCTTTCACAGATAAATTGAGGCCAGCCATTTCTTTATTAATTACAGCTTTAGCCTTGACCTAGCTTGCCCTTGACATAGATAAGATTCATTGAGATACTCAAACATAGAACTGCTCCTGCTTTGTGACAGCACCCACTCTAGAGTGAATCCCCCCCAAATCGTCCAACTAGAGTTCAGATCCTGTAAGTAGCACCTAACCCCCTTTTATTGAGACACCTCATGGTTCCCCTGATGTGCGTTCTACCTTGCTGCAATGAATAATAGACCCAGCTTGTTCAGCTACAGGTGTATCTTTGGTAGCCTTTAGTTGAAGAGCACTGACAGTGCTTAATTGACTGAAATGTTCAAAATATCAAAGGTTCAGTCGGTCAAAGTTTTGTATTAACAACAGCTCAGTCACAGCTTCCTGGACAGAGAGATATTGTGGATTTATACATGGGGGGAAGGACACTATGGAACACGGGCCCGGGGGGGGGGGGTGTGGGACGGGGAGGAGAGGGGAAGTTCAGAGAACAGGAGATGCACTTGGCTGCAGAATAAGATGCACTAGGGACAGTAATGAGTGGTGAGGCTGAAGTGCTCACTGGGGCACACGGAGAATCTAGACGCTGACTTTGGAACGTGAAGACTTGCAGACATTTTGCATTGTATGCGAACTGACCTGCGTTTTAGAAAGGTTATTCTGATAGAATAGGGAGATCTCTGGGAAGAATGGATAGTTCTAGGAAGAATGGGGAAGAAAGATTATTCTGGTAGAATTCGATATTACAGATAGAATTACAGTCCAGAAGGGCTGGTAAGGCAGCAGGTGAGTCAGGAAGCTTAGGCAGGTGGAAATGAGGACTTAAACTTGTGGCTGTGGGAAGGAAAGATTGGACCTAAAATCTAGTCGACAGGTTGACTCATCAGAGTTCGGATATCCGCCGAAGGCAGGGAACAATGTTCTGAATGGAGTCGAAGGTACCTCTCCGGCTTTAACTTGGGAAACTCAGAGTAATAGGGAGATGTGCAGAAGGAGCCTGTTTTGGTACACAGGCCAACAAAGGTGGATGTGCTATTAGGGAGTTGTTACCTAAGCCTGGGACTGGGTGAAGAGACTGAAACGAGAGGAACGAGGATGGGCTCCGGGGGTATCGGTGCTAGAGAAAGTCAAGACAACTACTCCAACTGTTGGGGGTGGGAGAAGGGGGCAGTTGGGGGGTTGTGGGAGAATTTGCAGGGAGGGGGCTGAAGCATCGGCAGCAGAGGCTGGCGGAGGCATCACTGAGCTGGGAGGGACACCGGGTGAGCAGCTCACCTGGGGACATTAGTGGGGGTGGGAGGAGAGGGCACTGCCCAGGGTGTGAGGAACGAGGCCACTGTGGGCCCAGGGAGAAACTGAGTCAGACTTGCCCACACCACAGGAGGCTGAGGAGCCTGCCCCAGTGGCGTCCACAGCTGTGGCCACGGCCATTCTTCGTCTCCATTTTGTTTTGATTTTAATTTGGGGGGCATTCAGGGAGAATTAGTGCTATTTGCCTTCTTTAGGCCAGTGCCCTGAGGGATCAATAGAAGGAGAGAAAAGGACACTAGTAATGAGTAAAGAGCACTTCACTGGTGGAGCATATGGAATTTTTATGAGATTTTTGACGTTAAAAATCTATTCACAAGGCTGCTTTTTAACCTCGCTTTACATGGCTAATCCATATGTAGGAAAGCGTTGATGAGCTGGCCTTTAATTATGGTGGATTTCTGTTCCTTCTGCTCCCACTGCTCCGCTTAAAATTCAAATAGCTGAGAGCTCATTCGTGGCTGAACTATTGTCGAAAAAGAATGAGATTTACCTACTGGCAGTAGGTTTTAGAATAGTCTGGGAGGACAGCAGACAGTGTTTTACATCATCTGACCTGGAACGCAGGTTAGAAATGGCAGCTGGTAACAGCTTGGTCACTAAGCAGTGCCTTTCCGAGGATGGCTCTCTTTGAAGCAGTGCCAGCATGTAATTTCAGGAACTTTTCATAAAGTTCACGGCCATTGGGGTCAGATGGGGATGTACTTGAAACTATTCCGTAACTAAGCCACTGACTGTTATTTTATTTTGTGGTTGGGAGTTACTCTGATCCGATTGCTACTATTTTGGGGCTTGCTGAGAGTCTGGGCATCTGAAAGGTAGAATTGAAAGTCGGCACCCTTGCCTCTCTTACCAGCTGTGATGGGAAGGGGCCTGGCTAAGAGTTGAACAGAGCCGAATTCAAGCCCCAGCTTTGTCACTGAACAGTTGTGCAGTCGGTCTCTGTTGGCCTTAGTTTCCTCTTCGACAAAATGGGGATAAGCCACAAAGCTCAAATGAGGTGATGCATATGATCGTGCACTTTGAAACCTATAAAACAATGAAGCAGCCACGAAAATGTCAGCTATGCCTTTTTCCGGGGAAGATTGGTGAGGAATTATTAAATCTGTGCTGGGATTCTTTTCATATGAAGTTCAAGGCTAGAGTTGGAGTAGACGTGGGATCCGTCTTCATGGCCATAGTGGATACAGGTCCACTTATAGGATTCAGTGATTGCTTGCGGCCTTGGCTCTCGGTGGCTGCGGTGATAAACATTTAAGTGTCTGGTGCTGGGCGGAGCTCTTTAAGTGGAATGGTCACTTGGATCCCATAGTCCTTAAGTAGTGGGACCATGGTGGTTGTCATTTCTGGGCCCGAGATGACAGAGCTAGTTAAGGATGAAGCTGGGGTTGAATCTGGGCAAGTGGGATCCAGACCCCAGGAAATGGGGTCAAAGTCTGTGGCTTTGACTCACCACTGGTACCTAAGGACTGAACAGTGAAATATTTTAACCAGATTTTCTAAGCGGTAGTTGTCTTAATAGCTACCTCAAAAGAACACATAAAGTTGGGATTCATCAGGGCGTTGATTCAGCTATACTGATCCAGGCAACGCCCTTTATCCAGGCGGCTTTGCCTAAGTAGCTCCCATCTGTGAGAATCGCCTGCATCCAGACTCTGCGCCTGTCACTTGACAAATATTCTCTTACTAACCCCAGGTCATAGCATGCCTATTTTTTTATTCAAGGATGAGGAAATCGAGGCAGGGAGAGTAAACAACAGGTGGGAGGGGTCACAGAGCCACAGATTTAACTGGGTTTACCTAAGCACTGAAGCTCTTGACTGATAGGTAGACTCTCAGCAGAGGCCTACTTGTGGTCCCCCAAGTTGTGTGTGAACCTGGGCAGTCACCGACATCTGTGCCAGTCACAAGAAGAAGTTTCCAGACCCAGCTCGTCCCAGGACAGCTCCTGAGATAAGGCCTGGAAAGCGTCCTTGGCTGTGGTCTAGTGAGTGGCTCTTAACCACTAGTCCCTTACTTTCTAGCACAGAGAAGCACAGTTCTGGCTTTCAGAAAAGTGACCCGCTTGTGGATAGTTGGGCCCCTTCTGCTTTTGATACCCTGAAGGTTCAGCTGTTTTGAAAACAATGCCAAGGGCTCCTTGGGACGGAATCTTGTGACTGCATCTCACCTGCTGTCTGCTGGCTGCACTTATTTAAAGAAACTGCTCTCTTGTGACTCAGATGAGAAATGCAGACATGCCATGTGACAAATGTGTCACCCTTCAGCATAGGGGACCTCTCTTGATTGGTGCTTCTCACTCCCGGACTCTCCAGCGCCTAGGAGCAATTTCACCTTTTCTCTTCCCACCAGAATCTGAAAGTCTGTTGCATTGATTGTTGTAGGCCACGGAGGCCTTGGATGCTGTTTCTTTTCACCTGGCTCTGGTAATGTCCCTGGAATGTTCTTTCCTCTTCATATTTGGCTTTGGTTTTTAGTTGCTTTGCCTCGAGAGAGCTCGGATGTCCTACCTTCCAGTGTCACTCCTTCCCACGGGAGTGGTTCGGTGGCATTGGCCTGTTGTCCCTCTCAGTAGTGGAGGATCAGCTAGGCTTCAGATCCCCAGGGCTGGTGACCCTGTGACAACGTGCTGTTGTAGGTGATGTCGGAGATGTACGGTGACTGATGGCAGCCCGCGTCCTGAGTCCCAGATACACAACCCGAAAGGAGACCAGAAACCTACTCTTTCTTCTGGTCTTTCAGTCTTCACTGTGCTTTTATTTTTTATTTATTTTTTTTTCAACGTTTATTTATTTTTGGGACAGAGAGAGACAGAGCATGAACGGGGGAGGGGCAGAGAGAGAGGGAGACACAGAATCGGAAACAGGCTCCAGGCTCTGAGCCATCAGCCCAGAGCCCGACGCGGGGCTCGAACTCACGGACCGCGAGATTGTGACCTGGCTGAAGTCGGACGCTTAACTGACTGCGCCACCCAGGTGCCCCCACTGTGCTTTTAAATTCTTTGTTGATTTGAATTTGTACACAAAGCTGCGGACAATGCACTGCATTTCTTCCATTAGTTTTCTATCACAGTCATTAATTTTCAACGTAAGGGCACACGATGAAAGTTGCTGCATATGCCGGGTGCTTTTACAGAATTGCTTCAGTTTTAATGAAGATTCAGAGCCCTTAGGTTTGCCTGCAGCAGAGTGATACATAACCTGTTTTTCAGTCCAGCACATTGTCAACTCAGAGCACTTGCTGATTTTGCAGAGCGGTGTGTCCTGTCCCGGGTCACTGGGGGCTTCCTTACGTGGTGTCACAGTGCTCCCATTGGCTTTATAGGAGTTGCCTACAGAGATCATTAGCTGTTTGGACTGAAATCTTAATGAAATGTTCATGATGATTATCAGGATCATGTTTCATTTTTTTCAATACCAGATGGTTTTTATGATCTAGATAAGAGTGAATGTCCAGGGTTTAATTCATTAGTAAAAGTATACCTCTTAGATTGGATAAGCCCAACTGAAAACAAGCGTGGCCTTAGGAATATGGACAGCCTCGTGGTCTGATTTTGGGACAGTTTTCCTTCATCCACTACCTCCCCAAAATACCTTTTCTAATAGTTCCCTGATGCCTAAAGTTTTATGTGTGTGGTTTTATTCCTTTACGTTAGGCAATGTCTCTGCTAATTAAACCTCTGTATTAGTTCGTTACTGCTGCATAACAAAACATTCCAAACTCTGGTAACTTAATACAATCTTTTATTGCCTGTGAGTCTGTGGTTGATAATTTGGGCAGGGCTTAGCTGGGATGTCTCTTCTCTGCTCCACGTTGTGTTAGGTGTGCTCACTCATGCTTTTGTGGTTGTCCAGCAAGTTAGCCAGAGACTGGCCAGTCCTGGACGGCCTCATGCACATGTCTGGTACTTGGCTGGAATGATGGGGAGCATCTGGGCTACATGTTGCTCATCATCCAGCAGACCAGTCTAGGCTTCTTCACATGGCAGCAGGGTTCCAAAAGCAGCAAGGGAGGACAGACACATTTTCAACGCACATTTTCAGAAGTATCTTCTTCTGTTATGTTTGCTAACATCTCACTGGTGGAGTATGTCATAGAGCCAGGTCTGTAGCTACAGAGAATTTGTGGCCACCATTTCTTTTCTTTTTGTGATCTACCATAATCTTAAACCTAAATATGTGAGGAATGTGCATGAGTTTAATATATAAGAACAGATTTGAGGAGAAAGATAGTTGAAAGACAAAAAAAAGTATGTAGTTATGATTGAGTGAACGAGATGAGGTCCCACTGAACTTGTCTGCCCCAGGAATAAGGAATATCTTGGAGACAACTGCTCTCCCTGTATCATAGTTTCTTCATAGTTCTGTGTGGATTGAGCCTCATCTCTCCTTTATTTCAAGGAAGTCTCATGTTCTACGTACATTATTCATACACATACTCAACTAGGATCTACACTTTTGATTATTCACTGCTTTATAACTTCTTTATTGAATAAATTCCCTATTTTTAGGCATCCTTAGTGATCACTTAGTAGAGGCAACAGGAACATAACTCAAGATTTACTCAAATAATCCAGTTCCCACTCCAGTTCATTTGAATTTATAAATTGTCTTTGCAATCCAGTTGCCTCAAGGTACAGTAGTTCTGGTGGTTAATTTCCTCCATGAAGTTCTTTTTCTTCCCCCTTAGTTAATAACTTTATTTTATGTGTTTCTGTTTCTTATTTTGAATTTATTTTTATTTTTGTTTTTATTATTTATTTTAAGAGAGAGACAGAGAGAGAGAGCGAGAGAGCAAGAGAGTAGGGGAAGGGCAGAGAGAGAGGGAGACAGAGAATCCCAAGCAGGCTCCGCACTGTCAGCACAGAGCCCCATGTGGTGCTTGAGCTCAGAAACCATGAGATCATGATCTGAGCCGAAATCAAGAGTTGGACACTTAACTGACGGAGCCACCCAGGCACCCCTCTTGTTTTGAATTTCTAATGTGAAGAAAATACAAGGGATAATATACAGAACTGTGTAGCCATTACACACTTTTTTAAGTTTTTATTTAACTTCTAGTTAGTGAACCTACAGTGTAATACTCATTTCAGGTGTACAGTATAGTGGTTCATCACTTCCATACAATAGCCGGTGTTCATCATGACAAGTGCACTCCTTAATCCCCATCACCTATTTCCCCCATCGCCCACCGGCCACCTTCTGGTAACTCTCCGTTCTCTAGAGTTAAGAATCTGTTCTTTCTTTGCCTCTTTCTCTCTTTTTTGCCCCTTTGCTTATTTGTTTTGTTTCTTAAATTCCACATATGAGTGAAATCATATGGCATTTGTCTTTCTCTGACCGACTTACTTCACTTAGCCTCATCCTATGTAGTTCCATCCACGTTGTTACACATGGCAAGATTTCATTCTTTTTTATGGCTGAATAATATTCCATTGTATATATCACAGCTGCTTTATCCATTCATCAGTCAGTGGATACTTGGGCTGTTTCCGTACAGAAATTGGCCGCCATAGATAATGCTGCTACAAACATAGGGGTGCATATATCCCTTTGAGTCAGTAATTTTGCATTCTTTGGATCAATATCTGGTAGTGCAATTGCTGGGTCATAGGGTAGTTCTATTTTTAACTTTTTGAGGAACCTCCATACAGTTTTCCAGAGTGGCTGCACCAGTTTACGTTCCCGTCAACAGTGCACGAGGGTTCCCCTTCTCCACGTCTTCTCCAACACCTGTTGTTTCTTGTGTTGTTGATTTTAGCAATTCTGACAGGGTATTTACTTTAGAATAACAGTGACTAAGGAGGAGGTTGGAGGATTGCTTTGCATTGTGCCTTCCATGAAAAGGAAAGCAGATATACCTAGGGAAAAAAAAAATCTACCTTTCCACTGTGGAGTCCATGCACCAGAATTTTCTGGAACGGTCTTTGTCACAGTATTTTGTTTTCCAACACACAAGTCCTTTGGTGCTAAGCTATGTGTCCAGGGGGCCCCCTCTTATCATTGGACACAGCCTAACTTTGTCAGATCATGTTTCTCAATTTTTGGTGTGTAAAAATTATTGTAGACTGTCTGCCATTTTTATTCTTCTTTTTGATTAAAAAAATTTTCCCCAGGTTTTTTTGGATATGACTGCCATATAACATTGTGTAAATTGAGGATGTACAGTGTGTTTATTTGATACGCTTACATGATATTGCTAAACGATTACTACCATAGCAAAGTTAACACCATCACATCACCTACTTACTAGTTCTTACTTGTGGCAAGAACATTTAAGATCCTGCTTTCTTAGCAACTTTCAAGTATGTAATACAGTATTATTAAATAATCACCCTGCTGTACATTAGACCCCAGAACTCTTTGCACCCTTTAGCCTGTGTCTCCTTAGCCCCAGGAAACCACCCTTCTATTCTCTGTTTCTATAAGTGCTGTCTGCCATTTTCTGATGGTATTCCCTTAGCTAAAATGATATTTCCATGGGTTTAGGAACCTGGATCAGAGGTGTGGGGAGAATTTCACTCACTAACCTGAATTTAGGCTTGCTTCTCCACATTCTGATTGGGGGTGTATGACTCCCAGTCCTACAAGGAGAAGAAAATGTTTGCCACTTCTATACCCTTGTTACCTTCTCTCATTCTGGCCTTTCTTTTCAAATTTGGCACCTGCTGTCAGCTTGGGATTCCTCTGTATTGCTTTATTCCCTTAAGCAAATCGGAGAGGAGTATAATTTCCATTTAGTCTATGCACCTGTGGTTGGTAGGTCATCCGACCACGTTTCACTATTGTTTATTTATATGCCTATGACTGGTACATGTTCTGACTGTGTGTTTTGTGGTTGTATTTGATATGCTGAGGGAAAGCCCTAGAGATTAAATATTACTGTGCTGTATCTAGCACCTGCCATAGATAACTCCTACCACTTCTCTGCCCTTTTGAGAATCAGAAGTTGTAGGAGATGTACGCTTTGCTATTGTATAGCTCAGTGGGTCTCAGACTTCAGTGTGCATTAGAATCACAAAGAGGGCTTCTTAAATCAGAGTTCTGGGCCCCACCCACAGAGTTTGAGTCAGCAGGTCTTGGTTGGGGCCTGAGAACTTGCATTTCCGACAAATTTCTAAGGGATGCTGATGATGCTGGTCTTGGAGCCACATGACAAGAATCACTGGTATAGTGTGATGAATAGACACAAGCCCCTTTGAGGGCGAACACCTCCAAAGAATATTCAGTGATAATTGAGTAAGTGAATTAAAATCAAATTTAAGCAATTGTTTGTGAAATAAATTTAAATAGAATGAAACATTCAGAAAACTTTCCTGTGCTTTAACGTTTAAAAATTCTTCTTTTAAGGATGCCTGAGTGGCTCAGTCTGTGAAGCATCTGACTTCAGCTCAGGTCATGATCTCACGGTTCGTGGGTTTATGAGTTCAAGCCCCACGTCAGGCTCTCTGCTGTCAGTGCAGAGCCCGCTTCGGATCCTGTCTCCCTCTCTCTCTACTCCTGCCCCACTTGCACTCCCTGTCTCTCTCAAAATAAATAAACGCGAAAAAAAAACCCTCTTTGTTAATATACATACTTGCATGAAAATAATCATCTAAGATTTATTTTCTCTCCAAAGTACTGCAATAGAACCTTAATCTTTGCACCCTAACACTTAACCTCTTGCCTGTTCAGGGCCCCGTGTCAGTCTGGATGCATTGCATACCAAACAACCTCTAGAATGTGAGGCTTTTGAACCTACCTTTTTTTCCTTTCTTTTTAAAAAATGTTTATTTATTTTGAGAGAGAGAGAGAGGAGAGGGAGAGAGAGAGAAACCCAAGAAGCTTCTATTTGTCAGTGTAGAGCCCATGGCGGGTCTCAATTCCATGACCTTGCAATCATGACCTGAGCTGAAATCAAGGGTCAGAAGCTTAACCAGTTGAGCCACCTAGATGCCACCTACCTTTGCTTTACTAAATCTTTTCATCATTATCGTCATCTCAAATGTAAACCACGCCATTTCCAAATGTATTTATAAATATACTAGTTAAATAAAATAAAACATTTTACTTGTTGTTTTTAAGGAAACATATACCACAATAATCTTTAAAATCAAAGTTATAAAATATTGTCATTATACTTAATCTTGAATCAGTGCTTTAATCATAGTGTTGTAAGAATTTGCGTTTATTTTTAATTACAATTTTTTAAGTTCTTATTTATTTATTTTGAAAGAGAGCGAGCAGAGGAGGGGTAGAGAGAGAGAGAATCCCAAGCACGCTCTGCACTATCACCTCAGAAACTGACGCAGGGCTTGAGCTCATGAACTGTGAGATCAAGACCCAGGCCGAAATCAAGAATCAGATGCTTAACCAACTGAGCCACTCAGGCGCCCCTCTAAGAATTTGCATTTAAAAAAATACTTTCTCTGGGGCGCCTGGGTGGCGCAGTCGGTTAAGCGTCCGACTTCAGCCAGGTCACGATCTCGCGGTCCGTGAGTTCGAGCCCCGTGTCAGGCTCTGGGCTGATGGCTTGGAGCCTGTTTCCGATTCTGTGTCTCCCTCTCTCTCTGCCCCTCCCCCGTTCATGCTCTGTCTCTCTCTGTCCCAAAAATAAATAAAAAACGTTGAAAAAAAAATTAAAAATAAAAAAATAAAAAAATACTTTCTCTAGGGAGTCAGTGAGAAAAACAGACCCCTTTAGAATCAATCATTTTAACTGTAGCTACCAGGTGTTTAGAGGTAACCTACCAGCGAGTTTGTTTGTAAGCTGTAAAGAAATATATGAATGTTAAGCGTTATTATTAAAGGAAACGATATTTCTTCTTTATGTATTTGCGTCCCCTTGTGTGTGTGTGTTTTCCTTTTGTAAAACACTTTTTTATGTCTCCTCCATTGTTGAACTCCCAAGTAACTTGTTTCTCTTCTTTCAGCTGGCATAGAGCATAGGTAGAATCCACCCTCTAGTGGTCAAAAACATCATGGGGAGAAAAAGACATTTATAAAGGCAAACCATTGCAAAGAGATTGATTTTTTCTTGGGACTAGTCTGTGACCTAGTTCCAAAGGCAAATCCAAGAGAAGGCTCCTAGAAATGTTTAGACAACATAGAAAAATCCCCAAAATGATAGATAGGTTTAAGCCTTGTTTTGCAAGTGTTTCTGTTTCAGCAGGCTGTCTGTGGAGTTCTTGAACCCTGAGCTTCATCATCTATAACATATTCTTTCATTTGTCCTTACATTTGTTTTTTGGAGGAGAATGCTAACTATTTGTAAGGACGGAACTCAGAACAGTGGGTGGTTTGCTTTTCTAGCATATGTGTAAGATTTTTTTCCCTTCCAATGTGAATTGATGATTTGCACTCTATTAATAAATATAGAGATGTTTCAGAATTTTTAACATCTCCAAAGGTTTTCTTTTTTACATGTTAAAAGATGCAGTTCTCCTTATAAAAAAGGTTTTTTGGGGGGTGCCTGGGTGGCTCAGACAAGCCCTGCGTCGGGCTCTGTGCTGACCGCTCAGAACCTGGAGCCTGTTTCAGATTCTGTGTCTCCCTCTCTTTCTACCCCTCCCCTGCTCTCCCTCTCTCTCTCTCTCAAAAATAAATAAACATTAAAAAATTTTTTTAAGTTTTTTTTTTTTTTTTTAAATAGCAGTGTACCTTATTGTGATGGTTGTTAAATGGCCTTAAAATGTCTTCTTTTCCAGTAAGACTAGACCTTTTCCCTTCATGCACCCCTCCACCTAAAAACTGCCCTTAGTGAGGTCAGCCTTTTCTTCATGTTACCAGTTATCTTCTGCCCAAATCACTGTAGACACAGAGCATGAGCATCGTTTCCCTCGGGAATCAGCAACATGACTTCGAGTTGTGATAATACAAATTAAATACCTATAAAAGCATCTCTGACACTTTCTTCCTGTGTTACACAAGTAACATATTTTCAGTGTAGAAAATTAGGAAGTGGAAATATGCACATTTAAAATATAAAAAGCATCCTTTAAATTCACTGCCTGACAAAAACTACTGTCAATTTCAGGATACATTTCCCCAAGCGTTTTTTTTGTTTTTTTTTTTTTTTAAATTATTCCAAATCAGACATTTGCCAAGGAAAGAACTCTTGTTGTAAATTATTTATGCAACGGTGAGTTTGCCCTGTGAGTCCGTCTTCTTAGCAAATTCCATGCCCGCAGTGTGATTGAGCATCTTGTATATTTCACCGACCTGGGCGCTAAGGAAAAGAGAGAATGGACAGTTGTTAAAGAGAAAATACAGAATTTGGGATCAAAATTTGAGCCGTGAGTCAAGGTTTTACCTCCAGCGGGAAACTGGATCCAGCACAGAGAGTGTCAGGGGATAAGGCTGAAAAAGGCTTAAAGGAGTAGGTTTTAAAAAAGTCAAATGTAATCAGACTCTGTTTCATATTAGAAAAGCCCAGGTATTTGAGCTTCTGACTGGTGAAACCTGGGCTCAGGCATCTGTGCAAGGGCAGAGCCGGCACTCTTTTGTGTTTTTCCAGTAAGCGGGCTTTGTTGCCATGGGAAGTGGCGATTCAGGAGAATGGTACCCTCCAGGGTTATGATGCTTAGTGCCTCTGTTGCATATTCTAGGTGGGCACCTATTTCAGAATTATAGCACCTTCGTTGTCTTTTTAAAATCAGGTTTGCGCCGTGCTCCGCGGACCAGAGGGACACATGCCACAGTGGTTACATAGTGGGTATGTCTTATATGTCGGGCACTGTGTTGGATGCTTTCCTCGTGTTACCAGGCACTCCCGTGAAATGCCAAGTGCATGTCCTCCTGGAGATGGGGCAGGGGCCCTCCTTTTATAATGACTTCAGTGACTTTGGTTGCCACAGTCATCCATGAATTACCTTGATGGAAGATGTCACATGCCGGCATTGAGCCAGTGACACCTGGATGGCCCAGAGCTCCCTACCTGTAAACACGTGACACTGGGTGGCAAGAAGAGGCTAGTGGAAGGAGAACGGTGTCAAATGCACTTTATGTGAATAAAAGATAACTGGAGAGGTGAAAATCCTACAGTCTCTTCACTCACATGTTCAAATCACTTCCCCCTCCAATGCTCCACGTCTTGATGGCTCCTGAAGAGCCCTGCCCGTGGTCAGGCGGTTGGTTACACCAGGTGGCGATGTGGCTCCACAGGGGACCCATGACTTCTGTAGTAATTCTATCATGTCTGTACCGGTTTCTCTCTCTCTCTGTCTTTTTAGGTATTCTTTCTCTGTGCCTTTCCCCCAGTCCCCCGCCCCCCATCTCCCCCTTGGTATTCTGGATCCCTGTCTTCCTCTTTGGCTCTCCCTTCTGGTCCCACACCTCCTTCTTGTTCTGCTCTCCCTCTCTCTCTGCTTTCTCCCTCCCCCAACTTATGTCTTTGGACCCCAAACCCTTCTTTTTTTTAGCTATCACATAATAGATCCCCTCAGTACCTAGTTCAGTCCTTGTCAATGTGGTCAGACTTCATATTGTCATTGAAATGAGTGTTCTTTCTCCGAATTGCTTCTGTTTCCCTTGGGAGAAACTGCGGATTCCTTCTGTTCAGTTAAGATCTACTTCCAGAAAGTGGTTTTCTGCGCCTTTCCACCCCACCCCCTATACCACCCCCACTGTATTAATGAGATTCTATTGTATTGGAAAGTGCCTCGAACAGAAACTGGCCCCTGAAAGGGGGTTCAATAAATGTCAGTTCCCTTGTTCCTTCCAGAAGGAATCTCAGCGTCTCTAAATAAGACAGGGCAGGACCCTGGACTCCCTTTCATCCTCACTCTCTTTGCCACCCTCCACATGCAACTTCTCACAAGTGTTGCTGTTTTACTTTGTAAATGGCTCTTGACATTTATTCTCTAGCTGGCCCTGCCACCACCCTCCTCCTGGCCATGTTTTCCCTGGGTCTGTTGCCATACCTCTTAACTGATTTCTCCATATTCATTCTTGTGGGTCTTTCCCCCCATACTCCGAAAGAGTAATCTTTCTGAAAGGCAAATCTGACTTGTCATCCCCTGGCTCCCACTCCACTGAAGGTGTCACCTGGTGCCCGCCTGTCTCTCGTTTCTTCTCTGCCCTCTGCTCTTCAGTAGACCGCAGCCCATCTCTGGAATGGGCCAGAGGCTGGGTCCCCTCACCATGAGACTTCTGCACTCTCTGCCTGTCCTGCCTTGAATTTCCCTGGGTGCGTCTCCCACCTTTTTGATACATGCGCACAACCCACCTCTTGGCTCACTGTCCTTCCTCAGGGAAGCCTCTCTGCATCTCCGTCAAGGCCAGCTCCCCTGCTTCTTCTTCCCCCGGCACCCTAGACCCCGACCTTGTTCACACTCACCCAGTTACGGTTTCACATTTGCTCGGATCATTGCTTGGTGCCTGTCTCCTTTAAATGCCCCTAGTAGAAGTATTATGTCTATTTGCACACCGTGCCTGGCACCCAGGAAGCATTTAATCACTGTATGTTGCATTAAAGAATGAATCAACAAAAGAGGCAAACAGGAGACCGAGAACATGGCCAACCTTCGCCCAATGACGGTGGAAGGCAGCGGCAGCCTAGAGGGACAGGGAAGACAGACTCACTGCGTGAACTGTTAGGATATGACATATAGCCGGCTCTCCGTTATCTGCCTTTCTGGAAACCCAGGGAGGGACGTGAAGATTTGTAGATGGCTCAGCCGCGCATACATAACAGGGAGGCTTCAGAGTCTAAAACTTTAGCCTCGATGTATAGTCCTTTCAATATAAGGTTTGTGAGAACCATAGCAATGGAAACATTGATTGATTTGGGTATTTTCTCCCTGGCTCAGGTGTCTCCATTAATGAAAAGGATAAGAAACGAGGGAATAAAGAAAGAGGCAGTATCAGCAGCCTCCGTGCTCCCCATGGCAGCTATGCTCTGTCTCCTTACACAGGTTCCTCCTGTTTACAGAAATTTTCCTTTTTCTTGCGTGTGTGTGTGCGCGCGCGCGTGTGTGTGTGTGTGTGTGTGTGTGTGTGTGTGTGTGTGTGTGGAACGTAATTGCTCCATGAAAGTCTGTACAGATACTAACATCAGGTCTATTTAGAACAGAACATGCGGGCAGTGGGGGGCACCTTGGTGGCTCAGTGGGTTAAGCGTCCGACTTTGGCTCAGGTCACAATCTCATGGTTCGTGGGGCCCCACATCCGGCCCTCTGCTTCCAGTATGGAGCCTGCTTGGGATCCTCTGCCCCTCCCTCTCTCTCTCTGCCCCTCCCCCACTCACACTTTCTTTGTCTCTTTCTCAAAAACAAACAAAGAACAGAAGCCAGGAACACTCAATAGGATTAAGGTGAGCAGGGAACCATACCTACATTTTCCCTCCTGTTTTTAAAAAAGATTCCTATCGGGAATGTATCAGCAGAGAGAGAGAATGACATAGCATGTGCACACACACACATTTTTTTCTGAGTGGACAGAATAAAACGTGGAAGTGGCAATTGTGTTCTAGAACAGTTCAGACCCCCGGGGGAGTAGAATCCTGGCTCACTCCTGTGCCTTTGCTAAGTCAGTCAGGAGCGTAGGACCTTGGTCTTCACAGGAGGACACAGGGGAGTTCTAGCCTAGTGGCAGAACATTCAGAAGGTTCTCAGTAGCTCAGACATCACCAGGGGTGGGGGGTGCGTCTCTCTCCTCTCTTCCCTTTCTATCCATCTATTTACTTACTTACTTTTATTGAAGTATGCTGACACACAATGTTGCGTTACTTTAGTGATTTGACATCATAGTGATTTGACAAGTCTGTACAATACACTGTGCTCACCCCGAGTGTGGCCACCATTGGTCACCACACACGTCGCTACTACAATACCATTGGCTGTGTTCCCTACGCTGTACCTTTCCTTCCCGTGACTTACTCATTCTATGATGGAAGCCTGTACCTCCCACTCTCGTCTGCTCTCTTTATCCCATGAACTTGGTATTCACATCTAGGTAGCCCCACATGAACCGAGGGTCCATACTCTCTCACTGCTGGAGGAAGGCACCCAGGGACTGGTATTCTATTAAATCCATAGTCGCAGATGGGCCTTCTTGGTTCTGCCCCCAAATCCTTGCTCTCAATGCATTTCCGCTCTTCACAATGAAAATTTCAAACTTGCCCATTCGTGTTGTTCTCTCCTCAAGTTCTCGTGTGATGAGAAGGATCTAGGACTTGGTTCTCCAAAGGGGCTTATGTTCTCCAAGGGACAATGTCTGGAGATCTTTTTGGTTGTCACAGCTGGGGAGGGGTGGGGCTGTTGGAATCTAGGGAGCAGAGGCCAGGAAGGCTGCTTACTGTCCTGCAGAACACAGGACAGCGCTCCCAACCACGAGGAATGACCTGATCCAGAAAGCCAATACTGTTGTGGTTGATTCTGGGTGTTACAGACTGAATTTTGTCTCTCCCCATTTCATATGTCGAAGTCCTAACCCCCCCAGGGTGACTGAATTTAGAGACAGGGCCTTCAAAGAAGTGATGAAGATTCAATGAAGTCATCGGATGGGGCCATAGACCCATATGACTGGTTTCATAGGACCATCTGGGACACCAGGGGGGTGTGCCCACAGAGAAAAGGCCGTGTGCAACCTCAGTGAGAAGGCGGCCATCTAGAAGGTGAGGAGAGAGGCCTCAGGAGAAACCAAACCCGCTGACATCTTGACGTAGCATTTCCAACTTCCAGAACTGTGGGGAAATACATTTCTGTTGTTTCATCCTCCCGGTGTGTGGTATTTCATTATGGCAGCCTGAGCAGACTCCTACACTAGGGAATGCATTTTGGGGACAACATAGGAAATTAGGAGGAACACAGGAGGTTGTGTGTCTTTGGGCAACCCTCTTCACCTTTTTGACTCTTAATTCCTCAGCTATATAATTGGGGCTAGTCATGCCCATCATTCTGGGCTGTCGTGAGGATTAACCAATTTAGCGCATGCAAAGGGCCTGATGCAAAGCAGGTGGCAGTAATGTACTATTAGACCATAAGCTTCTTGCTGGTAGAGACTTGCCATTTCGCTTTGTATCCACGGTACTTGGAAGCCCCTGACACATTGTAGGCACATCTTAAATGTGTGTTGGTTTAATCGAGGACACTCTGGGTGCTGATTCAACAGCTATTTTGAGCATCTTTTCTGTACCAGATGCTGTGGGTACAGCCGTGAATGCTATAGTCACAGCCTCTGCCTTCAAGCTTATATTCTAGTGGAGGAAGAGAAGTAATAATCAAGAACAGGACTAAGTTGAAATATGATTTCAGACAGTTATAAGTGTTGTGATGAAATCAGTTAAGTGTTATGACGAGTAACTGGTGGAAGATGCTTCAGACCGTGTCAGAAAATTATCTGAAGAAGTGATTTTGGTTTGTTTTGTTTACTGACAAAAGGCGTGCCTCGTTGGTGACTGAAATTCTTCAAGAGCTGTTGCTCTTGTGAAGTCGTTTTCCAAAGTGGTGAACAACTCTTGGTACAGTTTTCTCTTCATTTACCCAGTAGTTACATTCCAGGAAAACTCGGCGTATCTTAAAAACTGTGAATGTACATGTATAGGGATTAGGTTCTAGACCCGGAAAGTTCCAGACAAGGTTTTCAGCTCTCTGAATTTCCAACAGGATGGTCCGAAGTTGTGAGGGACGCCAGGGCTATCCTTTGTTGTGTGGGGGTATCCTAGACATTACAGGATGGTTAATATCTCTGGCCTCTGCCCACTAAATTCTGGTCAAACCCTCCAATCACAGTGATAAGCAGTCCCTCTCCTCCCCCAACTTTGAAGACAATCTCTAAAGGGCAGTCTAGCTCCCTTTAAGAGTTATGATTCTAGGGGCGCCTGGGTGGCGCAGTCGGTTAAGCGTCCGACCTCAGCCCGGTCACGATCTCGCGGTCTGTAAGTTCGAGCCCCGCGTCGGGCTCTGGGCTGACGGCTCAGAGCCTGGAGCCTGTTTCCGATTCTGTGTCTCCCTCTCTCTCTGCCCCTCGCCCATTCATGCTCTGTCTCTCTCTGTCCCAAAAATAAATAAACGATGAAAAAAAAAATTTTAAAAAAAGAGTTATGATTCTGCAGGTCTCTAGTGACCTAATCTTCTCATCCAGCTGTTCTCGCCCTCTAGAGCCTTTGATCAGCTCACCTTGATTTCCTTCCCTCTGCTGGCTCCCATGACATTGCTGTGCTTGGACTTTCTTCCTTTCTTTTGCCTCACCCTTGCCCCATGTTCCGATCTGATTTCTCCTTCTCCACCTGCCCTTCCATGTAGATCTGACCTTGGTCCCTTCTTTTTCCCTCTCCAAGGTTTTTCTTTGATAAAACTTCAACACCACTTCCAGGCCACTAGTTCCCAAGCTGCTCATTTCTATGCTATTTAAGCCTATTTTTTCCAGCTAAGTGAGTCCCTAGGTGAGCCCTAAGGCTCACCTTTGGGCTAAGTCCCTAAGTGAGCCCTAGGTTACATATGCCCCACATCCAAATGACCAACTTTCTTTAAAGCCTGTTATTCCTTTGGCCGTACCTTTCTGTGTTAATGGCAACATCACCCACTCACTCAGCCTAAACATGGCGGCCATCTTGATCTCTCTCACTCCTCACATTCAGATGATTGCTGTGTTCTGTTAGTTCTGAGGAATATTGGAATAGAATATTCAGGAGCAAGTCATGTGAAGATGGGAGCAGCGTTGGTGATGAAGGTCAATGCCCTGGAAAGGGTCACTCTGATCTCACTCTTCTGCTCTTTTGTTTTATTTAAAAATTTCTTTGGACTAGCCTAATTTTTCTACACCCTGGGCATACTGCCCTGAGCTAATTTGTTTGCCCGAATTAATTACTAGCGGGGGTGGGGGCAGCCTCATTTTCACAGAAGCCTTCTCTTTTGGAAGGAATGCCTTTTTATTCAAACAGTCCGATTTAGGTTTTTTGGCACCCAGTGTAAAGGGTGCCTTGACATTTCCATAAAGACATTGAAATGTTACCATCCCTGAAGAAACGGTTTCAGAATACGAAACCTTTATCTTTTTCTTTTTCCCTAAGGAAGAAGAACATCACCAGCCTAACTATCTCTGTAAAATAAAACTTCCTCATTTACTTTTCATGTTACTAGTGGAAGAAGATAATGATGCAGTTTGTAAAATATGAAAACAATGATATGAAATTTGCTTTTGATTTTTGTCTATGTAAATAACTCTTCAATTATGAGGTCAAAGATGCTTGTTAGGGTTATCTGTTATTCTTCCAAGTGATTTTTGAAAGATCTGTTAGGAGAGCAAATACACTTGAAAAGATGTTCCTTGTGATTGTTACTCCACACTGAGTCGCCAAAAAACAATGGACTCTTTTTGTAGGTTATATATTATTCATATAATTTTTTTTTAATTCTGAGAAAAATCACATAACATGAAATCTGCCTTCTTAACAAAATGTTTAAGGGTCAGTACCGTGTTGCTAATGATACACACATTGTCATAGAGAAGATTTCTAGAACATTTTCATTTTGCATAACTGAAACCCTATATCCATTGAACAGCAACTCCCCATCTTCCCCTTCCCCCAGCCAGTGGCGACCACCATTCTACTCTGTTCCTATGAGTTTCACTACTTCATGTAGCTCGTATAAGCAGAACCATGAAATATTTGTCCTTCTGGGACTGGCTTATTTCACTTAGCTCATAGTCTCAAGGTTCATCCATGTTATAGCACATGACAAGATTTCCTTCTGTTTTTAAGGGCTGAATAATATTCCGTCATATGTATAAACTGCATTTTCTTTATCCATTCATCTGTTGATCGACATCTTGGCTAATGGTGAATACGTTGCAATGAATACGGGTGTGAAAGTATCTATTCGAGATCCTGTTTTCCATTATGTTGGATAAATCCCAGAAATGAGATTGTAATTCATATGGTAGATCTCTGTTTAATTTTGGGGGGGGGATTCTCTATATTTTTTTCCATAGCGGCTGCACCATTTCACATTCCCACCAGCAGTGCATAAGGATTCCAGTTTCTCCATACCCTCACCAAGACTTGTTATTTTCTCTCCCTCTGTGTATGTGTGTGTGTGTGTGTGTGTGTGTGTGTGTGTTTATAATGGCCATTCTAACAGGTATGATGTGATATCTCCTTATGGTTTTGATTTTATTTCCTTGACCGGTGATCCTGAGAATCTTTTTGTATACCTGTTGGCCATTTGTATCTTCCACAAAAAAAAAAAAAAAAAAAAAAACCCAGCTCAAAATGGATTCAAGACCTAAATGTAAGATGTGAAACTCTAACACTCCTTGAAGAAAATATGGGGGAGAAACTTCTTAGCATTGGTCTTGGCAATGATTTCTTAGATATGACACCAAAAGCAGAGGCAACAAAAGTAAAAGTAGGCAAATACGGCTATATCAAACTAAGAAACTTCATGGCAAAGGAAGCAATCAACTGAATAAAAGCCAACTATGGAACGGGAGGAAGTGTTGGCAGTGTGCATATTTGATAAGAAGTTAATATCCAAAACTCCTGTAAGAAGAAAGATTTTCTGTTGAACGTAGATCAGGAATCAGCAAACTTGTTGTATAAGACACCAGAGAGTAAAGATTTGGGGCTTTGCAAGCCATATGATCTCTGTTGCGACTACTCAGGCTGCCATTGTAGTGGGAATGCAGTCAGAGACGATACATAAATGGATGAGTGTGGCTGTGTCCCAACAAAACTTCATTTACAACACCAGACTGGGATGGATTTGGCCCGTGAGCCGGAGTTTGCTGGATCTAGAGCAGGGTTCTCTGTCTGGCTCTCTTAGCATTTTAGCTGGATAGCTTGTTGTGGAGGGCTGTCCTATGCCCCGTAGGATGTTGAACAGCACCCTGACACTGGGTACCAGGGGCAGCTCCTTCCCTACCACCCTGGTTGTGACAACCAAACGTGTCTCTAAAAGCATTGCCAAATGTATTCTGGGGGCAAAATTGCTGTCAGTTGAGAAACTCTGATCTGGATGATCAAAATACTGATGAAGAGTGTTGAGAAATATTGCCCTAAAATTACAAAAAGTAGGGTAGGACAGAACAATTGAAAACCATGGCATATTTGTCTCAGGTAGGTCGAGGTCTCCTCTGAGGGGCTGTTAGCACCACCTAATTTGGGAAAGCAGTTCAAAAACAATAGCAATTGAAAAGTGTTCTGTCGATAATGCAAATATGAGTTTAACCTACTTTTGCAACAGGGACTGAAAACAAAACAGTTCAACACATTAGCATGTCTTAATGAAACTTGCTGGGTTTGGAGGTTGGCTATGGGTTGGAAAGCTGGGGAGAAAAAAAAAACTACTCAAACTAGTAGTTCTAGTTCCCGTTTGAGCAAAGGTTTATTTTTTCTGCTTATCTGAATTCAGAACCAACACAGGCAGGGTGATTTTTGAAAGCACTCACGTGTTTCTCATTGTTTGGACAGGGCCAGAAAAAAAAAAATGGCTCGGTTTCACTGCAAATTGGCACTGACGCATGTTTTTGAAAGTTAAAAACAGTATAACATTCATGAGTGAATCTCAGAGAATGTTGTCTTCTTGTCCTTTAGAATAAACACCTGTTTTGCAAATAGAGTAAAAGCCGTCTTTATTGAGAAACTGTCGGTTTCTTTTTCTCCATTGCTCTTCATCTATTTTTAACCATTAGCATTTTAAAGTACAATTTAAAATGTTATCATTGAGATCATCATAATTTTAAATTAAAAAAAAAATACCCCAGATTTTACCAGGAATTACAGCAAAGCCTTTTTTAGCTGAGTCTCTTCTTGACCTGAAAAGCAAAGGAAATACATCAATCCTTTTCTCCTTTAATAAAATTCTCTGTGGTTACTGGATAACACTTTTCCAGTCGGAGGAAGGGTGGTCCCCATCCTTGAAAGGAGCTGATGCTCCATGCCGTGAGCCCTGCTGCTCTCATCCCCGTCTCCTGCGGCCACAGCAGATGCACTCAGTGACCCCGGCCTCCGGGTCACCAGTGCCGTTGGACGCGATGTCATCCCGAGACCATCTGGTGGATAAATCGGATCATTTCCTTTATACTTGGGATCATGAAAGAGGGTGATGAAAACAGACTCGTCATAGGAAACTCTTCCCGGGAACCCACGTTTCCACACACCCCGAGGGACTCAAATCCGTAAATCCCATCTGTCCATGCCATGCTTCCGATCAATACCCAGCCGCCTCTCTTGTAGGCTGGTCCAGTGTGGGGGTGATTGGGACACGTGTGACCGCAGGCCTTTTTCTCCGTCCCTCAGGTTACCACGGCCTCTACTGCGAGGAGGAATACAACGAGTGCCTGTCTGCTCCGTGCCTGAACGCAGCCACCTGCAGGGACCTCGTTAATGGCTATGAGTGCGTGTGTCTGGCTGAGTACAAAGGTGAGCACCACCCCCTTGGCCTTCTTGCACCAGAGTGGCCTAAACGACCTCCTGCCTTTCTCAGCTTAAGTGCACCAGCCTCTAATTGGAGCATTACCTCATTCAGAATCCAGACCGAATGCTGGAGGTAGGACGATTCATGGGGCCGAAGAGACCAATTTGCACGTCTGGGGTTTCCTCCTGATAGATGGAAACTTCTCTCTCCTGTCCTTTCCTTCTTCCTGTACCCCCTCTGTCTTCTCTGTTGGGTGCGTTCGGAAGCCTGTGATAAAAAGTGGGATGCGGCGCACTGTGCGACCCTAACCTGAGGACCTGGTGGTGGAAAGCACGGGGAGGGGAGCGTGGGGCTGTGCGGCGAGCCGGGCGGAGCTGGGACGCCGCGCTTTCCGGCGGCGGAGGGCGCAGGTGGCCTCACACGTTGGCCACAAAGCTGGTTCTCGTTAAGTGAGTCACTGGCGAGGGAGATGTGAGCTCATTTGAGTGGATGCGTGTCAGAGTCACTCTGGAAAAACAGCCGACATCGGCAGGGTGCTGATAATGTGCAGAGCTCGTTCTCAGCCCCGTGTGCGTGAACTCATCAAGCCCTCCCAACAGCCCTGCGAGGTGGCAGTGGTGTCCCTCAGAAGCCCAGCCAGCACGTCCCCGAAGCCTTTTCTTCTCGCTCCCTAGGGGGCTTAGCGGTGTGACTTCGTTCAAGCCCAGATGCCCTCGGACGGCACCACGCCAGGAAATCCGTGTTTATCAGCCACCGCACACATTTCTCTAGGCCACAGCTTCGGGGCTGGGTTTGGATTTTTTAATGCCTTTGTGGGCTCTCTTTCTAGCCTCTAACCTCGTGCTCCCACCGCTGCTTACTTGACATCATCCATCTGCCGGGTGACCTTCCTCGTCATTGGATGGACCCACCTGTATTTAGCGGTCTCTTTGGTGAGCCTGAAGGGTTCGTAGGCCACACGGATGAACTTGATCTAGTCTTTGGCCGGAAGGGATGGGGCTGGGCCAAGGGTCTGGTCTGTGTTCAGCAGATCTGATGCTCCCTTCTGAGTGTGATGCCCACTTGGAACCAAAGTCCTCCACTTCCACAAGGGTAGATGTGCTGGCTTCACTCACGTGGATTTCATTTCCAGGTTTTTCAGAGTAGTGAGAGATAGGGAGTCTGCTCAGTTCTGGAAAGAGGAATAAGAATCAGGAGACCTGCTGAGCCTAGATTAATCTCCTCAAGTGTGACTGTGTCTGTATAAAGTAAGGACAGTGATACTTACTGACATTTTGAGGTTCTTCAGTGACAGCATTAGTAGTGAATGTGTTTCAAAAATTAAAAATTCCAAAGTTCTTCAGTCCCTGATGCAATTTTTTCCTGTCTTGGAGGCATTAATTGTGCTGTCATGACTAAGCAGTAAAAACTACAGTTACACATGATGAACCACGGATACATAGACTGTTCATCCTTCCATATATGCTCTAAATTCCACCCCTTCATTTTTTTAAGTTTATTTCTTTTTGAGAGAGAGAGAGAGAGAGAGAGAGAGCACAAATGGGGCAGAGAGAGAAATGGAGACAGAGAATCCCAAGCAGGCTCTGTGTTAATAGCACTGAGCCTGACCTGGGGCTCAATGTCACAAACTCCAAGATCAACCTGAGCTGATATCAAGAGTTGGATGCTTCACCGACTGAGCCACCCAGGTGCCCCATCCCTTCCTTTTCTTTTTTTTTTTTTTTTTTTGAGTTTGTTTATTCATTTTTAAGAGAGACAGAAAATGTGTGGAGGAAGGGCAGAGAGAGAGGGAGAATCTCAAGCAGGCTCCACACTGTTAGCATGGAGCTGGACTCAGGGCTCGAACTCACAAAACTGTGAGATCATGACCTGAGTCGAAATCGAGAGTCAACCAACTGAGCCACCCAGGCGCCCCTAAATTCCACCCCTCTGTCTTTCCTGGACTCCCCTACATCAGTCACTGACTCTGCCAGGGATGACCCAAGAAGATAAGTGACCCCGGAGGGTATCCCAAACATATCTGAGGATTTAGATTCTCAAGAAAAGGATGCAGGTGTTGGGAACTTTGCACACAACAGGGTTAGAGGAGGGGTTTCTGAGGAGAACTGAATCAATGGCCAGCTGAGTTCAAAGGACCCCCGGTTTGCAAAGAGGAAATACATGCCGCGCATTACCTACATGTGACCTCATGAGGTGGGGGGCTCCACTGATCTCACAGAGGCTGGCTGTCCTCTACAACAACTGCAGTCGGGCTGAGCTGGCCCTTTATTTTCTGTGTGGCTGAGAGAGAATGGGCTCTATTCATCCCTGGAGAGCCTTGGAAACCCAAAACTGGGAGACCTCCACCCTGTGCCGTAGTAGACAGGGCCCCGTTGGCCGACCTGTCCAGCACCGGAGGGAAGTCCAATGGCATCTGGTTCTGACATCTTCCTACGTCCTCCTGGCCAGTATGAGGAGCCTGTCCCAATCCCTCAAAAAGGGAAGATAATCTAGGAAATACAAATGAAATTGCCACAGCAGCCAACCGCTCTAACCACTCAGGAGAGGAAGTGAGAAAGGTGCTGTATGCTACTCAAACTTGACTCTGGATCTGGAAAACACAAAGGAGGAACTAGTTCATGGTAGAAGTGAAAATAGGAGGAAAAGGAAATCGTGACTGACAAGGTAGGACATGTGGAGAGGCGCTCTAGGCGATCTGTTTCTGTCTGAATGGCGGACGCTCCAGAAGAAGAAGGAACACATGGAAATAAAACCAGAATCCACGAATTGCTAGAAGGAGAAGTCTGCGACCTGGAGAAAACTGGAGTTTTTGTATAGAATGAAGGGGCTCACAGAGGGCCGGAGGGATTAGTGAAGGAGGTGGTACGCAATTTGAGATTTCCTGTTAAAATTTCTAAATCTGAGGAGGGACAGAATATTTTTTATGAAAGTCTTCACAGGGAGTACAGGTTACATACAAAAGAAAGAGAATCCAGTCCACACTGGCCTACCCTTCTCTCCAATGAAAGCAAACAATCATGCAGCAGTGTTTCAGGTTGCCCAATGGAAAGGACCGGCAACTGTAGGATCCTTTACATTCGAGGACAACAGAAAGACATTGTGCACATTTAAGCATACGGAAAGCATAACACAACACCATGCACCCTTTCCAAGAAAATTATTTTACCCTATCTATCTACCTATCTATCTGTCATCATTTTGAGAGAGAGTGAAGGAAGGTCAGAGGGAGAGACAGAACCTCAGGCAGGCTTTGTGCTATGCAGGGCTCGATCCCACGACCCTGGGATCATGACCTGAGCTGATATCAAGAGTCAATGGACTGAGCCACCCAGGCGCCCCAAGAAAATTATTTTAGAAAGTATTCTCACTGAACTGGGACTAAATCAGAACACATATAACTATATAGTTGGAGCTACAGAATAGGAAGAAGAGGGTTGAACAGAATCCTTGAAATGCAGGGATAAACCTAAACAGAGGATATTAAAGTGATTGTGGCCGGTAATTTAATGGTGAAGAGAAATCTTTTGGAAAAAAGTATGTATAGCTGCTTTACTAATTAGTTCTGCATAAAGAGTCACTACAAAGCAGTGGCTTGAAATGACACCCTTTTAGTATCTAACACTTCCGTTGGTCCAGGCATGTTTTAGTGGATGGGAATCAAGGTATCGGCCGGACTCAGTTCTCACTGGAAGCTTGAATAGGCAAGAGTCAACCTCCCCATTCCCTCAGGTTGTTGGCAGAATTCGTATCCTTGTGGCTGTAGAATTCATGACAGCTTGCTCCCTGAAAGCCAGCAATGAAAGGGAGATGAGAGCTTGTGCTGTTCCATGCCTTAACTTCAGGAGAGGAGGCCTGCACCCTCCCTTAAAAAACAACAACAAACAAACCCTGATTAGGTCAGGCCCACCTAGGATCAACACAAAGTTTGAGGACCTTAACTGCATCTTCAAAATCTCTTAAGTTTTGTCAGATGCTATCGGTTTGAAGCTCACATACAACGGAAGGGCATGACTCATTGGGGGTCACCTTAGAGTATGTCCATTATACCCTTTCTTAAAGAAAAATTTAAATGACCACATTCAAGTTTCATATCATTTTAACTAAACCCATGAATTGAAGGGGATGGGGATGGGAGGGACTGGAAGACATACATATGTGTTAAAGGTCTCATCCCAGTGGGCAGATAAAGTGATCGTCTAATTTGGGTATATTTGTGGAGACCTTTAGGTTTGAATTTAAATGAGACTCCTGAAGGCAAAGCCTAGCAGCATTAATGGTAGGACTTCTTTTGTTAATTTTTGTAATGTTTATTTATTTTTGAGAGAGAGCGTGAGCAGGGAAGGGGGAGAGAGAGAGGGAGACCCAGAATCCAAAGCAGGCTCCAGGCTCCAAGCTGTAAGCACAGAGCCCGTTGCGGGGCTCAAACCCACAAGCCATGAGGTCATGACCTGAGCTGAAGTAAGTCAAATGCTTAACCGACTGAGCCACCCAAGAGCCCCTAAATGGTAGAACTTCTAAAGTAATAGTTGGGGGGCAGGGTGGTAGAAGGAACTAAAATAGAGGTAGAAGGGGCAAAGTCCTACCCTCCGATCCAGAGGAAAAGTGAGTCACAGGATCCTGTGCCTTTCTCTCTTTGGGGGATGGACATCTGTCCCTCTTCAGAAGCATTTCTTCAAATGTAGCATAAATTCAGAGAACTACCAGATGGGTGAATAGCGAGTGCTAATTAGTACTTGCCTCTGGAGTTAGAACTTAGGTGGGGGGGTGTTGAGAGAGGGTTGGGACTTTAACTTCCTACTTCACACATACATTTTTTTCAAGTGGTGATTTTTTTACTGTTTTATGTTAAAATCCAACTTAAATAAATTACTACAGCTTCCTAAAAAGAATGAGTGTAATGGGAGCTCAGGCAAGTATAGCTGAAGAACATTTTGGTCAAGGAAAGCAGTGAGGGGGACCTTCTGCCAGATGTTTTATTTTCATTTATTTATTATGCCTACATTCACACGTTATGGGTACAACAGCGGGCAGCTAACCAAAACTGAATAATGGCCCAGAAACCATTGTCTAGAATAACGTATGGTTCTTCCAGAATTGCTATGAATGGGAAAGATGTTTTTTTTCATAAGTGGTGTGGGAGAAATTGGGCAGCCACACAGAAAAAAAAAAGAAGTGGTTTTAAACTTCTTCATAAATGTGAATTGGAAGAAAAACACTTTTCATTGACTTTGTGTCCTCTGCTTCCTTCCCCCTTTTTTTCTCTTTATTTTACAAGCAAGTTACCCTAGAGTTGCTGTAGATAACACCTCCATTTGTAAACTTTTTATTCTTCTCGTCGTCCTCTTTAGTTTGGATTTTGTCCACACCACCCTGCAGTGACCCAGCTGAGGGCTTTTCAGTGAGATCCTGAAGCCTGCCCTTCTAGCTTCCGACTCCTGGTTCCTGCTTCTTTGCCCCATTGACCGCTGGGTCCCTTTTGAAACTCACTGTGCATTAGCTTCCTTCTGCAGCTCCGTTCCTGTTCCCTGACTCTGGTCCCCCTGCCCCCACTGAATCCTTGTCCTCGGGATGCCATGAATACCGTTGGTCCCCAGGGTTTCCTTCTTGTCCCCTTTGTCTGTCGGTCTCCGACTGTGTGATACCTCCCTCTTTGACTTCTTCCAACCTTGTCTCTGTATTTGCTGTGACAATTACAGTCAACCTTGTAGAAATTACCTCTTTTTTTTTTAAGTTTATTTATTTATTTTGAGAGAGACATAGAGAGCACCAGCAGGGGAGGGGTAGAGAGAGAGAGAGAATTCCAAGCAGGCTCTACACTGTCAGTGCAGAGCCTGACGTGGGGCTCGAACTCCCTTATCTTGAGATCATGACTTGAGCCAAAGTCAGGAGTCAGACACTTAACTGACTGAACCACCCGGGTGCCCAGAAATACCCTCTTTTTTACACTAAATCATAATTTCCTGAAAGGCAGTGACTACACCGGGACCACCTCCTCCTCCTCCTCCTCCTCCTCCTCCTTCTCCTTCTTTTAAATTCTCTGTAGCTCTTGATATAGTGGCTTGCACAAAGACAAATGCTCAAAGCCATCTTTACTTGAATTGAAATTGCCGCTTAACGCTCTAATTAAATAAAGGAAACCAATATGAACATTTTCCCAGAAAATTTCTGCTGTGGATCATGAAATTAGAAGGAAAATGCATGGAGGGACTTGGAGTAACCTCTCTTCAGACATACTGAAATGCTCGTTCCCCCCTCCAAAATTAGCTCAGAGCTGGTTCATGACTAGACGTGGAATACTTCGCTAGTGCTCACGACTCCTCAAGTTTCCCCCTATGCTGTCGATTTTTATTTTTTGCAGAACAAACTCGATGATCAACAATAGACTCATTTGGAATTTGGGGTGGCCAGAGCTAGGGAGAAAATATTTCAGGTTTTAATTATGAAAACACTGCAACAATAATAACATTTTGGGAAAAAGAAAATTTAAAATTGATCGTAGCTTTTCAACAGAATATGAGACCAATTATTACTGCTGTTGTTCCCATCCTTTTTAAATATCCATGTTTTTATAGTACAACTGAGTTTACCTGCGATTTTATGTCATTCTGCTTATACCTTCCTTTTGGTCGTATGTTTGATTTAGATATTGCCAGGAAGTCTTACTAGTTCTATTTTAAATGGCTGTGTAGTATTCCTTGGGGGAATATTTATCCACTCCCTTGTTGCATCTGACGTGGGGCTGTTATAAATAATTCTGAAATGAACATCTTTATTCGTATAATTTTTTATACTTTCTCAATTTTGGGTGGGGGGGGGAGAATTGGGTTTCAGAAATGAGACCACTGGGTTATGGGTTCGATCACATTGTACCTAATCATTTATTTTAAAAGCCTACAGAAATTTATAATGGAAAAGTTGAGAACTCTTTCTTTGTTTGCCAGAATTATTCTTCCCATGTAACCAGTGAACAAGAATTTCTGGATGTTTTGTGTATGTAGCTTTTCTCAAGAAGTGGGATAGATACAAAAATGTATGTCAGGGTTTCTTCCTTTTTTAGGCTATTATTTAAAAAAAATTTTTTTTAATGTTTATTTGTTTATGAGAGAGAGAGAGAGAGACAGAGTGTGAGCAGGGGAGGGGCAGAGAGGGAAGGAGACACAGAATCGGAAGCAGGGTCCAGGCTCTGAGCCGTCAGCACAGAGCCCGATGCAGGGCTTGAACTCACAAACCGTGGGATCATGACCTGAGCTGAAGTCAGACGCTCAACTGACTGAGCCACCCAGGTGCCCCTTTTAGGCTATTATTTAACCAGGGGAGCAGATGGAGACTGGCAGGCACAAGGAATAATGAGGCCAAGGTCAAGATGTCAATTGTAATTTCTGAAAGAGTTTAGAAACGGTTGGGTTCTGTGATGGTTGAAATACTGAAAACATTTTTGTGGAGGAAATAAGTTTGAATAAAATAAGATGATGTCTTAAAAAGAAACATGATGTTCAGAGAACACTTAGAGTTCATTTTCTTTACCTGGCTTAATTTTCCTGGAGACAAAATAGTGACTTTCAGTTCTCAAAATATTAATCATGGCTAAATTGTGATGGCAGCAAAGCTTTATAATGGGCGCACCACTCTTTGAATTTTTGCTCGTTTTAGTTCTAAAATTAACTTCTATACAGAGCCCTGTTGGAATAGAGGTCTTTTCAGAAACATTGCCTCTCTATCCCTTAATATGAAAAGTATGAATTTTTATTAGTTTTGACTGAATTACAGTTTATTTTTGCTTGAGACTAAACACAAGTTTCGTAATAGTGCGTGCTACATCCCTTGCCAATGGGTGATGCATGTGTCGTTCCACAGACTTAATTTGAAGCGTGGACTTGGTTTTCCCTGACAAAATAGGGTGTTTTTGAGGCAGATTTGGAATGACTTCGCACTCCTCTGGCAATCTTCACCTGTGTGTCAGCCAAAGTACACTGACTGTCGCCCCTCCTGACGGGACAGGATTCTGGTGATACGTCCAGAATTTCTTCCACGCATTAAGTTATGGCGTCTGCTCTAAAGGACCTCAGAGATTGGCGGGGGAAATCAGGAGCACAGATAAGTCGTGCCCTAACACAGTCAACTCTCTAACAGTGCGGATCTCAGCATGCTCTCAGTGCACAATGGCGGAGAAATGGAGCTCCGTCTCGCGAGAGTCAGGTTCAGCTTTCCAGAGAGGTGGCGTTTGAGTCAGACTCTGACAGATAGAATGTGCCGGTGAGGAACAGCCTGGACAGAGGTGAAGGAAGGCGTCCTTGTCAGAGGGGACAGACGCCCAGCCTTCAGTGTGCCACCAGGGCTCAGGGCCTCTGGGGAAGGCAGCAAGGTGGGGCCCGGGGTGCCTGAGGGGGAGGGTTAGAGGAGAGCCACCTTGGCACGTGAGTGGTGTTCGTGACTGTCTGTTCTCTGCATTCAAGGTTTCTAGCTCGTGGTTGTTCAGCTCTCATTGACAAGCTGAGCAGTATGACAGATATTTTTTATATTAGGATTAGCAAGGCTGAGAGTGTAGAAATGTGAGTAACCAAGTACTCACTGGGGACTTTTAAGACCATCTTGCTTCAGAGTCATTGTGTTTCTGCGAAGATAAGCGTTTGTCCGATCTTGCTGCCAGAAAGCTCTCAATGGATCTCAAGTGACCCAGTATCTTTTGAAAAAGAGAAATAACAAGGGGAAAAAATTATCGCCAAAAAGCAAGAAGACCTCCAAAAGATGAAAATTGCTATTTTCCTGGGTGTTTTCATCAAATCCGTCTTACTGAAATCTTTTAAGTTTAATGTGTTTAAATATTTAGCCTCGAGGGGTACCTGGGTGGCTCAGTTGGTTAAGCGTCAGACTTCAGCTCAGGTCATGATCTCACTGTTTGTGGGTTCAGGCCCCATGTTGGGCTCTGTGCTGACAGCTCAGAGCCTGGAGCCTGCTTCGGATTCTGTGTCTCCCTGTGTCTCTGCCCCTCCCCTGCTCGCACTGTCTTTCTCTCTCTCTCAGAAATAAGTAAGTAAACATTTTTTAAAGATTTTAAATATCTAGCCTCGAATTTGCTTCTTAGCCTCATTTGAAAAATGTGGTACTCTGTGTGTGAATATATTCGTCGTATTAATATTACACAGTCTTGATTGGCCAGTGTGTTACCAGAAACTCAGTAAAGATCATCCTTGATTGCTCTTACTTGAGATCTCATGGACATCTTTTTAGATTCCAGACATGCCTGAACTTCGGTTATGGCTGTATTTCCCGTGACACTTGAAAGCCTTTTTTGTCACCTGGTTTCCATTGATCAGCCACATGGGACCTTGAAAATATGTGTGTCTTTGTTTTTTGATAAACACTTTGAAGCAGAAAAGACCGTTTTGTATTTTATTCTTTTGGTGGAGTCCATGCTACTTGGGAATCAGTGGGATAACAGAGATAGAAACTTCTGGGTGAAAAGGCCATACACACCCAAGTGAGGAAGAATTGCCAGTTTTATGCATATCTTTACATTGGCTTGATTTCGTATATTACCTGGGTTGGTTAAGGACAGTGAAAGTCAAGGAGGCTCGTTCCTGTTACTAGAGACAGGGAGGGAACTAGGATAGGGCTTTGGGGGGTCGCGTCCCACCAGGCCCGACGCAGTGGGATTCAGGTGGTGGTTACAGGGAGAAAAGCCAGACAATGGTCTGAAAGGCACTTCAGGAAGATATCTGGCAGAATATTTTTCAGGGGTTGGATATGAGGGGCAAAGGATGAAGTGGAATGAAAAGCCATCCATTCTAAATGCTTTGCCAGGCTCCAGTAAGTTATTAGTATGAATACAGACGGGCCAGTTCTGTTTCTGTTTTCCCTTACACTTTTTTCCTTTTCTTGAGCCCGACTTCATAAGACAGATGAAAAAGAAATGATAGACAGAAATCCCAGCGAGAATAATTTCAGTGACTAAATCATGAGTCATTGGGCGTGGCAGTCCTTTGCACGATAATGAGCTAAGTAATGAAGTGGAGAGAAAATTAAGTAAATTCTGTTCAGTTACTGTTAGCTTGGTGCTTGCTTTTCACGAGGCTGTCAGGAAGGGTGAGCGTACCGTTGTGTGCATTCTTGCACAGAATATAATGTGACCTGCCTTCCCCTCGAAAGGGCAGGGGATGAGAGAGGGAGAGATCAATCCATTCACCCATCTTGGCATTCCAGTGAAACCACAGCAAAAAAAAAAAAACAAAACAAAACAAAAAAAAAAACCTCACCCTTCAAATAGTGTTGGGTTTTTAAAGTTTTTTTTTTTTTTTCAACGTTTATTTATTTTTGGGACAGAGAGAGACAGAGCATGAACGGGGGAGGGGCAGAGAGAGGGAGACACAGAATCGGAAACAGGCTCCAGGCTCTGAGCCATCAGCCCAGAGCCCGACGCGGGGCTCGAACTCACGGGCCGCGAGATCGTGACCTGGCTGAAGTCGGACGCTTAACCGACTGCGCCACCCAGGCGCCCCTAAAGTTTTTAAATAAAGTTATGAAATAATACATGGTCATTGAAAAAAAAGTCCAACAATATAGAACTCCCTATTGTGAAAGCCAAAAATAATTCAGTGCCTCACTCCCACTTTTGCATACATACATGCATACGTAGGCTTTTTTTTTGCACCTGTGGGAAACGGCGTTTGCTATAAAGACTTTTGAAGTGCCTACTTGTCGTGAAATGGGCTCCATAGAATTTTGTACGTTTGCACGGCCAGTCTGAGCTCACTCCCAGCAAACTACTTAGCAAGCACAGACCCAGATCCAGATCTCTGGTGGTTGCAAATCCCAGCTGCCTCTCTGACCAGCCTCGTGACCTTGCATTCTTTCCTCAGTTTCTTCATCTGCAAAAAGGGAGAATAAGGCTATCTGCCTCCAAGTGTCGTTACAAAGATCAAATTAGACGCAAAGCCCAGTGTGAGGGCCTGGGACGTAGCTTGTGCACAACACATGTTCACTTTGGTACACGGTGATCCAATTTAGTCTTTTGAATGAATTCTAAGTGCCAAGTGGCTCCCTCTCTATCCTGCAGTTTCCCCAAAGTAGAACCACTGCTCATTTCAATATCTGACCCCACATCTGCACGTTCAGGATGCTGCTTATCATTTAGATCGATACCTTATAAAGGATGTCTGGCGATTTTCTGTTCCTTTTGGAGACTTAAAAACATGTCACTGATAAATTTTATCTTTCAGGGTTTTATCTTTCTGTTTGCTAGGCTTTGGGACTTGTGGTCAGAGAAAGTACAGATAAATGACTATGGTAGGACCTAAAAGCAGAGAATGAATTTGCTGTGTTCTCATAAGGCGTGGCCTCACAACAAACTAGCCAAGAGGGGACACATGCCAGCATGCACACACACACTTGCACACGCGCACTTGCATACACACGTGTGCTTCTGGGAACCTGCCTTCGTATAGTTCCAGGCTGTTCAGACACTTTGCTTTCAACGGCCACGAGGGCTGGAGATTCATTAACAAGTTACCCCTTTTGTGTCTGTTTCTCCGCAGGAATCCACTGCGAGTCTTACAAGGACCCCTGTGCTAATGTCAGCTGTCTGAACGGAGGCACCTGTGACAGTGAGGGCCTGAATGGTACATGTGTCTGCGCACCAGGGTTTACAGGCAAGTGATCCGGGAACTGGGTTTTAAAATTTGCCCCCAAATCCCTAAGATTGCAGCTGTTAAAAAAAAAACAAAAAACACCCAAAACTCAGAATTCTCTGTGCATACATTGTTGCAAAAATATGGACACCACTGCAAAATGTAACCAGGCGGTGCTTGGATGAAAATCTACTTGAAAACAATTGACCAAGTCGTCACTAAATGAGGCTCTTCGGGATTCAGCATTTGCTACAGAGACTTGCTGAGATTGCCATTGCTAAACATTTCCAGAGCTGCAGCTTTGAAACATGAGAAATAAGCCATTACACCAACGCCTGAGAAAGTGTTAAGTGTTCGGGGAAGTGTTCATGGGAAGAAGGGGAAAGGAAGAATCAATTTGTCTTTTAGGGAAATTGCATTCAGCTACCATGTTTCTTTTTCCTGAAAGATACACCAGTTTGGGGATTTTGAAAAATGAAGGGAGGTGGTGGTGGGGTGGGCAAGGAGGGGGCAAGCCTCCAGCATCAGGGGTGATTATTGGTGAAGGTACAGACGCTGTAAGTGTGGGGAGCAGGGAGAGAAAGCCGTCAAGAGCAAAGCATGTTGGGAGGGCAGGGGGCGGGGCTGGGTGCAAGAGAAACACCTCACTGAGCTGTGAGTGGGAAGAGCCACTTTGAGAGTCGGGAGCCTTTCTCAGTCACCCCCTGCCCCATGGGCTTCAGGGAGTTTTTGAGTCCCTGAAATTGGGTGTGAAACACTGTATGTATGTGTGTATGTTGAGAGAAGACTTTCACGTTTTTATCAGATTCTCAAAAGGAACTGTGAGTCACTAGGGTAGAAAAGGTTCCATCCTTTGCTTGTCCATTGGAACCCCAGAGTCCTGAAATGTAGAGTGTAGGACAAGCCTGTGTTTTCAGAGCTTTCCCAACCAACAGAAACATCCAGGTCACTCTGGTTTGCACGTTGGGAAAGGTTGACCTATAAGGTGCCTGTAGAAGAAGGTAGGTCCTTAAGCTGCAGGAAAACACGTGTTCTCAGTGGCTGGAGAGTGTCTTGTCATGCTCCCCTCTCCCCTGCTGAGCCACTGTGGCCACCTCCCCAACCCTGGAGAATTTCACAGACCACGGGCGGGCTCCCATTCCATCCCTGGGGAGCCTCTTTTGTGCTTCTGGGGAAGATGCCAACAGTCAAGATGTGGGAGAAGCAACTTCTGATCTTCCTTCTATTTATCTGTGTCACATCCTGTGTTTTCCTTTTGGGTTTTCCTGGGACTGAGAAGTGGGCTCATTCCAGAAAATGATTCGCAGATGGTTTTGTTTTGCTGACTGGTTTATAAACACACACAGACATTTATACTCATCAATGGATGCAAAAATAATATTGGGGAAGCATTCTGGGTTTTTTTTCCAGACATTTTTATCTCACAAATAATAAAAAGCATGGAGGAAAGATTAGAAAATACAGGACTGTAGGAAAAAACACTTAACACTGCCCTGCTTGGAGATAACCATTGTTAATATCTTAATACATATATCCAGAGATTTTCCTGAAGGTCTGTGCATATAACAGATAGTGTATAGTGTATATGCATATATATTTGAATGTAAAAGGAATCATGTTGCTCATACTATATTATAACCAACTTCTCGCTTAAAAATAAATGTAAATCATAAATATGTTTCCACCTGAAGAAATATCCTTCTGTCTTATCACTTCTAATGGCTGCCCTCTAGCCCGTTACATAAAATGTTGGTTTTTTTCTAACTCATCACCAATTCGGCTCTTGGGGAGTTGAGAACTTCTCTATTATAAACAGCATTGCAATGAGAATCCATGTATGTAGTTCTTTGTGTACTTGCCTGATTATTTCTTTGAGCTAATTTCCCAGATATGGAGTCCCAGGGCCCAGCAGAATATGTACATATTTCCATATTGCTCTTCAGAAAAAGCGTACCAAATTCACTCCTACCAAGAGTATACAGGAATATCTATTTTCTTGTCTTCACACATATACTGAGAATTGTCATTCTGCGACCCAAAATGCCATTTAAGTGTTGTCTTAATTTTCAGGTCTTTGATTCATAGTGAAATTGAATACCATTTAATACTCTAAATGATCATTTGTGTTTCTTCTTTTACAAACTCCCTATTCATACCTTTCTTTGCTTTTCTACCAGATGATTTATGTAAATCCTCCTTCCTTCCTCCCTCCCTCCCTCCCTCCTTCTTTCCTTCCTTAATTTCTTTTACTTTAAGTATTTATTTTAATTCCAGTTAGTTAACATTTATGTTAATCTTTATTCTTAATTTGCAATAGCCCTTTATAATAAGCATATGACATTTTATATTCCATAGGGTGCAAGTATTTTTCTACTGCCATTTGTCTTTTAAATATATAAAAAGTGTTTTGTTTTCATACACCATATTTTATTTTTATACCATTAAATCTCGATATTTTCCTTCGCTTTCTTTTCTCCTGTACTTTCATGTTACAAAGACCCACCCGTCAAGATCTTATAAACATTCTCCTATGTTATCCTAATAGCGTACGAGTTAATTCTGTGCCTGCAAATCTTTAATCCATTTGTGATCTTATGGGAGACAAAATGCAATCTTTTCTCCAGAAAATGGAGCAAGTCTCCGACTGCCTAGTCAGCGCTCGCTCTTGGGTGTCTCTCAAAGGCACCTTGAGCTTATAGATTTTCTTCTCCTTTCCTTCTTTAAATGTTGGCTACCTCATTAAGTGGTATTACCAGCACCTCAAGTTGTCCCGGCCAGAAACCAGGGAATCATTTGGCACCCTCGTCCTCTTCTTCCTTACCTGTGGCCAACCACTAAAGAATCCTAGAACCTCTTAGATCTCACTTCCTGGAGCTGACGCCCGGCTGCCTTCACCTCCTGCCCACACTAGCACAGCCCCCCTAGCCCGTCTCCCCATGCCCCTTTACCTTCACCCCTAACACATCCTCCACACTATGGAGATCTTGTGAAATGAAAATCTAATCCCTTTGCTGTCCACTTATACGTTGCCTGTTGGCATTTCATTGGTTTGTAGAAAAAGATCAAAGCCCTCAGTGTGATTGCCAAGAACCCGGCAGTCTGGCACCATCCGGCGCTTCCCGCCCTGTCCTCGTTGGTTCCCGAACACCAAGTCAGGGGCTTCTCAGCAGCGTCCTTCCCTCCGTCTCCTGCCTCCTGGTCTCCTCAGCTCCCCACCCCCCTCCCTCCGACCCCTAGGACTTCTTCACCGTACTCACCCCGATCACAGGGAGCGGTAGGACCCTTCCATGAAGCAGTCTCCAGCGTCACTCTAATTGGTCTTTGGAAACAACGAATGTCTATTTCTATTCAGCCTGTTAAACCAGAACCCTGTTCTGGCTGCAGAGGACCACAGAATGGTTCCCAAAGTTGTTTGGAGAGCTGTGCTGTTAATATGTTTTACAGGACACTCGTCCCATGAGATGCTTCTTGGAAAAAGCATCTGTGGCCAAATTTGGGACATGGTACATGCTGTGTGGAGAGTCATAAAGGGTGTCTGGGAACCACAGGCTCTAAGAGGTCTTACAGTACAGAATCTTATTTACCTTTGTTTATCATAGAGCCTTCTCTCCCCCTTAAAAACAACTGCCTGCCCTCTTTGACTTGCTACCCCAGAACCAAATACTCTTTCATTTTAGCAAAACTCACTCTCGAGCTCAAGAGATCCCTAATTGACTGAGTGCAGTGAAGTAGGCCAGTCCTTGTATAATTAAACATACAGTGCAGTGTCACATTTGTCTTAGGAAGTTGGTGGTTCGGGTTTATTTTGCTCTTTTCTCTCTAGGTTGTTTTTGGGTGGGACCTTAGATTATTGATTCGAGGCCCCTCCTCATTTCTAATGTGTGCATTTAATTCCATAAATTCTCCTGCTAACAGTTCTTTGGCTGTGTCCCACAAATTTTATGTGCTATTTCATTGTCATTTAATTTGGTTTAGGTGCCTTTAGATTTTCTCTGTGATCCGTGGAGTATTTGTAAGTGTGTTAAGTAGTTGGGGCTTTTCTTCCCACACACTTTTGGGCACTTCTGGGTTGCTGGCTTCTCCGGCATCCAGTCTGGAGGATATGAAGCCGAAAGAAAGCTCGGGAGCTCACTGCCACGTTGTTCCTTGGGTCCTGAGTTTCCCAGCCCTTCTGTCTCCTGACTCCTCAGGGTCTCCTCATGTTTGTTTTCTATATCATGTTAAGGGTTTTTGCTTGTACTTCGTTGGAGGAGTAGAAAAAATGTTTTTGCTTCACCATTTTGGAAAAAGTCTCATCCTGGCTGTTTTTAGAATTTTTCCTTGATTACTGGCATTAAACAAATTGATCGCGATGTTCCTTGGTGTGATTTTTTTTTTTTTTTAAAGCAGGCTCCACACCCAACATGGGGCTTGAACTCATGACCCTGAGATCAAAAGCCACATGCCATACTGGCTGAGCCAGCCAGGCACCCCCTTAGTGTGATTTTGTTGGTATTTATCCTGCTTGGGGGTTGTTGTAATTCTTGGGTCTGTGGTTTTATACTTTCATCAAATTTGGAAAATTTTTTAGCCATTCCACCAAATATTATTTTCTGCCTCACTCCCCTTTCCTGGGACTCCAGTTACATCTGTTAGACCACTTAACATTGTACAATAGGTCGCTGAGTCTCTGTTCAGTTTAACATAATTTTTTTTCCCTGAGCTGCAGTGTGTTTAGCTTCTGTTGCTGTTGTGAAGTATACTGGTTCACTCTGCAGAGTCTAAATTACTATGAAAACCATTCAGTTTTGTTTTTAAGTTCAAATATTGTATTTTTCATATCTAGAAGTTCCATTTTGTTCTTTTTTATATCTTTCATTTTTGTCCTCATTTCGTTCGTGTTTTCTGTCTTGAGCAAATCCCGTGTTTACTCACTGTCGTCTGTTATTTCTGCCTCTGTGTCTCTGGATTGATACTTCTTCTGGTTACGGGTCACGTATTCCTATTTCTTGGCACAGCTAGTGGTCGTTGTGTGGATGGATGGTCTTTGTGAGTTAAATTGAGTGACTGGGTTTATTGTGTTTCTTTTTTATGCGCTGGCCTTTTTCTCTGGCAGGTAGGTAAGTTACTTGCTGGCCTGATGGATCCCTTCAAGTGTTTTGTTTTTTATTTTATTTTGGGGAAGTCGATCTGCGGTCGCCATGTCTCTAGGGATAGTTGCGCCCTAGTACTGAGGTGTGACCATTCCTCACTGAAGCACTGGGTAATCGGTGAAATACCTGCCTTCTGACTTGTGAGACTTTGAATACTTACTTCCCAGTCCTCCGTGGGCTCTGGGAACTGTTCGTCTTTCATCCCGTTTGCTGGGCCTGTGGAGCTCCAACCTACTCACGCACAGTACTCAGCAGCACACTCCAGGGGACGCGGCGTATTTCTGATGCTCTTTTTCTGACTGGCTCTGTCTTCTTTGGAGTCTGTCCTACAAATGGCAGCTACCTTGTCCTCCACAAACTCTGGTTCTCCTCAGTTCAGTGGAACACTGTGTTCTAAATGGGCTCCGGGCAGAAAGCCAGGACGATTCTGGTACTCAGCTGGTTTGTTGGCCTTCTCTCGCAGTCACAGTCCTGCCCTGCCTGTTGTCTAATGTGTTAAAGTGTTTTTCCTGAAATATGTATGTTGCATCCACTTTACAGCGGAAGGCCAAGAGAGGCTTCAGTTACCCCATCGCGGCAGAAGAAGTTCCAAATAATTTTTATTTGTTTTATTTAATTTTTTATAAGTTTATTTATTCATTTTGAGAGAGAACAGGGACAACACAAGTGGGGGAGAGGCAGAGAGAGAAGGAGAGAAAGAGAACTCGAAGCAGGCTCCATGCTGTCAGTGCAGAGCCCGACGCAGGGCTCGAACTCACGAAACCATGAGATCATGACCTGAGCCAGAACCAAGAGTCGGATGCTTAAATGACTGAGCCACCCAGGCTACCCCAAATAATTTTTAATATTCATTTCATCTGGAATAAAATACCTGTGAAGCACAAAGGAGTTATAGGTAAAGTACCCAGTGCCTGGCACACAGTAGCTCTATATTTAGTACTAGGTATTTCACAGTAGCTCTGTATTTAATACTAGGTATTATGATTATAATAATCTTTATTGATCTGATTCAGTGTGGGCTGTATTAATCTAAGGGTTTGCTGGTAGCAGTGACTTTTTTTTCTTTCACTTTAATTTATCTGAGTAAAGCATACAGAATTAAACAGTACACTTGTAACTTTGCATAAATACTATCAAATCTGATGCCTGCTGTAGACTGCCTCTTAGAAAGTAGTAGATTGGAAAGCAATTGTAAAAGACTTAAAGTTCAGACTACGATTTCCAGCTTTAGTCAAGTAGAAATTTCATTATGTATTCTCTTTACAAATGTTATTCAAGCACAACAGTGATTTAAAAGTAATTGATTTTTCCCCAACTCAAATAAAAAAAAAAAAAAGTAAGCGAGTCAACAAAAAAGTCATCTGGCTCAAGCCAGCAAAAACATAAAGATCTATTAAGTCAACTATGAGTAAGGAAAGGTTATAGAATATACTAAGAGCTCTTCTAATATAAGTCAGAATGCATATTGCTTCAATGGAATGGTGGGGTGTTGATGTGCATATAAAAACATAATACTCTTACTATGGGGAAATAGAAATGATTTCCATACAAATGAATATCTACACACCGAAGTTGCTCTCTATAATTCATAATGAATCTTCAAATACTTTGCTTAAGACTGGCATCAGAAAGCATGATCATTGTAAGGCAGAGAAGAGCAGTCATGTTTGGGAGTCTTCCTGGACTCCCAAAAATTTTTCTTGAGGGGCTCCATCATCAAAATCACGCCACGTTCCTACTGCCAGCCTATGACATGGTGAAGGCCTCCAGCTGAGAGCCAGGTGGGGGGAGAGCCGATTCAACTCGAAGCGCGGGTGCATCAGTCTTTAAGATAGGCCATTAGAGTAATCTAAAGATACCTGCGCAAGATGTGTCCAGGGTTTGGCCAGAGCACGTATGCTGTGAAAGTAGCTGCTGGCTATTTGGGCCCTAGACTGGAATGGAGTTTATATCATTAGCTAGTATCATGTAATCCCCAGTTTGGCTCTGAGGACACTGGGGTGAAGAAATCCAGACTGGGATAGGCTTGAGATTCTTTCTGGGGCCCAGTCCTTTGGATCTGGGTCTTAGATATTTCGTTGATATCTAACAGTTCGTTCTGTTTTCCCCTGCCATTCTCTACTCCTATCCAATCCTTCCAATCTAGTGGGTCCCAGGAGGAGACTAATCTAGGGATCTTGGACCTCTGCCAACTACATTAACGCCCCCTGGAGATTCAAGAACCAATACATGCATCAGGACTAGTCTGGATTTGGCATTTACCATTTATCTGGATCAGGACCCTGGATTTGGCATTTACCTCCCTGGTCCAAAAAGCTCTGGACCCGAGGAAGAATGGATGGACCAGACTAGCTCTAGGACTTCCCAGAATTTAGGGGATTGGAAGGGTTTGGCACTGACATTGGACTTGTGGAGTGGAGTGGAGCTTTTGAGTTTTGCGACGTGGTAAAAGCATGAAGCCGGGCTGTTTCTGCAGCTACAGCTGCAAAGGTAACAGAGCTAAAGACAGCTATTGTCTAATAAATACCTCAATTAAGCTTGTCTTCCTAAAGGGTGGGAAAGTGATACTGCGGTATATATTTGTGAAAGCCTTTGATCTAATCCTTTTAATGTTTCTCAGCACGTTCTTGTTTATGTGTCTCCTCAACTAGCCTACCATGTAATGCCGGTTGTAATCGTTCAGTCTATGCCCTTTTCCACCCAGAGCGATTGCCCCATTAACAGAAAGACAACCTTTGAAATAGGTTAGTGAGAGGCAATCAATTTCATGTCTTTCCTATTGATGTAAATGACTGTATTTATTGCAGGAAAGAAATTCACTTAGACACTACTGAATTATAATCAACCTAGCAGGGCCTTGAAGTAGTAAATGTTTTATTCGACAGATTTTACTTAGTTAAAAATAAAACCGTCAGATGCCAGGTAAGAAGCAAGTGTGAAGTGAAACAGACATGACATATTTCAATGTGAGATTCCTCCTCTGAAATGGGCTGGGGTGACATACGGTGGATTTATAAATGCGAGGTAAACCGGTAGCAGATAGAAGAGTAATACTAATTAAGTAAGCCTGGAAGTAATTACCCAAGTGTACACTGAAACATTGCCTTTGAAAACGGACAAAATATTTGATTTTGCTCCTTTGCTCTACTCTATGACTGTAGCAGTGCTACAGGGTTTTTTTTTTTTTTTTTTAATTTTTTTTTTTTTTTTTTTTTTGTCTACCACTTTTTTTGAAAATTTTTAATGTTTATTTATTTTTGAGATAGAGACAGGGCATGAACAGGGGAGGGGCAGAGAGAGAGAGGGAGACACAGAGTCCGAAGCAGGCTCCAGGCTCCGAGCTGGCAGCACAGAGCCCGATGCAGGACTCGAACTCATGGACCGTGAGATCATGATCTAAGCCAAAGTCAGATGCTTAACGGACTAAGCCACCCAGACGCCCCTGACTACCACGTTTTACATGTACCTAAGCAAATAGAGATACGTTTTGAAATTTTCTTTTTCTCATTTCCAAACTTTTAAGAAAGGTTGCCTCAATTGGAAGTATCCCCTTCCATTCATCTGATGAGATGCCTTTCAGTCTGAAACGCATACCCATTTTGTATTGACTTGTAGTATAGCTTAAAATCAGTGACGATGGCTTTGTTTGTGTAACTTGTGATAACAAGCTATTTCCTGTAAGCTGGTGTTTGGACCAGTGACATCAGCCCATGTTCTGGTTTGTTGGTTTAAACCAAGCTCTCGCTAATGGGGTCAAGGATGTCCCAAAGTGTCTGGTCTAGGCAGGGTCAGGAGCTCCAGATCACGTTTTTCATCATGAGGGGAAAGGCGGACTGGAATGAACGTGGCTTTCCTGGGGCCACATTTCCCGGAGAAGATTGTGTCAGAGGTAGGCTAAAGTGGACCTCAGAACTGTCTTTTCTTAAAGGGGGAGCTGATGTTCATCTTGTGCATTTCAATCATTCTCAGAAACACAGCCAGGGATTTGGAAAGTGAAGTGAGTTTTCATAAATGACTTTGGCTAGGCACACAGCTGTGCCCTAGAACTATCCAGAAAATAGTCACATGTCCATACTCACACTCTCAAACACTTGGCTACAAAAAAAAAAAAAAAGAAAGAAAGAAAGAAATCATAACTGTGAGTTTTCGGCTTTCTGGAGTTTCAGAAAAATAAATAAGGGGCGCCTGGGTGGCACAGTCGGTTAAGCGTCCGGCTTCAGCCAGGTCACGATCTCGCGGTCCGTGAGTTCGAGCCCCGCGTCGGGCTCTGGGCTGATGGCTCAGAGCCTGGAGCCTGTTTCCGATTCTATGTCTCCCTCTCTCTGCCCCTCCCCTGTTCATGCTCTGTCTCTCTCTGTCCCAAAAATAAATAAACGTTGAAAAAATATATATATAAAAAAAAAAAGAAAAATAAATAAGAGGAGTCAGCTGATGAAATTCAAAATAAAATAGACTTCTTAAATAAAATCAGGAACCTCAGTCCACTTTTCCAGTAAACCTCAAAAGGTGTATTCAGAGATGAGAATCAGCCTCAGGTAACTATTTGACTACAGGAGATTCTTTCTACCAGTGCTATTTTCTTTTCTTTCTTTTCCTTTCTTTTTTTTTTACTCTTATTTAAGCAGAAGGTCCCTTGTCTGCAATGAATTTGGGGACGATTCTGCACTTTATATACACGGCAAATTGGGCTCCATTGCTGGAGACCATGGTCCCAGCCTCAGATCTCCGCTTTGCCAGAGAAGGGATGTGACAGAGTTGGTAGTGTAGCCAGCTGTCCCATTGCTACTTTTCTTTCTCTCCGTAGGTGAAGAGTGTGACATCGACATAAATGAATGTGACAGTAACCCCTGCCACCATGCTGGCACTTGCCTGGACCAGCCCAACGGTTATACCTGCCACTGCCCACACGGCTGGGTGGGTGCAAACTGTGAGATCCGTAAGTATTTCTGCTTTTTTTTAACATCACATTTTCATTTAGCACCAAGAGGATACTGACCGTGTCCAGGTGGCCTCTGTCACCCACAGATGAGCAGTGGGGCCAGAGGGCTGACGCCAGTCCAGAGGAGTACCTTTGCTCATTGCTTTCTGTCCCTCCCCCTTCCTTCCTGAGCCTGAATCCAGCCTTTCCACTGGGATACGAATGTGCAGATGTCATCCAGAGTTCACTGCTGCTCAGACAGCCAAAAATGTGCCTAACTGAGAAGCATTCGAATCGTATCAGAAAACAGAGGCTTTGTGTTAAAAACATGAAAAAGCACACAGAATATAAATTCACTTTGCATTTATGTCTTCAAGTGTCTTCAAACGTATTAGGTTCCTTCGGTTGCCTGGAGAATAGTCCAGTGAGGATGAGGGTAAGAGAAAACCCGAAAAAATATTTTGAGCTGCTGAGAGCAAATTGTTCTCTAAAGATGAGCTCCCAGAAGTTTCAAAATGTCATAATCAAGATATGTATTAAAATAATGTATCTGCGGGACCCCCGGGTGGCTCAGTCGGTTAAGCCTCCGACTCTTGATTTTGGCTCAGGTCATGATCTCAAGGCTTGTGAGTTCAAGCTGTGCATTGGGCTCTGTGCTGACAGCATAGAACCTGTTTAGGATGCTCTCTCTCCCTCTCTCTTTCTGCCCCTCCACTTCTATCTCTTTCTCAAATAGAAACATTAAAAAAATTTTTAAAAATAATGTGTCTGTTGGGTTTTCCATTGTTTTGGAAACTGCTAAAAATTCAACTATGAAACGTATTTTCTTCTAATTGAAATTCATCGGGACAGTGGATCTTCCATAAAAGCCCCCCCTGGGCTCTCTCATCCCTCCCCATCTTTTCTTCAGGTAGAGATAGTTCATCTATTGTGTGAGTTTGGAAGGAGGCACATATATATAGATAGCCCCATTTGTCTGTCTGTCTGTCTGTCTGTCTCCTTCCAGGGCTGGCTGCTGGTTACCTCTATTCTGTGTTTCAAGAATAAGCTCTCCTAGGGGGTCCAGCACTGCCTATGGCTGCATGGGCCTGTCTCATTCTTCATGTGTCTGAGGAGGAAGGTCACATTCTCCAATATCAGTGTGACCGGTAATATTATTGGGGTTCCTACCAGCTCACTCTTTGTCTTTGCTTTTGGTTGAGAGACTGAGAGGGAAAGAAGGTAGTTATTTTTAGGTCTCTCCGTCACCAACTTTCCTAAGCACCCCTAGACAGCGTGGTCTTAGGACCAACTGGCCTTGCCGAAGATGGTTGGGAAATACTCTTGTGCTGAGGAAAGATCTAGAAAGGGATGCTAATGGCTATGAGCTGGTGTAGGATGTTAAGGCAAGAGTAGGTATAAGATGTTAAGTCCAGTCTGGTGGAAAGCATCCCAGACTTAGGTCAGCAGGACCTTGGCTCTTCCCCTGGCATAACACTGCTTATGTGGCTGCATTGAATCATGCTGACATTCAGTTTACTTATCAGTAAACTGGAGCCAGATTTCATTCTAAAATTTGGTAATTCTGTTAGAAATAACAAATTTTGTGCCTTAGGGCAGAATGATATCTACTTACAACTTTTAAATCTTTTTTTAAAAAAGTTTACTTATTTATTTTGAGAGAGAGAGACAGAGGGAGACGGGGGCCGGGGTGGGGGGGGGGGGGACTCGAACCCATGAACCATAGATCACGACCTGAGCCAAAGCCAAGAGTCGGATGCTCAACCAACTGAGCCACCCAGGTACTCCTATAACTTTTAAATCTTAATTATGAAGATAAGTATATAAGAAAGTATGGATAAGAAGTCAGGGACACACAAGATGCCCGCAAGAAGCTTTAAGTGAAGTCCTGTAATTATAAAAAAATCTAAATTTTACTTCATTCCAGTGATGATAATATAGGCAAAAGATATACAAGAATGGAAAATGAAAAGTGTAAAAGTTGACTTCAAATTCAAGGTCCATCATACTCCAGCTGTGTAACCTGGACAAGCAAATGTATCTCTCGGAGTCTCATCATTCTCACCTTACAAGACAGTGATGGGGAAATGCTGTGAGGATCAAAGGAGGCAGATATGTGCAGATTTCTGCAATGCAGTAGGCACTAAATAAATGCTAGTTTACTGTGGCTCATGTACCGTGAACTACTCCTTGGGAGGGCCAACCTTCGGCTACTTGTCTATTTGGATGATGAGTGCCAAGGGCATGGGCCACACCGAGTGGCTGGATGTGAGGGGGCCCATCACACATCTTGGCCCACACTTGGGCTCCCCGTTTGCCCAGAATAGCACTTTGCATTTGGTAATCTCATTTCCGCCTCTCCATTAGACCAAAGGCGCTAAAATCAGTGTCATCACAGATTAGGCTCAGCTGGGTTCCAGTGTTGGATGCTTCCATCCTTGACCTGAAGGTCAGAATGAAAAATGTGCATTTGAGGTTTGCTGTGACATGTAGCTGATGGCCAGTGTCTGGAGAACTGGGTCTGAATCAAATGGGATGGATCTAAGGACCAGGAGTGGAAGTAGAGTGGCCAGGGAAGATTCAAGAGGCTTCAGATCCCATCCCTTTGAGGTCCCTTTCTGACGCTGAATTATCTGTGATCTTCTCAAGTGTCCAGAAACCAAGAGGAGGGTATCTGGATGGTGCAAGGTCGGGTGGGTAGATCTCAACAGGAAAGCTCAGATGTACGCAGAGAAGAGGGAGAACCATAAGCCCACATAGGTTCCATAGCAGGGAGGCCTGTGAGTTGTCAGAGGTGGTCCGGGAGCTTCCCATCAGCCTCACTTCTGCCTCTGGAGGCCACATCGCCTGCCTCCCTCCCTTGCTCATTCTGCTTCAGCCACATCATCCTGCTTTCACTTCCTTGGATAGGTCAAGTTCATTCCTGCCTTCAAGGCCTTTACCCATCTGCTGCCCTATGCCTGGAGTGCTCGCCTTTCAGATTTTAGCACAGCTTTCTCCTTCACTACACATCGATTAACCTAGAAACTTGCCCCTATAGAGTTATTATCTGTCCCCTAGTCAGTAATAAGGAGTAAAAATCTAGCAGACCACAAAGATTGATCAAAACCACCAAGAAAACTGCCCCAGAACTATCTAAAAGGATCATTTAAATAGTTGTTGTGTTTTATATGTACCCTGAAGCAAATGCAAACCTTAAGTTCCGGAAAGTACCAAAACAACCTAGTGAAATTTGTCTGCTCTCAATTCTTGCCACCTGAGACTGATAACAATTTTGGCTTTGGATTTTAATAAAACTTTTGCCTTCCTAGAATCAAGGTCTAAAAAACCATAATTCCTATAAATGTTTATATAGTGGTGTTTTGTGTCATCTGTGTAGGAACTGTGAGGTTTCTACAGTTAGCGTCACAGTTAATCTCGCTGACTGACAGTTGGACAGGTAAGTGCATTGAACAATTGAATCTCTGCCTCAACTATTAAATTAATGATATTCTGCAAATAGGCAAATAAGCCATCCTGGATTTATAATTCAACTAATAAGGACCTCTTACTATCAACACTGAACACTACACCCAGGATATAAAGGTTAATAAAGCAGCCCCTGCATTCAGGAGCTCATCATAATCCAAGGGTGGCTCATCATAGGTGGTGGGGTTTCTGTAGGTTTTGTACAGGCTGCTTCGGGAACCGAGGGAAGAGGGGACCGACCCTCTTGGGATCCTCCTCCCCAAAATGCATGGAATTGCATAATGGTTGAAGAAACGCATCACATGGCTATGTTGGTTGGGTTCTTTGGTTCTCATTTTTGAATAAACCAGGATATTTTAAAAAATAAAATTAACCTTCCTTCTCATCCAGACCCCTGCTTCACTCCCCAAATGTAACAATTATTAGCCATTTATTGTTTATTTTTCGAGATGCATTCGGTCAATATTGTAAGTCCTTTTTTTTCCTCCCATAAAAATGGAACTATTCTGTACATACTGTTCAGCATCTTGCTTTTATGATTAACAACATATTGATATTTGTAATATATAGAATATTTGTCTATGTTGGTTTATGCAGATCTACCTCATTGTTTTAACACCACGTGGCTTCCAATCTAGCCCATCAAACCCTTTCTTTATATGCAGCCAGAAGCACCTTTTATTTCCTTTTTGTTTTTAAGTTCATTTATTTATTTTGAGAGAGCAAGAGAGAGTGCAGGCGGGGAAGGGGCAGAGAGAGGGAGAGACAGAATCCCAGGCAGTCTCCACACTGTCAGTGCAGAGCCTGATGTGGGGTTTGAACTCATGAACTGTGAGACCATGACCTGAGCTGAGATCAAGAGTCAGATGCTTAACCACCTGAGCCACTCAGGTGCCCCTTCTTTTTGTTTCCTAAAAGTATATGGTCTTTTTTCTTTTTAATTTTTCCAGTTATTTTTATTGTGGCAAAATACACATACCATGAAATTAACTATCTTCATCGTTTTCAAGTGTGTGGTTCAGTGATATCAAGTACATTCATACTGTTGTGATGCCCTTACTACCTTCCATCTTTGTAACTCTTTTCATCTTGAGAAACCAAAACTCTGTCCCCATTAAGCCCTGTGACCCCTTCCCCCAGCCCTGGCAATCACACTCCCTGTGACC